>NC_060066.1:8229565-8533043 GCF_922984935.1 Meles meles
CCCAGTGCTCCATGCAAAATGTGCCCTCCCTATTACCCACCATCTGTTCCCCCAACCTCCCACCCCTGACCCTTCAAAACCCTCAGGTTGTTTTACAGAGTCCATAGTCTCTTATGGTTCGCCTCCCCTTCCAATTTTTTTTTTATAAACATATAATGTGTTTTTATCCCCAGGGGTACAGGTCTGTGATTCGCCAGGTTTACACACTTCACAGCACTCACAATAGCACATACCCTCCCCAATGTCCATAACCCCTCCCCCCTCCCAACCCCACCTCCCCCCAGCAACCCCCAGTTTGTTTTGTGAGATTTAGAGTCATTTATGGTTTGTCTCCCTCCCAATCCCATCTTGTTTCATTTATTCTTCTCCTTATCCATTTTTTAAAAGAGAATGTGTTCATTAAAAAATCTACTTCCATAAGAGACTATGGACTCTGAAAAACAACCTGAGGGTTTTGAAGGGTCAGGGGTGGGAGGTTGGGGCAACCTGAGGGTTTTGAAGGGTCAGGGGTGGGAGGTTGGGGGAACAGGTGGTGGGTAATGGGGAGGGCACGTTTTGCATGGAGCACTGGGTGTTGTGCAAAAAGAATGAATACTGTTATGCTGAAAAAATAAATAAAATGGAAAAAAAATTAAAAAAAATCTAAAAAAAAAATCCTACTTCTATTTGTTGGGTATAGATTTTTACATTACATAAATTGTATTATTCAAATAATTAAATAATTTATATACTTTCAAGTTCTTCAATATTCTTGATCTATCAGTTTCAGGAAGCATAAAACCATTTTTTTCCCTCTTGCTATATTATTTTTATTTATTTAAGAAATACTAATTGATGTCCACTATGTGCCAAATACTGTTACTGATATTTTTAATATTAAGGAATGAACATCTTCATTCTTATTAATGCTATTTCTTTTAAGTTACACTTTTTAAAAGAGTGAGATGCCTATGTCTACATTCCCTTGCTTAGAATATGCATCATATATATTTTCCTACCTATATCTAATCTAATCTGCAGTTTTATTTTAGGAGGGTCTCTTGTGATAATAAGAGGTAGAAGTGGCTATCTTTCTTATTATTACTGTGATAACCTTTCTTAAAACGTTAATTAGTTATGTGTTTTGATTACAGGCATGTTAAGATATCCACTATCCACTAACATGTCTTTCCTGATCACTAATTGCCTCTTTCTCCCTCTTATTTTGTAAGATTGATAATCATATATCCCATTTTTATTGTTTTATTAAAAAACTTTGTTTCTATTATCTTATTTATCATTACAATAGTACTAAATATATATTCATCTATTAATTTGATGTGACTCAAATCAGATTGTTTTCATGGCATTGACAAATTGATTCTAAAGTTTATGTGGAAATTCAAAGGGCCTAAAATAGCCAAAACAATCTTTATATAAGAAAAGAACAAAATTAAATTGCTTTCACCTGATTTCAATCTTAGGCTAGGCAAAGAACAGAAAACAAAAGAAAGGGGAGACAAAAACCACCAGAACTTTTGATATAATAAAAAGAGAATGGCCTAAAACTTTTTTAAAATTATGTTCAGTTGGCCACCATATAGTACATCATTAGTTTTTGATGCAGTGTTCAATGATTCAATAGTTACATATAACATCCAGGGCTCATCACAACACATGCCCTCCTTAATATCAATGTACACGATAGCCAAACTCTGGAAGGAGCCGAGATGCCCTTCAACAGATGAATGGTTGAAGCAGATGTGGTCCATATACACTATAGAATATTATGCAGCCATCAGAAAGGTTGAATACCCACCATTTGCATCAACATGGTTGAAACTGGAGGAGATTATACTAAGTGAAATGAATCAAGCAGAGAAAGACAACTATCATATGGTTTCACTCATATGTGGAAAATGGCCTACAATTTGAATCATTAAGTCTCTAGAGAAAAAGAGAGTACCACCAAGGCAGAAAAAAATATTTGAAAAATTAAAGGTCCAATAAACTGAGCAAACTCTAAGTAGCATAAATACAAAGGAAACCAGACAAGGAACATCAGGGTCAAACTAAAATTTAAAACAATAGTCTTAAAACTTAAAATCATCAGCCTAAAGCAAAAGACCAAGAGAAACCTTGAAATCAATCAGAGATTAAAAAACACAGTTTTGTCTCTTCTCTGGTTCTGCCTACAGAGGTGACAGCCATCTCCTGCTTGGCCTCACGGTCGTCCTCAAACTTCTGGTGAAGCCCAAGGTTGTAAAAAAGAGGACCAATGAGATCATCAGACACCAGTCAGACTGGTATGTCAAAATTAAGCACAACTGGCAGAAACTCAGAGAAACTGACAATAGGGGGCACAGAGGATTCAAAGGCCAGACCTTGACATCCACAACTGCTTGTGGGAGCAGCAAGAAGACAAAGCACATGAGGCCCAGTGGCTTCTGGAAGATTCTAGTGCCACTGATGTGCAACAGAGTTCACTCTACAGAGAGTGCTCACAGTGTCTTCTCCAAGAACCACAGAACCACCATAGCAAAAACAGCCCAGCTGGCCATCAGAGTTGCCAATTCCCACACCAGGCTGTGCGGCAAAGAAAATGAATAGATGCTTATATGCCCATCATATCTGTGTTAATAAAACCATAAAACTACCAAAACCAAATAATAAATAAACAAATAAATAAATAAATAAATAAGAACAGTTTTGATGATATTGGCAAAACGGTGTGATACTGAGTTCTCTACTTGTATCTCCCCTTAGCACAGTGATTGGACAACCAACTTTGGACAAGAGTGCCTTTGTAGGAGCTTTGGGACCCAGGTGGCAGATTGTAGAAATCAGGTAGAGTTCAAGACCAAGAAACCCCACACAGGTGACTCACTGACTGACTGGTTCTGGATGCAGACCCAGAAATAGCTCTGTACCCCGTAGACTAGGCTATAGCCCCGTTTGGCTGTCACCAGCCTATTACCAGCACCACATGCCAAAGAACCTAAAGGAGTTGCACCCACCCATGCCTTTAGTAATAGGTCCAGATGCTTTAGTCTGGACTGTGGACCCTGAAATAACCTGTGACTTGGCTTCAGGCTCTCTTGGCCTTGGCCTGGGAGCCCCTGGACACAAGCCCACCCTATGACAGCCCTTTAACTAGGCTCCAGCCACTCCTTGCTACAGTCCAGGGGCAGTCCTGCTATCCCAGAAACCCAGCAAGAGACACTCTATCAGCACCCCCAGAGATCAAAAATGTCTCTATGCTTGGGTCTAATCCCATCGAACCATTGTCTATGAGAAGTCCCTGTGGTCCAGGGCCCTGTAGGGAGGCATGTCCATCATGCTTTAGAGGAAAGTCAAGCAAACTTAGTCTGACAAAAGATTCTGAAATGATCCTGTGACTCAGATCTAGTTCCTCCCAGTCACTAACTACAACAATCCCACTGAACAGGTACCCAGTGGGAGACCTGGCCATTAGTTGCCCTCAAATATAGAACAGCCAACCTAGATCCAGCAACAGATCCTAAAATGGCCATGGACAAGAGCACCCAGAAATCCAGCAGTACCCATGCTTGCCTGTATCCCCAGAGTGAACCCCAAATCTCAGACTGACTATAAATCCTGAAACAGCCTTATAATTCAGCCCTAGCCCTTCCTAGCCACACTCAGAAAGACCTGCCCATTCATGCCTCTACTCAGATACCTGGTGGGGCACGTGCCCATCTATGCCTCCACAGACAGGTCCCCAGAACTCTAATCTTAGCTGTAGAATCTGAAACAGCTATAGGGCATGGTTCCAGCCCCCTCAGCCATGGATTGGGACCAGTGTTACCTTCTCAAGTAACCACCCAGTGACCAGGCAGGTACCCACTTAGAGAACTGGCCAGAGTCACACCCACCACATACCTGGTATCAGGCCAGCTGTCTGTGGACTGAACTGAGGGTTCTGAAATGGACCTTTGTCTCAATACCACCCTGATGAACCAAGTTCCTGGAGGCATTTCCATACCTGGAGGCATGTCTTGTCAGGGACCAGACAAGATCCATGCCCACCCAAGTCCCTGGTGACAGGTCCCCTAACCACCGACCCCTCTGCAGACCCAGCAACAGTGCAGACACAACTTGCTCCAACCCTGTATGGTGGTGATTCCAGAGGCCATGTCAGTAGCCCAGGAAACTGACAAGAAAATATCTTTACCTGCTGAAAACCAGTCTGTGAGGCCTGGAAAAGTCATTGGCCCCTTCAAAGGCACAGACATCAACACAAGGCTACATGGATGGTGACGAATCGGGCAAATATGACACCACCAAAGGAAACTATTAAAGCTCCATTAGTCCAAAGACCTGGAGATCTAGAAATTGCCTGACAAAGATTACAAAATAATCATTCTCTAGGAAGACGTAATAATCCAATTTAATTATTATATTAAGATTCTGTAGAAAAACATAACCAATAGGATGTGTATACATATACACAGAAAGAAATTTATTATAAGGACTTGTCTCATGCTATCATGGAGACTGACAGGCCCCAAGATCTACATTCTGCAAGCTGGAGACTTCAGAGAGCTGATAATGGGAGTCCAGTGTGCCCCCAAAGCCTGAGACTTGGGAATCTGAAGGCTGGTGGCCTCAAGACTCAGCAAAAGCGCATGTTTCAGTGTGAGTACAAAGACAGGAAACAATTGATGTTTCAGCTTAAAGGTAGTCAGGTAAAGAATATCCTCTTATTTGGGTGTGGGTCCGTTCTTTTGTTCTAGTCAGGCCTTCAACTGATTAGATGAGGCCCACACACACCAGGCAGGGCAATCTATTTATCTTAGTATACCAATTTAAATGTTAAACTTGGAGCACCTGGATGGCTCAGTTGGTTAAGCATCTGCCTTCACTCCTGGGGTTCTGGGATTGAGCCCTGCATTGGTCTCTCTGTTTAGAGGGGGGGCTGCTTCTCCCTCTCCCTCTGCCTGCCACTCCCCTTGCTTGTGTGCTCTCTCTGTCAAATAAGTAAATAAAATATTTAAAAATAAATAAATAAATGTTAAACTCATCCAAAAATATCTTCACAGAAACACCTCGAATAATGTTTGACCAAATTATCTGTGTACCCCATGGTCTAGCCAAGTGGACATAACACTAACCACCATGGTTATGCATTTCCTAGTAGAGTTTCAAACTCCATAAAACAAAACATGGTATTTAAAATTAAAATTAAGTTATACCCATTTCTATAATCATAGTTGGAGACATTATCACCCTTTTTCAGTGTTTGGTACAATGAGTAGAGGAAAATCTCACCATACTCATCTGGCAAATTGTTCACTTCTTTTATTATTATAAATATCTATCATTTGGCAAATTGTTCACTTCTTTTAGTTGTTGTTATTCACTTCTGATTTTAGACTTTTCAGCCCTAGATTTTCCATTTGTCTCTTTTCTGTAGTTTTCATTTCTGCACTCAGATTCCCCACCTATTCACTCCTAGGTCTACCCTTCCCATGAACATGATTTCAATAGCTGTTTGCACGTGCTTGTAATTTTTGCACATTTTTACATTTTTGGCATATAGTGTTTACTGTGTGTTCGACCTCATGAATATCATCCAGATGTTTAACCCATTTGGATTATGTTCCAACAATGGCTTTTCTGTGTGAGAATCATACAGTTTCAAATGTTTGCTCAAACTCTCATAACAGAGATGCCCTAGAGACCAACTTTACACTCAGATCTACTTACCTTTTCAACAAAGTAATTTCCCTTAAGGACATCATTATACTGGCTGTTCTGTTAACATATGCCTCACGCTGCTGTTATAAGAATGCACACTGATGGTATATACATCCCCAAATGGTTGTCATAATTAAAATTATTTTCCTCCCACATATTCTTTCAGTAGGTCCTCTAGGCAAAGAGAGAAAGACCAGATGAGATGAGGAAACCTAGAGAGACTCATTATCAGGAAGATTTTCCCAAGGAAAGTAGAAAAAATGCCCAAATGAAGAGGCTCCCTTCCACAGAAAGTTGATGTTCTAGCCTGTATCTCCACTGGCACCTGGAATAAAACACCAGCCATCTCCTGTTTCTTATTTTGTACTTCCCTTTGCTTTGCTGTAATAATTAGAACAATACTGACCTAGTGGGATTATTTTAGAGATTAAATAAGATGAATTGTGTCTAAGTTTGGAGTTCATGGTAGATACTTGATAAACATTTGTTGAGGCCAGATAAAAGGTTTTATGTAGGATATCAGAAAAGGCAAGAACTCAGGAATTGGGCACAAATAACAAGGATTTTCTAATGGCTAATGATTTGGCTTATTTCTGTCTCAGTTTGCTCATTTGTAAAATGGGGGTAATGTGGAAGTAGGCCAAGCGCACTGAAATGACTATGTAAAATGGCTAATCCAGCACCCACTATGAAGTCTCCATATAATTAATATTAGAATTTTTAATTTAACATTAATTTTCTTATGTGCCTTTACACAGATACATTATGTTTTCATTTTCTGAAGCTTTAGGGCAAAAAAGCACTGCTACATTTAATCCGTCTTCTCTCCCCCACACATGCACTCCCTCCTTCCTGACCATTTTCCTTTCTCTGTTTTCTTTCTGCTTTAGGCTCAAGTGGATTAACTACTTCTGAGCATTAGAGACTGAGATGAATCCTCCCCAAGAAATCTCATCACAGATGGTTCGGAGCCACACTGATTAGAATGCTTACTGTTCCAGCACTAGGACACGTTTAGAGGTGAGAAAGATAAAAACATTTCTTTCTTAAGCTGAGGATTTCCCAGAAGGTGATAGGAAAAGAGTCTAAATCAAGGTTAAAAAATGAATACATTATCTGTTTGATGTTTACCCATTGGCAGGTCTTATAAGTTAAGAAGAAAGTAATATCTTTGAGGGGGTTCACATTTAAAATCAGTTATGAACAAAATCCGATGGCATTGAGTGTTTGCATTAGATAAGCTCCCCAAAGCCTAACTCTCAAAGTCAAAGATTTTATATTTCCATTAGTTTTCCTTTCTCCCATTCTACTAATGTAATGAAAAGTGTGCTGGACTCAGAAAGAGGTTTGGGGCAGCTGCTTATTAACTTTGCAACCTTGGGCATTTCACAGAAACGGTTGTGGGCATGCTGTTTATTTGCAAAGTAAGAGAGTTAATGCCCCTTACATCATCCCTTCTCTTCTAGTCCCACCATTCCTGTCCTGTTCTGTCCTGATCTGGTCCTCAAGATTGCTGCCCAAGACAATTAAAAAAAAAATCCTTCCTCCCGGATTACCCTTTTCAGTCAACAGTCCTGGAATTACTATTATTACTATTATTACTATTATTTTTTATAAAATGAAAATGTGATATATATATGTGTGTGTGTGTGTATATATATATATACATATATATACATATATATGTATATGTATATATACATATATAGCTTATATGTATATATATACATATAAGTATACATACTCTAAGTATACATACTCTAAGCTTATATGTATATATATATATATATATATATACACACACACACACACACACATATTTATATATTCATTCTTGACTATGACAGAGGTCTTCTTAATCTGCCACCTCTCTGCCAAAACCATCCATTATAAATAAGATCGTGTGGGATTGAAGAGTGAAATTTGCATTAATTGCTGTGGCAGACATAGTTAAGGGTGTGCTGTGATACTTTCTTGTGTTCATTTAAATTAGATTGAAGGCAAGTAGCTCATTCTAGCCAATGGATGTCTGCCACCAAGGCTGTTAAGAAGCAATGTACTTCCTCCTTTCCTGGGTTAATGACCTTGAAGACTGTGGGACCTGCTGACATAGAAACTAGGAAGAGAGATATTCTATTCCCATTGGACTGTGTATGAGTGAGAAATAAACCATGATGATGTTCCATCATGGAGCATTGGGGACTTCTTTGTTATCACAGCACAGCATAGCATAGCCTGACTAATGAAGTTGCCACTATTTTCAAATCCAGAAGTTTCACATAAAAATTGTGAATCCTAGTTTCACTTGAAAAACCCCCAAAATCTCTGATGCGGGGTTGGAACACTTGACTGGCAGCAAGTCACTGTACCTCGAGCTTAGCTGGGACATGTGTTCACCATCATTGCCTTTCCCCTTCATCTTATTTCCATTATCTGCTCAAATATTTTTCTTCTTCTTAAAAGATTTTATTTATTTATTTATTTGTGAGAGAAAGAGAGAGAGCACAAGCAGGTGAAGAGGCAGAGGGAGAGGGAGAAACAGACTCCCCACTGAGTGGGGAGCTGGATGTGGACTCAATCCCAGGACTCTGGATCACGATCCTAACCAAAGGCAGATGCCCAACCAACTGAGCCACCCAGGCATCCCCACTCAACTAATATTCTGTGTATTTGAGTTTACAGTCCTTGACCTACAAAGTATAATTTGACCTCCTTATATAGCATGATAGGCCCTTCCTGACTTGAGCTCATTTATCCTTGTGACCTTGCACCAAATGCACCAGCAATCTTGTATAATTCTCAGTTGCTCAAAGATTTCATTACATTCCCTGCCTCTAATACTTTGGGCATTCTGGTCTCTTGGCTTCTACAGTCTTTGCTTTGTTCATCTGGTGGCTTCTACAGTCTTTGCTTTGTTCATCTGGTGGCTTCCCTCTTTTCAATATCCACCTCCTATATTTCCCTTGTGGGAAATCTTTTCCATGCCCTTCTTACATTTCTCCCAACTGAAGCGATTTCTCCATTTTGACACTTACCCCTTTGCTCTGTCTTATTCCAAACCCAAGTACAGTGCCTGGCACAGAACAGGTGCACAGTCCATGCTAACAGGATGACTCTCAAAGTATGGCATTTGTTTTTCAACTTTCAGAGCAGTGCAGGCACATGGTAATGATTCAAGTAGTACAGGAAAGCTCATGGTGGAGTGAATACTCCTCCCTCCCCACTCTTAATGCCACTACTCAGAAACAGCCTCTTTTTCATACCATTTCTGCTTTATTTATTCCATTGTTGGCCTCCATTACTCTACGTGCTGCATTTGAAACTGTGTTTCTTGATTTATTCTTTTCCTACCATCTCACTCACCTCTCCCCAGCATCTAAGAGTACTACTGCTAAGCTTTATGTTCTGCCAGTTGCCTTTATAACACTAATGATAAGTGTAAGTTCTGTTTTCTATTTCTCTTGATGGTGTCTTTTAAATTTAGCTTCTCCTTTCCTTTCCTCCACTTCTCCCTCCTGCCCCCATAGCTTCATTCTGTAAGCAACACTAGCTGTCATGGATGTTCATATTTATACTATATTTCCACTCTAATCATATCTTCTCTGATTTATTTATTCATTCAGGTCAATGACTTTGTCCTCACTGTGCAAGCAGATACACCCCCACCCAAACCCTCTTATCTCCCTCTCTGCACCCCTGCCCCACATTGCCTTCCCAGTAAACCCATCTCTGACAAACCAAGGAACAACCCTCTTCTACTCTGAAAGCTTCCAGCCCAATCTGTTTTCCCTGCCTTGCAATACTATTTTCTCTGTTATTTCCTAAATCATCATGAAAGTAGGACAGCTGAGAGCTGAGTCAGGGACTGTCCCAGGCACTCTGTGTGTGAAAAGAAATATATCTTGTAAGCTACGTAAATCAGGAGTCAACATTTTTCTTTATAGACACAGATTAGACTTAATGGGCTGAATTAGTAAATCCAGAAAGGAGACTTTCCTACAGCAAAGTCCTTCATTTTTATAACAATGTGGTGTTTTTGGAGCATAATTCTGTAGTCCTTATAACTCAGAACTGTCAGGTTTGCCGAGGAAGCAGCCACTGTAAGGGAAGGATGGTTAATTATTTTTTTCCACTTCAGTTTTTACAGTGTAATTAGCTCAGCATTGGAAGGTTGGAGTCTTGGATTCCTGATCTAGAACTACTAATTGTTTGGCTGTACTAATCAAGGAAAAGGGCTTACTCTCTCTCTGAACTTCTCCAACACTTGAGAAGTTTGGGTGAAATCATTTTCCAGGTCATTACCATTCATAGTTGATGAGGATATCACTCCCTTGGTGAAGATACTATGGCCTCCTTACTCATTTCTGCTGTCAGAGCCACCTGTGGGTACCATAGTTAAAGGGACTCTGGTGACTTGCTGTATGAATATCTGTTGTTTAATCTACCTTGCATTTATTCTTCCTCCTTTTGGTTACCTAACTGTGACTTTCCATGGAAATATACTCTACCTAACCACATATGTGACGTTGGTGGGGCTGACCACAACCTCCAACTCTGGATAAGCATATGACTCAGCCTTGCCTAAATGACACATTCCATGACACTGGCCACAAGATCAAGCTCTGGATGGGCATGCACAAGTCCGGGTGACTCACACTATTTTTTAGGTGTGCTCTGGGAGAGACCTCTTGGAATAGAACCAATACTGAGACTACACAGTTGAGACATGGATTAAAAACTATGTCCTCATTTCATCTCTTAATTTGAATTCTCTTGAAAAGAGAGCCTGGTGTGAATTTAGGTTCAGGTAGTTTATTTGGGGATGTTCTTCCAGGAAGAAGGAATGAGGAGCTAGGGAGAGTGAGAATGAAGAAGAGGAGAGTCAAAATAAGGGTGTGTTTTCATGTTTTGAGAAGCATCTACTGAGGATGTCCTCAATCTTAAGAAAGAGGTACAAGAAGAGATAATTCCCCCCCAGAGAAACTCTGGATATTATTTTACTGATAACGATGCCTATGCTTGCTGTAGTCAGTTTGTGGTCAGTGTGCTACTGAAGCCCACACAGGGAAGACAGAGTTAGGAAAGCAAAGATAATTGGAGTAAAGTTGTGCCAGAACCTTGTTACTTGGTGCCTATGCTTCTCTGGACTAATTATTAATGAAATAATCAAATTTTATTGTTGGTTAAACTGGTTTGTATTGGATTCTTGTTACCCTATCGCCAGAATTATCTTGACTGATGGTATTTATTACTGAATGCATTAGGGTGAGGAGGGAAGAAGAGAAGTCAAGGCAATTATGAGGTTTTAACCTTTGTGGCTGGTCTGATTACAAAGTAATTCACTGAGATAAGGAGCAATGTAAGAGGCACAGACATGGAAAAAGGATGATAATTTTAGTATTTCATACACTGTATTTGAGATACCTGCCTGACATTTACTTGGAGAAATCCAGTGTAAGCAACCTGACATGTAGATGTAGATCTCTGGGTTTAGACTAGTTTAAGGTAGCACATACATGTGATGAGAGTTGAAATGTGTGAGGGCTGAGACAACTCACGGAGAGATGGCCAGGTGGGCATGCAAAGACATAAATCAACAGAGATATATTAGAAGCCCTTTGAAGTCATTAAATGAAAGCTAATGTGCTTGGGGGAAAGAAATCCAAATTAGATGTATGAGGTGATAGACTCTAAGAAATGAGATCTGACTCATACCTTGTTCCTTGAGGATTTCATCCCAATGAACCGCAGGTCAAGGTGGGCCCCAGAAAAGAGATAGAGTAGGAAATGACACCCACAGTTTCACCCAGGTGATGGCTGTGCACTTTGCAGTTGGGCCTTGACAAGAGCAAAAAAGGGCAGAAAGATACAGAGAGAGAGACTGGATGTGCACAAGGTCCTCGCTGTCTGCCAGGCATCACACATACACTGTGCCATTTTACCTTGTGGTCACCCTGTGGGATATGCACTGGTGTCATGTCCATTTACAAGGGAAACAAAGAGGCTGAGAGAATTTAAACAAGTACACACCATCACGTGCCAGCTAGTGACAAAACCCTCAATTTAGACCCCAGCTCTACCTGATGCTAACATCTTTGCCATCTCCATTATGATATGTAGTCTTCATTAGGGATATACTGCATATTCTTGTGGAATAATAATTTGTATCCATATTTATCTTCCTTGTATGCTGCTGATGGCATATTTCAAACTTACTTTCTAATTATGTATTACATAAGCCACCTAGTATTGTGCATCATGAGTGAAATTTGCTTAATAACTGCCTATGAGGAAAAGAGAATTTCTTTTGAATAAATGTTGGCTAGATCACAGATTGTTGCTTCATGATTGTGATAACTTGAATTATTATTAAGCAGATAATTTCTCCCTTCACCCAGTTACTGTGGGCAGAGTATATTTTCTGCCCATCAATGTTGGGCTTGGCCATGTAACCTATTTTGATAATGGTATGTTAATAGACATGAAACAAGCAAAGTCTTGAAATGTCCTTATGGGGGTGGGCTCAAGTATTTTGCACTTCTACCCTTACCATGAGAATACCTGCTGGTCCCAACTGATTGAGAGGCATATGGGGGAGTGTTGCTCCACCTGACCCATGACCTGCAAGTTGAAGCAGAGCCACCAGAGCTGTCTACAGAGCTGTGATTGGACACTTCCCATTCCATCTACTGAGTTCTGGGGTAGTTTGTTATCTAGCTGTAGCTGACTGATGCAATTATTATCAATATAAATTACATTCATTGATGATTTTGATATATTCATTTATTCAATTACTATTTACTTGACAGTTACTATACTGGGCTCTAAAAAAAAAAAGAAAAGAAAAGAAAAACAAACTGATGAATACAACAGGTACAGCCATGTCATCATAGCCTAGGTGGGGAAAGAGCAAAAGGGTAAGTGTTAAAATGGAGAAATCATTCTGGTTGGGAGAAATGCAAGGAAAGCATGGAAAAGATTTCCCAAAGAAGTAAAATAGGAGGTGGATATTGAAAAATGAAGAACGATCCACCAAATTAATAATGCAGCAAGGACTGTAAAGGCCAAGAGACCAGAATACCCAAAATATTAGAGGCACAGCATGCAATGAAATCTTTGAGCAACTTCAAATTGTGCAAGATTGCTGGTGTGTTTGGTGCAAGATTATAAAGAGAAATGATCTCAAGTCAGGAAGGGCCTGTTATGCCATATTAGGAGGTTGAATTATATTTTGTGGGCCAAGGGTCATAAACTCAAATACAGACGATTTAATGAAGTATTTAAATAAAGTATTGTAACAGTATATTTTTAGAACCCTGATGGGGGATGATAGGAGGGTATGGAAACCATAGGGAGGGCATGATCCTTTGTGGGTTTATGGGCAAGAGAGATTTCTGGAAGAAGCAAAATCTCATCTGTAATCAGAGGAGAAAGTGATATTAAAGCTAGTTGGGACAGGAGGACTCCTGGGAAGGAGAGAGGGTGGGGGGAGGAGAGGGTGTCATGGGCAGAAAGAAAGGACAGTATGTGCAGTGTCCCAGGAGACAGAACAAAAACTATCAGGGAATGTGAAAGCTTTTCAATAAAACAAAGGCAAAATAAGAAGTGGCAGAAGGATCACGTTGGAGGGAAGCCTGTGCTCGGATCACATAAGCACTTGTGAGTCTTGTCAAGAAGTTTGGACTTCATGGGGTGCCTGGGTGGCTCAGTCGGTTAAGCATCTGCCTTCGGCTCAGGTCATGATCCCAGGGTTCTGGGATTGAGTCCTGCGTGGGTTCCCTGTTTAGTGCTTCTTCCCGTCTCTCTACCCCTCCCCCTACTCGCTTTCTCTCTCTCTCTCTTTCAAATAAATAAATAAAATCTTAAAAAAAAAGTTGGACTTCATGAAGAGAGAACTAGAGAATAAAAGATTGTCTTATTAAACTTTAAATAATCTCAGTACTTTACTTCTTCCAAAATTATAAATAACTTAGTTTATTCAAATAACACATTTTGAAATTTTAAGACAAAAAAAATTAAAGATCTCTTCCAAAATCAACACACCCACTCTAATGATGAAGCACTAGAGCATTTCTAATTAACCAAGAGCTCATTTTATGTTCCTGATCGGCACGCTCAGAGAGCCATGTGGATAATTTAATGTGAGGGTGTGAATGTGTGCTTTCCTCTGCTCTTTACTGCGTGCTTCAGACGTTGCCATGGGTAACCAAAACCTGTTCCAGAAATTGACAGTTAGTTCGTGCTTACACAAAGGAGGGCAAAGAAGAAGAAAATCTTCCACAGCCAGTAATTTTCCCATGACCTCTCCTCTTGGACTCATCCCAATCACCTCACAAGTTTCCCCGCGTGGAGACTAGAAACTCCACAAGGGCAGGAACTCTCACTTGTGTTCATTCACTGAACCCCCAGGATATAGAACAGTTCCCAGTACACGTAGGAACTCAGTGTATATTTGTCGAATATATGAATAAATGGATGACTGAAGGGCTTGTTCATGTAATTCACAGTTGGCCAATTCAGGTCAGTTTCCTTTACTAGACTGTGAGTTTTTTGAGGTCATGAAGCAGGTGGCGCCCTTCTTTGTGCCTCTGTACTTATCACCATGCCTCACAGGTAACATACATGGGAGAGGCTAAGGTCTTATTGGATGGATGGATGGATGGATAGATGGATGGAAGGAAGGGTGGATGGATAGATGGATGGAAGGTGGATGGATGAATTAGTGAATGAATGAATGAGGTGAATTGCAAGTACAGAATCTGCTAACCAGAAAAAAGGTAGAGTCCAGAAACTTAAGTATGAAAACAGAAACATATTAGTTTCAGAAAAGTAGGTTAATAGATGAGTCAGAGGTTGAAAAACATAGGTAAACAGAAGAACAAGTGAGAAGGGGAAAAAAGTAAGTAACCAAAAAACAAGCAAAGCAAGTAGATGAGCCTGACTTGGCTTATTCTGTCCTGTATGCCTGGGACAGTTTCCCAAAGGCCCTCAGTCCTGGTCTTCTTCTCTGTTGAACTGTTCCTTCCTCAGTTATTAAGATTTAGCCTGAACACATAACTGTGATATTTAAAGTCCTATAAAGATGAAGGTAATCAGAATCACCCAGACTAAGTTATTTTAACTTGTTGTTGATTCTCCAGTTCTTTAAGGTGTAGAGACAGCTGGTGTATTCTGGATTTTTCAATTTTTTTTTTGAGGGAGGCTTGGATGGCTATGTATTTCCCCCTTAGGACCGCCTTTGCTGTATCCCATAGGTTTTTGGACCAAAGTGTCTTCATTCTCATTGGTTTCCATGAATTAAACAACTTAAACAAGTTCTTTGATCTCCTGGCTGATCCAAGCATTCTTAAGCAAGGTGGTCTTTAGCTTCCAGGTGTTTGAGTTCCTCCAAATTTTTCTTTGTGATTGAGCTCCAGTTTCAAAGCATTATGATCTGAGAATATGCAGGGAATAATCTCAGTCTTTTGGTATCGGTTGAGTCCTGATTTGTGACCCAGTATGTGGTCTTTTCTGGAGAAGGTTCCATGTGCACTTGAGAAGAATGAGTATTCTGTTGTTTTAGGGTGGAATGTTCTGTATGTATCTATGAGGTCCATCTGGTCCAATGTGTCATTCAATGCTTTTATTTCTTTATTGATTTTCTGCTTGGATGATCTGTCTATTACTGAGAGAGGTGTGTTAAGATCTCCTACTATTTTAATGTATTCATATCAATATGACTCTTTATCTTGATTAATCGTTTTCTTACGTAATTGGTGGCTCCCATATTGGGGGCATAGATATTTACAATTGTTAGATCATCTTGGTGGATAGTCCCTTTAAGAATTATGTAGTGTCCTTCTGTATCTCTGACTACAGTCTTTAGTTTAAAATCTAATTTATCTGATATGAGAATCACTACCCCGGCCTTCTTTTGAGGCCCATTGGCATGAAAGATGTTTCTCCATCCCTTCACTTTCAGTCTGGGTGTATCCGTGAAAGTGAAAGGATGGAGAACCATCTTTCATGCCAATGGGCCTCAAAAGAAGGCCAGGATAGCGATTCTCATATCAGACTAAGTTATTTTAAATTTTTCTTTCAAAGCCATATAGAAAGGGGGAGAGGTGTGGAAAGGAAATAGGATTTCCTTTGATTTCTTTGATTTTCCCATGATTCCCCACGATTTCTTTGATGATGTGATGAATTCTTGATGAATCCCATGAATTCTTGATGAGCCAAGACTTATGGTTCTTGGGGAAAGAAGACTTGGTTTGATGACTTTGACATTGCCTGTGGTTTTGAAGAAATGTTGACCTCCTCCCATTCTGTGAACTTCCTTTTCAGAGTACACAGCTGGATAGTATAGCATTTCATTTGGGGCCAAGGATGACCAGGAAGATGTGCTTGGGAAGACCCTGACCCACATGGTGGGGCCCCAGGGTTTACACACCCATCCTGGATCACTGAGTCTCCTGGTGCACACTCTGAGTTGAGTTTCAGATTCCATGCCTGATTGCAATTCTGGTAACATGGAAGGGAGGAAACAAAAGTGGTCCATGTAGAGATTCCTGTGTCATGGCTTCTCAGTGAAGGTCTTCTGGGTGCTATGTGGGCTGTCTTCCACATTATGAAGCCTGCTGATGAGGAAATGTCTCTGGTTTTATTTAGAGTGTGAGCCATGTGTTTGCTCATCCATCCTAATTCAAATAACAGACATTGCCTCACCCAGGTACAGCAATGCCCATCTCTCATTCACTCTGGAAACATTCCTCTGGGGAGCATAGGTTTGTTCTGAGGTTCTCTAATCCTGACGAAGTGCTTTGCAAATTCCCCAGCTGGAGATTCAGAATCCCAGCAACTGAGCTGGTGATGGGGAAGCAGTATCTTTCCTTCCTCTCTTCTCCTGCAAACACTTATGGAGTAGGGGTAACTCAGGGCATGGAGAAGAACTATGGAGTATGGGACATATTTATTGAGACTCTACATTATAATGGGTATGTGCCCAATCATGTGCTTTTTCTTTTCAGCAAAACACTGTCATATAGGTATTATTATTCTGGTTTTCCACAGGAGAAAATAGATGCTTGGGAATATTACATAACTTGTCCAAGTTCATACATCTATTAAGCAGCTAAGTGGTAAAGGAAGGACTCATACTAGGGTTTGTTGACTCTTTCCCCAGAGTGGCTCTAGGCTCTCACTTCTCATGAGGACAGTTAGGTGGTGCCAGGCTTCTTCTGGAGAATGCAGTCTACATTCCAGCTATCTGGATCTAGATCTGGTGTCTACACCAGACTGAGAACAGTCTCCTATTCTCCTCTTCTGCTCACCTTTACTACCCTCTTGAACATTTTGTCAGGAAGTCATTGGCTGGGCATCACAGACATTTAGATGCCATGGAGCCACCGTAGCTCTGTTAACAGGTCACAGTTCCCTGGTAAGCTCCTCCTGTGGAAGGGAAATCTGCCATGGCACGACAAATCCAAGGCACTGTCTGGTAGGAGGGAGGGTTTTCTGAGAGGCTAACGCAAGATCTCAGAAGCCACACTACAGACTCAGCCATCACTCTCCTCATACCTGGCCTGTCCAACCAAATGCAAATCCTAAAACTAAGAGTACAAAGGGTCCCAATGAAGAGTCCCCAGAGGCCTGGGGAGGTTACAAATGCAGGTTATGGTGGGAAGGGGAGATGGAGGACCCCGTCGGTCAGGGACTTGAATCGCCCCAGTGTAAGGCTGGCCCCAGAAGGTCCAGAACCCAAACAGGAGTGAATAAAGGAGCATAAAGGGTAGGGCTTCTTCAGAGAGGTTTCTGTGAGCCCTAAAGGTATAGCTTGTGGGCAAGGATGGCAGCACTGACATTGGGACCTGAGCAATAAGTGGGGTAAGTGATGAGACAGAGGAGGTGGCCGGGGGGAGCAAAGGGCCACTGGAGGGGAAAGGGAGGCCCTTTAGGGGATGTTCCATGAAGACCTGGAAGGTGAGAGAGAGCCACATGAACATCCTGGCGAAGAACATTTCAGGGAGGAAGTATGGCAGTGAGAGGGAAGAAATTGGCAAGTCAGCTAGCAGAATAGAGGTGAGTTTCAGGCATCCCAGTTAGTGGGGGTGGGGGTGGTGCTGGGGGGACTAAGAAGATGGGTGGAAATGAAAGAAGAGTTGGAAGCAAGAGTTATATCCAAGCATTCCAGGCATGGGCAAGCAACTGAACTCTTGAGTCTAAGAGTAATGGAAAATCATTTTGTTTAATTTCTATTTCTATTTCTATTTCTATTTCTATTTCTATTTCTATTTATTTAGGAGAGTGCACATGCATGAGAAGGGGGAGGGGCAGAGGGAGAGGAAGAGAGAGAATATCAAACAGACATCCTGCTGAACTCGAGCCCACGGGGCTAGATCTCACGACCCTGAGATCATGACCTGAGCCAAAACCAAGAGCTGGATGGTCAACTGACTGAGCCACCCAGGTGCCCTGAAAACCATTTTTAAATATTAGAGAATTCCCTTGGTATTAATGTTATAAAGGGCAAGATTTACCAAGCTCTGAGCTACAAAGATTGCACCGGTAGTAATTAGATCTCTGCAGGTTAAGCTCTCGTGCATGGGAGGAGTCACGGTGAGTGAGGCCAGGTCTGACTCTAACATGCCCACAGACCCCACCTCAGAAACTTCCAGTGAACCCTCTCAGCCCCTGTGGAGAACAAAGCCTGTGGTCGGGCTCCTTGGGTTCCATTCCTACCTCTGCCCCTTACTAGATATGTGATCTTGGACAAGTTACTTAAACTCTCTGGGCTTTGCTTTCCTCATCTGTAACATGAAGATGATAATAATAGGATCTGACATTGTGATCTGAGCATCTCACGAGTTATCATATATGGTCATAGCAAAACTTGGCACACGGTAAGAGCTACATGATAGCTGTTGGTATGACTCTGATTACATCAGATTTTCAGGACCAGTGGAGGAGGCAGACACACAGGAGGATCTTTGAGCTAAGGAGGCATGATCTCACTTTGATTTAAAAAAACAACAAACAGGCAAAAAAATGCTCAGTTCCATGATACACCACGGAAGCAGTTCCGTAAAGATGACATTTGGATGCGCCTAAGGAGGGACAGCACAGGACAAGGAGAACAGCCCCAGGTGACCAGCTGGCAGAGGGCTGGGACTGGGCTCTGGAGGGAATCCTGGTTGCTTTTCAGTCTGTGTCAGTTTCTCTGCAACTTGTGGCTTCTCTGTCCACCAACTGTTGACTCTTTTTGCCCCATGCCCAGCGTCTTCGGGCTCCATCTCACCTCACCTCTGCAGGCTGTTTGTGCGGGGGTGGGGCAGGCTGTGGCTGAACTTGGGGAGTGCAGGTGAGCAATGAGGGCTTGGGACTCTCCCGGCCGTCCTGCCCAGAGCCCTGGTTTTGTTGTCTGTCTCGGGGAGTGACCTTGCTTGCCTAGCCGGATCGCTGTGAGCAGTGAACTCTGTGATACCTGCTGATACAAAGCACCTGCTGAGTCACGTGTGCTCAATGCGTGTCTCGGCCCTTTCCTTCTGCCACGGGTGGCAAAGTTCCAAGTAAGGAAATAGCAGAAGGAGGTCTTCTTTATTCTGTTGATGCTGCAAGGAAGTCACAATATTCCCTTGGACACCCATGGGAAAGATCGCAGAGTCACTCAAAAACCATTTCCTGACCACTTCATAGATACCGAGTTCTTGCAACAGCCTTACTAGATAAAAGCTATTATTACCTCCGTTTTAGATGAGAAAGCTGAGGCTCAGGCAGGCAGAGCAAACTGGCCTGAGATTGGAATTTGGAGGTGTCTGATTTCAAAAAGATAGCTTTCGATGATTTCCTGTGAGCCTCTGTGCCTGGCAACCTCCCACCACACCTCATCTTTCAGGAAGCTGGTTTCTCTTTCTGTGTCACATCCATTACGAAGTTGTGACATTCAGTGTCTCCTGGCAAGAGAAGGCCACCCCCTAGGACAAAACTGGGAAAGAAGCAGCATATGACTCAGGAGGGTTTCCCACTCACCCTGACACCCACTCTAGGCAGAAGGCGGAGCGGGGCTGCCAGATTTCAGAAATGAAAATATTGCATTTTGCATTTTATCTGTGAGCCCTAAGGTGAGGGAAGCTTCTGTGTTGGGCAGGGGATGGCTTCAGAGGGGAGGCAGGGAAGGGTCTGCTTGGGCCTTGGGCTCAGCATCCCTTGCTTGTCTGATCTCAATCTAGGATGGCAATGCCAGGAGAGAAAATTCAGAGAAAGTATAGGGAAGGCAGGAGGCACACGTCTTAGGACTCACTTCCCGGTTTGAATTTTGGGACAAGACTCCTGGCAAGGCAACTGCACACCAGCATGTGGCCCCAGGGTAGCTGGCTCGGTGGCAAGGGCCCAGGATGGATTCGTGAAGAGCTAAGACAGGGCCAGATGGAGCACTCCAAGGCCCCTCAGCTCCAGTTTGCAGAAGGGAGAATGCATCTCGCATCTCTGCCTGGTCCTGAAGAGACAAGGTACACGGGAGCTAAGGGTAGAGAGCCAGGACCCAGCATGCACCATCCTGCGGTTTGCTGAGGCCGCTGGCCTCCGTCCTGAGCCAAGGCTGAGAAACAGAACTGAGATGGGCCTAATGGAGAAGAGGAGAGGAGAGCAAGGGAAGAGAGAGCCTCCTCACTGCCCTCTGCCTACGTCATCAGCCCCAGATCTTTGCGGCCCATGTCAGCCTTGTGACAAGCAGAGAAAGTGACCTCTCTAATTAGACTGCACGGACCCCTAAAAAACAAAAGCCCAAATTTTCTCTATGTAGGCCACCACTAAAATACTGACACCTTCTCTTCACAGGACCCTACAATGGCCAGGAGGAAAGGGCGTGGGGAATCTCAGAAAGACTGAGGAATTTTCTATAGAGAAGAGGCATTCCAGAAAATTAAAGGATGAGTTAGCCATTCTGAGCAAGTTGAGGTAGGTGGAGTGTGTGTTTCCTCTACCCAGTGGGATGGAGGCCCAGAGCAGAGGGGGTCAGATGCAGAAAACCAAAAGGATATGCTTGATGAACACCCTGTTTGTGGTTTATTAACTTACTGCCCCTGCTATGTGGGAATGAGGAAATACATTTTTGGCATCGTGAAGATGACGCTCCTAATGACCGCAGAGACTCACAGAAATAGTGGAGGTACTGGGGCTTTGGTCCTTGGTAGCAACAGTGGGAAGTCGAGAATTCCTGTCCCCAGAGCACCACACTGCTCCCAGTGGCAAGGACTGTTTCACTGGAGAACCAGTCTCAGGGCTTCGGTGACACAGAGGAAGACTCTTAAGCTGGCCCTCTTTAGATAGGAGGATTCCCATGGGTTAGAGGGCAGGAAGAGGTCACCCCAATGTGAGGCCAGGGGACATAACCTGTAGATGTGTTCAGTAATAGTGAGTGGCCTGGTATGAAGGAAATTCTTTGACTGTACTTGGGAGCTGGTAGCAAAACCCACCTGTCCAGGTTTCCTAGAGAAGCTCAAATGAAAAGGATCCAAACGAGGACTCTGGTAGAGGTGGGATTTGAACCCAGGCATTCTGGGACCAGAGTTCACATTCTTCACCATTCATAGCAGTGGGCATTCGAACATTGTTTATCAGTTGGATGGAGGTATGAGTGATCACATGGCTCTGAGTTTCTAGAAATGAGTTCAAAGATACAGGGAGAGCCAAACAATGTAAGCAGGGAAAGGTATGTGTACACAACAGTGCTGATCGGAGCCCACACAAAATGCTTCTGGACAAGGAGGCTCACTGCACCCCTCTTACCGGTTTCCACTCTTCATGAATGCTCCTAAATCATGTTTTTAGGGGTGCTGTAAAAGACATCTGACATTTAAGCCCCCAGACTAACACTGTGCTTCAGCCATGTCAAGAATAGTAATTATCATTGATTTGATATGGAACTCATTTCTGGTCTGGTGCAGGGCTCTGCCCCATCTCCACCCAACCTTCCAGCTCCCAACACAACTAAGACCCAACCTTGGGTTTCTGTGCCTAAAAGTAAAGTCATAAAAAAGAGGGGTTGATTATCCACACAAGACAAGTTAGGTGGGGCTCAGCAAAGTCTCAGGGCATGGTCTTGGAGTCCTTCTGCTGAAAACATCATTTCCTCCTCAAAATAACCAGTGATATTGGTGATATAGTCATTATAGTTTGGGGGATGGGAAAACCAAGGCTGAGAGAAGTTACATATTTTGGATGAGATGGTAAATCTTTCCAGTAACAGAGTAGGACTTGAAGATAAGTTCTTGCGAGACAGAGACCTAAACTCTCAATCTTTTTGTCACGGTCTCTCCCTATGAGGCCAAACTTGGGGCTGGGCTATGTCTACACAACATTTCAGCAGAAGGACACAGAACTTGAATTGCTGGAGTGGAGTGAGAGCTTAATAATCTGAGTTTAATAACTCTCTGATTCATAATCTGCCACTCAATATTTGTTCATCCTATTACTGTATTTGCTGCTAGTCATGAATTAATCAGATATGAGATCTGGTATGTACAGAGTTAAAAAAACAATGCTCCTGTCCTCTTTCCTTCTTTGGTCCAACAACATTCGTATTTTACCTAAAGGAATATAGTCAGTCTTGCCCAGAGATGTTGACTGTAGGTGTCCTTATCTTATAAAATGACAAACTTAATCACTGTCTGCACACAAAGTTAGCATGACAACAAAATCTAAATGAAATCTAACTTCCTGTAAGATTTTACCACATGTTACCACGTTCATACTCAAGAATGATTCCAAGCTATATCTGTCCATTGAAGGAACAGAGGTTTAGATTTTTTTCTAACATTTTTTCATTTAAAACACCATGATGGAACAAAGAGACTTCTTTTCGTTAGACACAGGGGTGTGGCATCAAGTGCAAAGGCTGTTACTTAAGGACATGTTTTTGGGAAAAAGAGAGAGCTGAGATCAGTGGCTGGTTGTGAGTTTAAGACACTTGGTTGATTCTGAGGTTGCTGAGGGAAATGGTGGGCCCAGTAGCAATGTCTCAGGGAAGCAGGAGGACTCCTCAGTGGAGGGGGTTGGACATAATGGGCCTAGCCTGGTCCTGAAGAGAATACAGGCCAGTGCAGACACTACAGAGAGTGAAGGGCAAGCGGCCAAGAAAACAAAGAGTCAAGTTAGAAATGAAGTCATGAAAGCCAAGGGAAATGTTTAGGGGGCCAGTCCTTGGTGCAGACATACCACAAGAAGCCCTGGGCCAAGCCAAAGTCAGCAGCCCTGGTTTGAGGATGGTTGTCTGGGATCCACCTGCTGCAGAAGTGGGATTGTGGCCATCTTGAAACGCTTTGCTTAATATTGGCCCAGGGACCAGCTGGGGCAGCTTCTGCAGGGGGCAGGCCCTGATTGCCTGTGGCTGGGTGAGGATGGCAAAGAGAGAAATGACAGTGTCTACCCGGCTGACCAGATCTGAATTTCTGCACCCAATTCATTTTTGATATTTTTTGCTTTTTCTGCATCGGACAACAACTTCACCAAAATCCACCCACTTGTCTAAGTAATAGGTCCAGTTACCTTAACTGTGTTATAGACCAAGCTATGAGGGGGTTCTAGTTGTCGGCCCGGTTTAGAAATGCATTGCACCAGAAATCATCTCCGTGTCACCCAAAGTGTAACAAGGCATAGGGATCAGCAGCGTGGGTATCATCCAGGAGCTTCTTAGAAAATGGGCACAATAGACTCTACTTCTTGTGGTTGGGAGGATGATTAACTTGATACCATTCGTATAATATAACTTCATATGGTGTCTAAGAAATGACAGATGGTAGACACATGTGGGAGTGGCAGTCCTGGTGAAGCTAGGGCTGGTAATCCCCATCGCCACCCACCGTAGCCTCTGCAAGCTCTCCCTTAGCAGGTTCCGTCTCAAGGCTCCATGGGAACTGACTATGAGTTGGTAGGGAAGAGGGGGTGAACCAGGTGCACCAGATTTGGACAAAGGCTGTGTAAGATTCTGACCAGCACGAATCTCCCATTTCCACCCTCACCCCTCTCTGTCCCTTGCTGGTGGACACTGATGTCTTCACTTGTCACTGGAGCAGCTCTGATTCCAGGTCCGGACTACACCCAGCAGTGGGGGCAGCGGTGTTCTGGAAAGGGTTTAACTGACTTCAGCCTGTGAGTTACTCTCCCTTGCCTTAGGCCACTTTGGCACACATTAGCTCTTAAGCTGCCATCACTGGGCCCTAGGCTCTTGAACCCTAGCATTCACCAGAATCAGCTGGAGAGCATCTTCAAAATGCAGAATCCTGGATTTTTCTCCCTGAGATTGACGCGGTGAGTCTGGGACGGGGCCCAGCTTCAGGGGAGACTGATACTGCATGTCCATGGACCACATTTTGACCAGCACTGCTTTAGAAGTTTCAGATGAAGGTGATCTGGGACCACATTTTCATGAATTCTCTACTAGAACTATTTAATGTAGGCTCTGGCTTATTTATGTTTCCCCGCGCTGTGCCCTGCCCCCGCCCTGCTCAGGGCCTCAGTGAGTAGTAGTTGAATGGAAGAACCCCCACCAATATGCAGCATTTCTGTTAGTCTTTACAGAACTGGAAACTTACCCTGACATCTTTTCCCAGAGGCTGGGACCTAGCCTCTTGTCCAGTGTATGAGTTTGCTGGGGCTACTCTCACAAATCACAAACTGGGGAGGGGGGGTGGGTCCAAACAGTTAGAAAGAATTTCCCCACAGTTCCCCAGGCCAGAAGTCTGAGATCCAGGTGTCAGCAAGCCCTGTTCCTTCCAAACACTCTAGAGGAGCATCCTCCCAGGCCTCTTAGTCATCCTCAGCCTTCCTTGGCTTTAGCTGCACCTCTCCTGTGTCTGCCTCCACATTCACATGACCTCTTCCCTGGGTGCCTTTCTGTGTGTCCTGTCCTCTTCTTGTAAGGACAACAGTCATTGGATTCAGGGCCCACATTAACCCAGGAAAGCCTCTCTTGACTTGATTAGATCTGCATAAACCTGATTTCCAAATGAGGTCTCTAAGTTTCCAGATGGACATGGATGCGGCTGGCTATTCATCACACCACACCTGGCTAGGTAGATCTGACTCATCTGACTTGAACTAGGACACCTCTGCATTCTTTCTGTACATTCCTCTTTCCTCTGGGTTCCAAAAAACATTGACCCTTAATGTCGTGAGACCCTTGCTTTCTTTGCCACCTGCCCTGCTCCACTGTGTGCCCCTTGTCTTCCATGGCATAGATCTTGGACTTTGAAGACATATACTTCCTTGCACTGGGTCATTTTCCTGCTTAACACCCTCCTGGATCCCCATCTCAACTATAGTTCTCAAACTGGGACAACAAGGAGATGAAATGGATCAGGGATATGAAGTTTAAGGAAAGAAGGCAAATATTGGTAGGCTGAAAATTTTTCTGAAAGATCTTGGTGGAAAACCAGTTATATTGAAAAGATCAATTGATGCACATTTTTTTTTAAAGAATAAACCTGGAAGTCTTCAAATACATTTTAAGCTTGCATTATGCTGTTTGGGTTATTTCTTTCTGAGACTTCTCAAAGTTCTGGAGATATGAGTCTCACTGGGCCTAAAATCAATATACTGGCAGGGCATCTTTCCTTCTGGAGGCACTGATGAGAACTCCCTTCCTTGTCTTTCCCAGCTTCTAGAGAGAGACTGCATCCCTTGACTCATAACCCTTTCCCCCGTCTCAGATCCTTCTCCCTGTGTCCCTCTTTCACTAATAAAGACCCTTGTGATTATGTTGAGTTTCTGAATAATCCAGAATACTTTATCCATCTCAATCATATCTGCAAAGTACCTTTTGTCATCTAAGGTAATACATTTGCAGGTCTTGGAGAGTAAGACCTGAACATCTCTTCGAAGGAGGTTGAGGGGGAATTAGGACCTGGACATCTCTGCACATCTGTGAGGGGAAAGCTTACTTTATTCTGCCTACCACAATGACCAGAGCTGAAAGTCCCCTCCTGAGCCACCTCCAGCCAATGATACCAAAGGGGCCAGCCTGCTGTGTTCCTGGGTGCAGGAACTCCACCAATGTATGAGACCATCAAAAAGGCTGGGCTTCAGTCTTACCTCTGTACATGGGGCTAAGCCAAGACTTCCTTTCCAGCATCCTCTAACTGCACAAACGAATGGGTCTCTAGCGACATCATGAACCCACTCACCAAATGTGCGAGGAAGTGAGTCGCCATCTCAGAATAGCTCTGAAGGTGCAAGAGCAGACTGTGTGAAGGCAGAATGGGACTTAGAAGATGATTTTGACAAAGGGAATATGTTCATTAGTGTGGCAGCCATGCTTCCTGGAAGGCATGGGGGAGGCAAGGACCAGATGTTGGGAGTTCCCGTTCTCTGCTTGCATGGAGAGTGGCCTCCTGCAATGTGTGCCTGGGGGTCAAGGAGGATACGTGCTGTGTGGTTCATATTTCATATTTCCACTTCCCAGAGGTGCCAGGAGTCAGCTGTGTGCCGGGCACTGAGCTCGGGACAGAAGATCACAAAGAGATACAGGGTGCTCAGAGCGCAGCTAGGAGATACAGGTGACCGCAGTTAGACAGGGAGATTGCTAGGTGGGACCGAGATGGGCTGGCTGGAGAGGGGAAGAATGAAACCTGAACTGAGATCGCCGGAGCAGCCCTCACATTCCTAAGCCGGGTGTTGGCAGGACCAGAGCTCTGGAGGGGAACTGCTTGATGGGAAGTAGGTGAGAGTTCAGTGTCAATGGGGCAGTGTTGGCTGTGAGGAGTCCAGACAGAGCAGCGGCAATGAAAATCTCTAAGAGTTGGGACACTGGGTGGTTCAATCCACTGGGCATCCGATTCTTGATCTGCGCTCAGGTCATGGTCTCAGCATCCTGGGATCTAGGCCCGCATCAGGCTCTGTGCTCAGTGGGGAGTGGGCTTGAGAGTCTCTCTCCCCCCCCCCTCCCGAACCCGGCGCGTGCTCTCTCTCTCTCTCTCTCTCTCTCTCTCAAATAAATAAATAAAATCTTGAAAAAAATTCTCTAAGAGTCAGTATTTCTGGCTGTTGACCTGCAGAATATTCTCTGAAAGTCCCTTGCTTAGGGTCATGTCTGATATGGTTCCCTATATCTAAACTGACTTGAGGATTAAAGGAGAGAATTATGGACAGGGCCACTGTCCTGACTCCAGCCCAGTGCTCTTGCCCCTCCATCCTTAGGACCCCATCCATGCTGTTGCTGTGACATGGAGACTTCCTGCAGCCTCTATTCTCATCCTGGTGACCAGAATGGTAAATGCCCCCTCCCTAGAGAGGCACTTGGAGCCTTAAGTAGCCCACCTGCCTCAATTAGCCTCCATTCCAGAATAGTATGCATGAACTTCCAAGCACACCACAGGCTTGCATTTTTTTTCTCAGTCCCTTGGGGTTTGTCTGGGTCCCTTTGGGGGTCCCCTTCATGAAGACAAAGACCTCGTCCACTGCGGAGCCCCTGTTGTCTAGGGCTCCATAAACATACATTGAATGAACAAACACGTTCATGCTTGATGTGTTTTTAAATGTGTTTCTTCTGTTTTGTAAGAAACTTCTGTCAAAGAGGCCAAAACCACACTGATCAAGTATTTGGTTGAAGCAAAGATGAGCCTTTGGGTCACTAGGTTCAAATGGCAGTCAGGATCCTTGGGACTTAAGGTCAGGGTACCCGGGTGGGAAGTTTGACTCCATACCCCAGGAGTGTTCCTGGTGCCCAGGACAGGGAGCAGTGCTGAGTGTTGGAAGAATGCACAAGGGAACATATTTGCCCTTCTTCCTTTCCAGTGTCTTTGCTTCTACTAGTTTTCTGTTCTTCAGCCATAGAACCACTAAGCCACTTTTACGTAGTCGTATCGCCTTCATTCTTTGCATTCCTGTTTATTTCTAGTGGGAAAAAAATGCATCTACTGTGATTCTAGTGTGATCGTGCTATTTAGTGCCTCTTTCTCCCAGCCCAATAAGAGGGTGATTTCTTAGAGCTTTGGTACATTCCTTGCTCTTTGGACCAAATGGGTGGTGGAATGTCCCTGCTCCCTGGAGTTTTCCTTTCTATCATGCAAAACAGCCCAGGGCTGTAGCAGCTTATAAAATCCCTCCAAAGTCTTTGAATGCACAGACAGTGGCCGCTACTAATGCATTGGCCCATCAAACTGATGTCCTCTTCCCTATTAGGGAGCATGAATTTCCAGCCCAGATTCACTTCTAGTGGGAATTTTCACTTTCTGGAGTGGAAAGCTAAGCTTGGCACAATTCAAGGGCCTCTTTTTTATGCCCATTTGCCTATGATGGAAAAGCCACTAATTTTCCAACACAGAAACTGGCCGCCGTCTCTCTCAGTCACTTCTCCCAGACTAATTTCCCTCCCTTCCTCCTTTCCTTTTCTTCCTCCCCTCTTCCCTCCTATGTTCAAATTCTCGTTCTTCCAAGTACTGGTTGGGTGACCTTGGTTACATTATTTAACCTGCTCGTATCCATTTCCTTCCGTCTGAAGTGATGGTTCCCACTTAAAATTCTATTTTTTGAGAAGATTTATGTATTTATTTGAGAGTGAGCGAGTGGTGATGCTTATGGAGGGAGGGGCAGGGGGAGAGAAGCTTTAAGCTGACTTCACATCCCTCCAGATGTGAGGCTCAGTCTCACGACCCATGAGATCATGATCTGACCCAAAACCAAGAGTCGGTCGCTCAACCGACGGAGACTCCCAGGTGCCCCACTTCCATCTTTAATATCAAATGAGAAAATGCGTGTGTGGTCCTTGACAGCTTCTCTGGTACTTAACATGTGCTTCATAACTGGGGACAGCTATGGGCTCTGATTCCTTGATCCTTGCCCTTGCTCCAGCCCCCTCCCTGCCTTTCTTCCTCCTTAAGGACTCATTCTTCTTCCTAGTATATAAATTCTTCCTCCCTCCTTCTTCATCTCCCCTTTGTAATTCACCTCTGGTGATTGCCCAATAATCAGCTTGACCAGAAGTTACATTATCATTCATCTGAAATGTTCAGTTGGGTTCCAGGGCCCTTTGAATCAGTGAACATCAATACAGACGTGGTTTATTAGGGAGCCGCTGTTTACGGCACAGGGACAGTATGGCCTTGTCTCCTGGCCGGCGGCCACTGGATTGCCAAGGTAATCACAAAAGGGTTTATGTTTCTCTAATCAGGATGTAGGAGCATCAAAGGAAACAAACCTCTTCATCTGGGCGAAGATTTTTCTCGGACCAAGCACGTAAGAAATATGCTTCTGATGCCAGAACTTGCAGCCTCTCGTTTTCTGACTCAAGCAGAAGCTCATAAATTGTTTTCCCAGTGTTTTCAGGCCAGCTGTTAGCTGTGTTTGCTGACTCTCTGAGTTACTGGCCAGCCTGTTGGCACCTTGTTAATCACGGGAACGTTTCCTTTGCCTCTTTTTGGAAAGAAATTCCACTTTCTAAAGGAAGGCACCATTTGGCAAGTCAGAGTTTCATACCAAGTGATGGGTGCCCATGGACTCCCTCTCTGTGTCCATACCAGCCATTGCATTACTCCTTCAATGTGGGGCCTTGTTGGTTAATATTCCCTCCATCTAAGGAAGCAGAGAGGTGTTTCAGAGTGATTTTTCCATGTATATGTGCAAACAGCCTGGTGTTCTTCCTTCTTCCACCCTGAGTGTATATGTTTGTGTAAGCAACAGGAATACTTGGGAACGAGGTGTTCCTACCACTATCTGAACAGGAGTTCACCTGTTCACCACTGGCACTTGTGGACCAGCACAGGACAATCACGATGACGTCACAGTCAAACAAGCTCAACCGTGCCTTTTCTGGAACATTTGTCTGACACAGTGCAGGGACCAGCACACACAGTAGTGGTCAGCTTGGTACAGGAACCCCATAAGGGTGACCTTACAGTTCCCATTTTGTATGTGAGGACCTGAGGGGTGCGAGAGGGTGTCAGGCAACAACATGAATGGTGGTGTGGGGTAGACATTGTTAAATAGAAAATGTGGGGTGCTGGCAGTGAGGGGAAACGGCACCCCGGGACATGGGATCCAGGAGCCACCCAAGGCAACCCCTATGAGCTATGTGGCCTCAGACAGGCAGTCTCATTTCCTTGTACCTTAGCGTGCTCCTCAGGGCACACAAGTGGGGAGGCTGGCCTGGTCTCGCTAACCTCACAAGTCCGAGGTGAAGACCAGGCGAAAGAACACAGCATGAGACAAGTCCACTGTTCTTCAGAACTTTAGAAGTTACTGTTATAGCCTGAGAGTTGAGAAGGCACTTAAGAAAAGGGAACTGGCATTTATGGAGTGAGCAATGCTATGACCTGGGAGGGCTCCAGATACCGTTCCATATGGTCTCTCCTCTGAGCCCCACTGAAAGCCAGGTTGCATTCAGTACAGACAACAAACCTAGAGGTATGGAGATGAAGTAACATGCTCAAAGATACACAGGGAGTGAATAGTGAAAGTGAGGTCTGACCCTCTCTTTCCAAGAAAGGAAGGATGGAAGGAAGGGAGGGAGGGAGGAAGAGACGGAAAGAGAGGAAACAAAGAAAGAAGGGAGGGAGAGAGGGAGAAAGGAAACAAAGAAGGAAAGGAAGGAGGAAGTGAGAGAAGAAGGAAGGAAAGAAGGAAGGAAGGAAAGAAAAAGCAAGCAAGAAAGAAAGGACGGAAGGAAGGAAGGAAGCAAAGAAGGAAAGGAGGGAAGAAGGGAGGGAATGAGGGAGGAAGTAGGGAGAGAAGGAGGGAGAGAAGGAGGGAGGAAGGAAGGAAAGAAAGGGGGGGAAGCATCTTTCTCAAAAGTGTGCAGATATAAGGTGGTTAGATCAGATCACCTTCAACAATCTGTGTAGCTCTGGCCACATTCCTTGCTAAATATTTATTGAGCAATAGCTTGCTGTAGATACTGTAGTTGTTCAACTGAGTTTTATTGACTCATGCCCACTCAGGCCTGCAGTGATGAATAGTGTAGATAAACAAGCAGCAAGTGGAGAACTCTTCTCATTTCACAGACAGGTAAATGAAGGCTTTAGAGAATTTGCTCATTTCCAGGCTCTGCCTCCTCCATGTTCCAGGACCCAGGTACGTGGTCTATTTGGCAGCTAAGAAGCTGTATTGAGAAAGACCCAGAGAACTGGTCAGATACGGGCCTTGAAACTGACACACCTGTGTTTGACATTGACCCTTCTTTAATGAGGCATCTCCTGGGCCAAGGCTCTTGCTGATCTGAGCCCTAATATCCTTGTCTGAGGAATAAGGATGATCATAAGTGCCTGCCATTTGTAGAGCACACAGCCCTGTCCCAGGCCATAGTAGGTCCTCAGCTGATGTACCTTCCTCTTCCCCCACGCTGCCCCTGCCCCTGCCCCCACCCTGTGGTGGAGCAAGGCTCCTGCCCGAATTTTGCAGAGCTGGGATCTTATAGAATTATGTTTCCAGATGAAGCCTCCAAGCTGTTTGGATGACGATCCTCTACCCCCTTTTACAAGGAAGTGACAAAGATTTTTCTGGTTGTTTTGTTTTTCCTTTTTTTATAAGGTAGCCAAGAGAGCAGAACTCATGCAGTCTTGGCTCCACGATACATTTCCATGCTAATTAATAGCAGCCTCAATCGGGTGAGTTTTTAGGAAAATAAATTACATATATTCAGGTGTCTGCTTTTTACCGCCATTAAACTTAACTACCCTGTTTGTGTCTCTTTATTGCTCTTCTTTTATAAATACCATAAAAAAAAGCTACAATACTTTAGCCAGGGGCCAGGAGGAAGCCGCCTTTTCATATTTCTAATAGCTTCAAATAAAATATGTTCCAGCACTCCCAGCCATATGGCTAGAGAAGGTTGTTTAGAGGGGCCCCTTCCCCGCCCCGGATTCTTATAGGCATCAATCCTATTTTCCAGTTCCTTTGCTGGATTAAATTTATGAAATGCTCAGCCCTCTGGGTGATAAATGTGTTGATTGTGACCATTGCCTCTTTCCAGTTTCCAATTAACATGATTGGTATGGAATGTGCTCAGACAGCTAGGTCTGGATACTTTACATCTTGCAACTCTGTAGCTGAATCAGCAGAGATTTCTGCGACCGCTCCACTCTCTGGTCTGTTCCCTGCTCACACACCTTTTAGAGTGGTTAACAATAGCTCCATATTAGTTCCATCCACTTGGGGGAGCGGGGAGAGAGGGGAACTTGTTTTAAAATCTGCAGATGCAACTTGTAATTTTTTTTAAGAAAATCCATTGAGTGCAAGTAATTTTCTATAACATTTTCATACTATGGGCAGCATCCTATTTGCATAGGAAAATAGACCGAGCTTATAATCAGGCGGTATTACAAGTGATTGCAACGCTTTTTACAAATGCTAAGTGACACGGCAAAGGTAGAGAGCAATAAAGAAATGGAGGGGCTCCAGGGTGTTCCTGAAGGGCTGATTGCCTTTAGCTTTTGAATTATTCTAACAGCCCAGATCCAAGTCCCAAGAAAAGGGCAGAGGGTCTAAACAGGAACCTGGGCCCCTCCTCTTCCCTTCCTCCTTCTTTTCCTCCTCTTTCTTTCCTAGAAACCTCTGGCCATCACTGTCACTCTCTCAGGTCCCAGAGGGCACTTTAGCACTGCGAAGAGAATCCAGGTACAGGTTTGGGGCAGGGGTGGAGGGAGGGGGGCAAACTTGACTCTATACTTGACCTTATTGTATTGGGTAGGGAGACTTTTATTCCTCATTTCTAATTCTGGCATCTACAAAAAGATGGTAAACGCCAACACAAAGTACTTACCTGTCCCAGGTCTGAGATGAAATAATGTAAGCAGAACAGCTGGCCCGGACAGGTGTACAGCCATGTCATGGTTAATCTCCAAGTTGCCAGCTAGACTGCTTGGGTTTGAGTCACATCTCCAAACCCTCCTGGTTGTGTAGCCTTGGAAAAATTACACAAGTCTTCTGCCTCTGTTTCTTCATCTATTAAATGGGAATACTAGTCATAGAATATATTCTATTATTGTGAGCTTAACTGATACAATGTGTCAGGGGCTCAAGCGGTGCCATGAATGAAAATGTAATTAGGACCTAAAACATTTATCTATAACCTATTATTACTTCCCCCAACCATTATTTGATGAGCATCTCCTATGTGCCAAGCAAACTTCTAGGTACTCATCATCGTCCCAGGATAAATTAGACCCTTGAGATTCAGCTCAAGCATGACACTCTAAGGGGAGCCTTCCATGTGCTTAATCTCTATGTTAGATCCCCTGTCATGACTTCCTCTAAAGACAGGGCTGCTTCTTTTCAGCACCTGTCACCGTTAGACATTTCCTCTGTGGGCTAATTCAATTACCATTCCATCTGCTAAGCCATCAGCCCCATGAGAATAAGAATTCTGTCTGTTTTGGCTCAATCACCAATGTTTAGTACAAGGCGTGGTGTATACTGAGAACTCAGTCATTATTTGTTGAATGTGGAATGGGGGAAGAGTTTCTTCCTTTGAAGGCCTTGCGTTCTGGCAGAGTTGTCAAACATGTCAAATTCTATGATAAAGTTATATGTAAAAAAGTGTTGGAGAAACTCAAAAGGCTAAGGACTTCACTCCGGCCATGGAGGAAATCTTCCTAGATGCAGAGACTTAAAAGGTGAGTAGGAGTTCTTCCAGCAAAAATGGGGAAGGCTGGCATCCCAGGCAGATGAGAGACTATGTGCTAAGATGTAAAGACATGAAAATGTGCTGGGGATTAGTGACATGGCTAAAGCTCAGGTGAGTATGGAACAGAGGGTTAGGAGACAAAATCTGGTGTAGACACTCCTGTCTCTTAAGCATATAGCTCAATGTCTCGCCTGTGTTTGTTGCTCAATATCTTTTCATGCCTATCCAATGAAAGGGCCAGTGCTCAAATTCAAGGAGCATACAAAGTACTTGGCTATGAATAGATAGACATGAAGGCTGGTATATTATTTAAAATATAGGTTCTTGCTGTGGTAAGAAAGACCAAATAGAACAGTGGTTTGCATTAGAGAGACATTTGCTTTTGTCTCTTAGGACAACCTCAACACGAACAGGATAGGCTTATACAGCAGCTCCATGGCCCTGAGGACCCAGGCTTCTTTTATTTTGTTGTTCTTCTCAACACAGCTCCAGTTTCTCTGTGTCCAAGATGGTAGGTCCAAAATGGTTGCTCCAGCTCTCACTAAGTTATCCCCATACACCAATGAATGGAGGAAGGGAAGGATCTTCTCCTCCCAGTAGACAGGAGCTAGCTTTGAGAGAGGTGGAGAAAGATAGTCTTGAATTGTGTAATGGTTAATCCCATGTATCAAGTTGGTGGGGCCACAGAATGCCTAGAAATGTGATGAGTTCTTATTTCTGTGTATGTCTGTGATGTTTCTGGAAGATATTAACATTTGTATTGACACACTGAGTAATAGATTGTTCTGTCCAGTGTGAGTGGGCATTACCCAATCCAATGAGAACCTGAAGAGAATAAAACAGTAGATTAAGGTTGGATCCATTCTCTCTCATTGTCTGACCACTTAAGCTAGGATATTGAACTTCTGCCTTTGAGGGTCCTGGTCCTTAGGCCTTCAGCATGAGATTGGAATTTATACCCTCAGCTTCCCCAGATCTCCAGCTTATAGATGGGAGATCATGGGACTTCTCAGCCTGCATGATTGTATGGGCTTATGCTCAATCTCTTTCTAGATTTCTCTCTTTATCTCTCTCTCTTTCTCACTCTCTTCCTTTCTCTATCATCTTTCTATCTTCTTTCTTTATAACATTTTATTTATTTGAGAGAGAGAGAGAAAGAGCATGAGTGGAGAGAGAGAACAGACCCCCTACTGCATGAGGAAGCTGATGTGGGGCTTGATCTCAGGACTGTTGGATCATGACCTGAGCCAAAGGCAGACACTCAACCAACTGAGCCACCCACGTGCCTCTATCTATTTCCTATCAATCATATCCTATGGGTTCTGTTTCTTTGGAGAACCCTGACTACAACAAGCTGGGGAACATGGAACCAGCCAATATTTTAACAACTATAGAGGTAGTAAGAACAATTATTGATGTGACACTTAGACATCTCTGCTCAGTCAGTTTCTGTGCATGTCAGGAGCCTGCTAAGATGGGAATTATGATGAGACAGCTGGGCTCCTGGGAGGCTTGGATTCAGCTCCCATCCTTCTCTGACTGTGCAGTCAGACTTAATTCAGTGAAAGAAAGATCTTCCTAGAGAAAGGGTCAGTTCAACTTACACCAGCTAATGTGAAAAAGTACTCTGATACGTGTATATTGCTTATGAGAGGTGTTAGGAATCATCTACAACTAGTACAATACAAATGTTTAGAATGAGCATTTCCTGTGAATTTGAATTCCTATGCTTGGATTATGAATATGCTTTATAGTGTAGGAGAGAAATGAGTAGGTTTATAATTAGCTCAGCATGATTTAGGGGCCATGGTGACATGGGGGTCACAGTCTGCCTTATCGATAGCAGAGTCTGAGAGCTTGTTATGCTTGAGATGCTTTTTATAATTCATGTCACGTGGGGGTTGGGTGAGATTGGGAACTACAGAAAACGTAAGGAATTGCCCATCTGGGGAAGAGGGGAATTCACTGAATTCTTTTTTCCTTTAGAATGGGGAGAGGGTGAGGCCAGTGATACTCCTAAGAAGAACCCGAGACTCCCAGACTAGGGCTGTGACAGTGACAATTCTGTGAGGAAGATAGACATCTTCTATCAAATTATTCTTTAGCACATTTTCACTCTCTCTGACCTTTGGAGTGGATGGGACTCTCCTGCTTCACTAACTTTTGCTTAGATAATAGAAACTGAGCAGATTTAAAAAGATGAAATAACACAAATGGTGTGTAAGGTGCTGGCACTGTTTGGCTGGGCTCCTGGACTCTAGTGATTTGCCTTGACAAGTGCATAGCCAGGAAGTTCCTGTTTCTTCAACCTGGGTCCCATAATAAGGACTGATGGAACAAACCCAAACCCAACTGCAGTCTGGAGCCAAGCCTGCTGCCCAAAGCTGGTCTGCCCAGCAGAGACCAGCCCACAGGAGCCAAACTCATGTTGGCTTGCAGATCCATGAGAACAGGAATAGAAGTGTTTGTAAGCTATTGAGTTCTGGATCATTTTATTTTATAATATCAATGTAGGGATAGCTCACAAATACTGACTTTTCTTTGATTCTATTTTTTACTCTAATTTTTATTTGATACTGTCTTCCCATGTGCATCACAGATGAAAGGTATATGATTTCCCATATATGCCACAGTCCACTGAAGAGCATCAGGAGGTATGGTGTGAGGAAGGGCTCTGTACTCTATAGTTATTCATGGACTCAGGCTCCTTCCATCTCATGGGCATCTCATGGTGCCATCCTTCTCTAAATTCTCTGCATCTGTCAGCAGATGAGTGAAGAGAGGCTTATGGGTTCTACACACATTCTTTTGGCCAAAAGTCAGTGTGTGGCTTACCTAACTGCAAGGGAGACTGGAAAATATAGTCTAGATTTGTTTCCAGGAAAACAAAAATTTGTTTGACGGACAATTAGCTAGTTCTACTCATATGGAAAGTAGAATGGGTGGATGCATTCCCCATGATTGCATGAAAACGGTGACAGGGAAGCAAACAGAACAAAAGTGAGGGGGACTGGAGTGACTGCAGAGGACACATTGTGTGGAACAGGAAGTGCCAGAAGACGAGGCAGGAGCAGGAACAGATCAGGCTTAGGGCTAGACCATGGAGGACTTTGAAATTCATGTACTTGGATGCACACTGATTTCCACTGTGGTTTTAGAGAGCCATGGAAGTCTAGCAGGACACAAATGCCTCAGATCTGCAGTCAGGAAAGCTCCCAGTGGAGGCAGTGGGCAGGGTGGCTGGAAGCATGGGCTTTTTGGGAGAGGTCAGGGAGACTACTACCATAGTTTGGCAAGGCTCCAGGCCTTAACTGGAATTCTGGTCATTGAGTAAAGGAGAGACCTAAGACCAGGAAACTTGGGAAAAACAAATTTCGAGCAGTGATAAAGAAGCAAGTCTGTGGGTAGGATCCAGGAAGCAAGAATCAGAAAATTAGAAGGAAAAACTAGGAGAGTTTGGTGCCATAACTAGGAGCTCAGAAAGAGAAGACTCATTGGGCCTGAATAAAGCAGAGAGACTTGTGTACCTGCCTCATGGTGAGTGCTTATCTCTGTGAGGCCCGCCTCAGCTGTGATGTGGTCCTGTTTCTTTTCCAATTCAGATGCCAAATGTGTCCTCATCAGGCCCTTAGAACAAGAAGGGACCTTGAGGTCATCTGGACCTGGGTGTCTCGAACGTTAGCACACATCAGAATCACTTGGTATCTTGTTAAAGCACAGACTGAGGCACCCAACCCATCCTTGTTGATTCAGTGGGCCTGGGACGGGCTGGAAAATGTGCATTTCTAACAAGCTCTGAGGTGATGCTGATCCTACCCAGTCACAGACAATACTCTGAGAACGCTAAAGTAGAGAGAACACTCCTTGTGTAGCCTAGAAAGCCCAGATTCCGAGAAGAGGAAAGACTGGCTATTCCAGAAGTGACCCATTCTGGTAATGTTTCCTCCAGCCCCACTGCCTTATGGTCCCCCCAGTGTGCATCAGTAATTGCTGATGTTCATCTCAGTTTTCACATGCATCTCCCAGAATACCTGCTCACTATCCCAGGCCCAGTCTCCTCACGCCCATGTGCTGGATAGCTACAAGTTTAATTGACTAACAACCAGCCAGAGGAGGAAGTAAAGAGAGGGGCTTAAGTAGGATCAGAACACCTTTCTGTTATCATTAAAGAGGAAAATTGTCTTGGAGCAGGGGGATAAAAAAACCTATGACTGCAATCCTGCCTAATCTCGCCCCTTCATTCAGCTCCAAAGTCACCCCCTGCCCCCCGCCAGAGCACTCTTTCCTTGCCAAGTGACCATTGCACAACCAGCCCTGCCTAGGATGATTCTGTGCTATCTGCCCCCACTCCTGCCATAGACTCTCTATCAGAGCAGGGATTGCCTGTGTTGTAAGGTTAATACCTATGACTAACTGGAGGATAAAGCAAAGTTGTACTGTTGTTCCGTCTTCTGCATTCAACATAATGTAAGAATTTTTGTACAATCAGTATCTAGTCAGGAACAGAGAATCCATGCTCAACAGAGGGGTCCATGCTCAATCTAATGCAGGGAACTAATTACAGCGGTGTTGGAAGAGCAGAAATCAGGGAACAGTGAAGCAACCCTTGGTTGTACAGGAAGCTTCTACCACCCCTCCGGCTTGAGGACCATGCGTGGCAGTGCTGCTGAAGGCCCTTGGCGGGCACTGTGCAGGGAGTCGGATCGTGGAAGAGGGGCCTCCCGAGGATTCACCAGAGTTGAGCATGTGAGGATGCCTGGAGGAGGTGGAACCTCCGGAAGGTAGCGGAGGGTCTGGAGAACAGAGTCACTTGCAGGTTCTGGAATGACCAGGAGGGAGCTGGCCCTAGAGCAAGGGCATAAGGAATAACACAGAGGACATGGGGAGATGAAGGCAAGAGCCAGAATAGGGAAAGAGCCAGAACCACTAATGAGAGTTTGTCAGAAGCAGAGTTGGAACAGCTTCTCCCACTGTCTAGCCTGTGGTCTCCAGAGGCAGAGCCTGACACAGGGGATTGTGTGCAAGTCATCCACTAAGAGAGTCTCCCAGGAGAAATCTGTATGGCCGGGGGAGCCTAATAGAGAAAGGCAGGGATTTAAGCAGGGATGGGCTCCTGGGTAAGGTCTAACCTCAGCCACATACTGCAGAGAGCTTTGGGGATACAAATTGGATGTCAGTGTTTGTCATACTTTAGGCATGGAGATGGGCTTTTGTACACCCTATATAAGTCAGGAGTTGGATAAGCATTCTAGAGAGCCAGATGGGATACGGGCCAGTCCCACAGGGAAGATGGTAAGCATGAACCTTTAGCAGCAGCACACGCAGAAGCTGGGAGACGGGCACCCCAAACTTAAAAGGTCCCCCCAGGGATCTGAATGGGGCACCGATAATATCTGTGCCATACTTCTTAAAGTTCTTGTCGCTAACATGATTTTTATTGGTTGAATTTCACTCATAGAGTTAAACACGGAGAGCTTGTTTGCAGAGAAAGGGTGGGAGGGCATTGAAACTAAGAACAAACAAGCAAATGACAGGTATTAAGTGCTCAATAATATCTGCTAAGCTGAATTATACTTCCCCACACCTTCTAGACTTTTTGGTGCTTTGCAAAAATTGAATCTGTCAACAGCAGTTGAAGATTTACCATCACTAAGGAAATAGTTTTCAGTAGAAAATTATCATTTGCCTAAGAGTGCATGACAGATACTGATTTTATGTCAAACATAATACAATTTATTCATGGACTTAAAAGGAGTTGGGGGGAAGCATAGATTCAAACTCCAGTTGGATGGGGTTGACCTTCCCCCCTGCCACTGGCCTCCTTCTGAAGCATTGAGCCAAAAATATTTGAGAGCTATTCTTTTCCTCTAGATATAGAAAATGCATTTTCAAGAAAAGTCCAAAGTCAGCTGAGGTGTGAGTATTGTGCCAACTTTGAGTTAAAAGCCTAGAATTGTGGTGCTGTTTTATAATACAGCTTCACTATCTTACAAAATTTTTTTATGGGTTCTTTCTAGAATTAACAGTGTGCTCCACCATATAATGTCCCAGGGGGATCTCACTCCATGGCCTGCCAGCTAGTTGTTCTCCTGTAATTATATAGAATATTTGCTCAGCATCTCACATCTTTGAGAAAATGTTAGTTGATGGAAGTTATCTGGTGTCCAGAAGACTTTGGAATTCATAAGATGAAAAACCCAAAAGAGAAATGTGCTATAGTATTTTAAATGCCAGGCACAGTGCTAGGGTTCATGCTGCTATCTGTTCATCTTCTTTCCATAACATTTCTACACTTTTATATATGTGTGATGCAAAGAACAAGACAGACTCAGAAAGATAAGGCAGCTTTCCCAAAGCCACACCATGAGAGGTGACAACACCAGGATTTGAACTTGGATATCACTGATTCAGTAGTTCATGACATGAAAGATATAATAATAGTAACATTAATCATGAACATCTGTGGAGTATTATGCCTCCATCAGAAAGGTTGAATACCCAACTTTTGTAGCAACATGGACGGGACTGGAAGAGATTATGCTGAGTGAAATAAGTCAAGCAGAGAGAGTCAATTATCATATGGTTTTGCTTCTTTGTGGGGCATAAGGAATAACACAGAGGACATGGGGAGATGAGAGGAGAAGGGAGTTGGGGGAAATCGGAGGGGGAGAAGGGCCATGAGAGACTGTGGACTCTGAGGAACTGACTGAGGGTTTTGGAGGGGAGGAAGGTGGAAGGTTGGGTGAGCCTGGTGGTGGGTATTATGGAGGACACATATTGCATGGAGCACTGGGTGTGATTCATAAACAATGAATTCTGGAACACTGAAAAGAAATTTAAAAAATAAATAAAAATTAAAAACTAAAAAAAAACTACAAAAATTTTTAAAATGCAAAAAAAAATAATTAACATCTGTGATTTGGGACTTTGTACATTCTTCAACCTTTGTTTGAATGCCTACCCTGCCTTTCTCCTACACACCTGTTAGACCTCAGATAAGATGTCACCCTTCTGGAAGGAGTCCCATATAATGCCCAAGTCTGCGAAATATGCGCCCCCTGTGTGCTCCTAGAACACATTGTGCTCCTCTGGTAAGAATTCTTGTAGCTTATATCACTGCATTCTCATTGACTTTGTCTCTCCGGGTGCCCTGTGAGAAGAGGAGCTTTCTTCATTCTGTCTACACTAGTTTCCCAGTACCTAGCATAGTTCCTGTCCTACACTGAGCATAGTTCCTGCTCAAATAATGTAAGTGGATTAGTGAATTCCAGGGGGTGTCTATCATTGTCACATTTCTTACTCTGAAGAGCCACTGGAGAAAAGTATACCCAGGACACCTATGACAGGAAATTTCCTACTGAATGCTATTTTCCTCCCCATCTCTACCTTCTAGTTATTCTACCCTGACTCTCTAAGGAAATACACACACACACACACACACACACACACACACATACACGCACACACCCTGTTACTTTAATAGACTAACCTTGTTCTTTTCCTTCTTTGCAAATCTTTTACCTTAATTCCTTAATATTGAAATTTATCAATAGGTCTTATATTTACCAAGTACTGAGAAGAACTCAGCCCCACAGAAGGCAGGTTCAGTGAAGTAACATAGTTATGGAATAACTGCAATAACCTGCAAAGGGTGTGTGCTATCTGGTTGTGGGCTATATATTAGTGCATTTAAATATAATGAGTAAAGCAGCCAACGATTCCTAAATAGCTCCCCTCACGTCCACAGGTGTTTATTAAATGCTTTTCTTGTGGCTGACCCTGTGCTCACTCCTTCCCTCCTTGAAGGATTTCAAGCTTCCTCTTAGGGCTGTAATGACTCCTTTGCCTATAAACCAATAAACTGATACTTGAGCTAAACCACATGCCGGCAGAATGACCAGAGTAAATTATTTAATCCCCAGAGGCCCCTGTCCTCTGAAGAAAGGGAAATGTTGGGACGTAATGTTAATAGGGCTATTGAAAGGACAGCATGTAGAGTACTTAGTACAGTTCCTGGAAGAGAAAAGTTACAGTTCAGAAGCCATTGACAATCATCTTCATTATCATTGCGTTATATTATCTTATTTAATCCTCATGGTTAGGGAAGGTGGTGATGCAGAGATGCTTGTTATTGTGTTCCTTATATTAACATGGAAATTGAGAGAAGGGGGTTTTCTGTTGGGTTTACCGGAAGGAAAGAGTTTTAGAAAAACAATTCTGTTTCCTCTGTCTACTTTCAGAGCATGCTAAGACACAGTTCTTACACAGTCTTTTTTCGATGGTTTTACTCATCTTAGTAATAACATAATTATTATGTTTTATTATTACAAAATTCATGTTTTTTTTCCTTTATGGTTAAAAATCCATAATGGAGGAAGTTTATGATTAATCATTAGTTCTTCAAACTGTTTTTCCATTTTTGTCCATTTCACAAATGAGAAAAGGGAGGCTCAAAGAAACTGGGTCACTTCAAGAGAAGTGCAGAGCTAGAATATGAACCTGGTCTCACCCAACCCCATGCCCTTTCTTTTACTCCCTCTGCACCCGTCAGCCAAGGGACCCAGAGAGTGTGAGGACAGGTCATGTGGAAGTAAGCTCCATATTCACAATTTAAATTCAGAGGGAAGCTTTGATTCATTTATTCAAAAGTAATGTCATTAACAAGAAACAGCTTTATTATGTGTAAGAAAATATTAAACTAATAACCAGATGTTCTTAATGTAATAAGTTAGAGCACACAGAGGGGATTTCAGTCCCTGTTCCAACACATGAAGAGCTCCGCAGGTGTTGCTCCCACCCTCACAACGTGCTAAAGGCCAAACAAAGTGAAAATCAACAACTCTTCTTAGAGTCACCAGAGAATTGAGGTCCAGGGCAATCTGCTGCCATCAAAATTAGAGACATCAAAAGGTGGATACAGAGAATCACCGTTTACTAGGAGCAGAAGTCCACAGCAGGAGACGGTATCATTGCGGATACATTAAACTGTGTTTGATGATTTGCTGGAGTCTCCGTATGGATAGCTTGACGGAATATCCAGGGTGGGAGTGCTCTTAGCAGGGACCGACACTTTAATAAGCTTTACTGCCAAGAATCTCACTAGGTTCTCAGGGTGAATTTTGGAGAAAAATCCCCTCATGCTTCCAGCAGATGGAAAGGAAAAGTAAAGACTTTGAAATATGCCCAGAGCTTTTGGTTATCTTTACTAAAGTTATCCTTAAGGGAAACTGTTTTGTCAGAGTTTAACTCACTAGAATTCTGCTAAAGTCTAACTGACCCATTTAACATAGTACTGGAATTTCCAGCCAGAGCAATTAGGCAAGAAAAGGAATTGAAAGTCATTCCAACAGGAAAGGAAGAAGCAAAATTATCTCTGCTCATATATAATATGATCTTATATTTAGAAATCCCTAAATATTTCATGAAAATTCTACTAGAACTAATAAATGAATTCAGCAAAGTAGCAGATACAAAGTTAAGGCACACAAATCAATTGCATTTTTATACCATAACAGTGAAAAACCAGAAAAGGAAATTATAAAAACAATTCCAATTACAATAGCACCCAAAAGACTAAAACACTTAGAAATTAACATATCCAAGGAGGCAAAAGACTTATATGATGAAAATTATATAAAACGTTGCTGAAAGGAGTTAAAGAAGACATTAACAGGGGCACCTGGGTGGCTCAGTGGGTTAAGCCTCTGGCTTTGGGTCAGGTCATGATCTCAGGGTCCTCAGATCAAGACCCACACTGGGCTCTCTGCTCAGTGCGGAGCCTGCTTCCCCCTCTCTCTGCCTGCCTCTCTGCCTACTTGTGATCTTTCTCTCTCTGTCAAATAAATAAAATCTTTAAAAAAAGAAGATGTAAACAAATGGAATCACATCTTATATCCATAGCCTGGAAAATTTAATAATGTTAACATGTCTATTAATACCCAAAGATATCTATAGATTCAATGTAACCCCTATCAAAATGCAATTACTTTTTTATGGAAATAGAAAAACCCATACTGAAATTCGTATGGAATCTCAAGGGAGATTCCATATGAATTCCAAATGAATTCCAAAAAGAAATTCCAAATGAATTCCAAAAGAACAAATCTGTAGGACTTACATTTCTTTATTTTAAAACTTGCTACAAAGCTACAGTAATTACAAAGGTGTTATATTTGCATAAAGACAGACACATAGACCATTGGGAAATAATAAATATCACAGAAATAAACCATCGCATGTATGGTGAAATGAATTTTGGTAAAAGCGCCAAGATCATTCAATGGAGAAAGGAAAATCTTTTTGATGATGGTATTGGGAAAACTGCATATGCATATAGCAAAGGACAAAGTTGGATGCTTACCTAAAATCAAATACAAAAATTAACTCAAAATGAAAGAAGACCTAAATACAAGACCTAAAACTATAAATTATTATCAAACTTCAAGAAAACATGTGGAAATTGCTTCACTACATTGGATTTAACAATGATTTCCTAGATATGACACCAAAGTCATAGGAAACAGAAGGAAAAAAAGATAAATTTGACTTCCTGAAAATTTTTTAGAATTATGCACCAAAAGATAATATCAAAAGAATAAAAAAGCAACCCATAGGGTGGAAAATATATTTGCAAATCGTATAAAGATAAGGGAATAATATCCAGAATATATAAAGAACACCTAAAACTCAACAACAACAAAAATGATTACCTGATTTGAAAATAAGCAAAAGACTTGAATAGATACTTCTCCAAAGAAGATATACAAATGCATGAAAAGATGCTCAAAATTATTAATCATTAAGAACATGCATAAATGGGTGCCTGGGTGGCTCAGTCAGTTAAGTGGCTGCCTTCTGCTCAGGTCATGATCCCAGGGTCCTGAGATCTAGTTCTGCACTGGGCTCCCTTCTCGGTGGAGAGCCTGCTACTTCCTTTCCCTCTGCCTGCTGCTCTACCTACTTGTGCTCTCTATCTCTCTATTAAAGAAATAAATAAAATCTTTAAAAAAAAAGAAAATGCATAAACAATGACTCTTGGAACACTGAAAAGATAAATTAAAAAAAAAAGAAAGTGCAATTTTGAACTATAATGAGATACCACTTTATTTAGAAAGGTGCTATCAAAATAACAAGAGTCAGTGAAGATATGGAGAAATTGGAAGCTTTGTGCCCTGGTGGTAGGAACGAAAAATGGTGCAGTCACTGTGGAAAACAGTATGGAAGTTTTTCAAAAGAATTAAAAGTAGAATTACCAAATAATCCAACAATTTCACCTATGGGTGTATATATAGAAGAACTGAAAGCCAGGGCTCAATCCTATATTTGCACACCTGTTTTCATAGCAGCATTATTCATAGTAGCCAAAGGATCGAAGCAAATCTAGTGTCCATTGACAGATGAATGTATAAAGGGAATGTGGTATATGCATACAGCGGAATACTATTCATCCTCAAAAAATGAAAGAAACTCGGACAGATGCCACAATATGGATGAGCCATGAGGACATTATATTAAATGAAACATGTCAATCACAAAAAGACAAATACTATATAATTCCACTTATACAAAGTATTTAGACTAATCAAAATCATAGTGATGTAAAGTAGAATAGCAGTTGTCAGAGGAAGAGGGAATTATTGCTTAATTGGTATAGAATTTAATTGGTGTAGAATTGGTACAGAATTGGTATAGAATTAATTGGTAAAGAAATCAGTTTTATGAAATGAAAAGAGTTCTGGGGATGGATGGTGGTAATGTTGCACAACATTTTGAATCTACTTAAAAATGGTTAAGAAGGTAGATTTTCTTAAAAAAAAAAAAAAAAAAGAAGAAGAAGGTAGATTTTCTGTTAGGTATATTTTACCACAATAAAAAATGGTGGTGGGGATGGGGGTAAGAAGCCAGAGGGAAGTAAGACCACCTTACCTACAGATGAACAAGATAAGAATTCCATCCATCTTCTCTTCAGAAACCATGCAAGCAAGAGGAGAGTGAAGCTAAATGTTTAAAGTGTTGAAACAAAACAAAACAAAACACCCTAGAATTCTGTGTAAAACAAAATCACCCTTCAAAGTAAAGGAAAAATAAAGACTTTCTCAGAAAAAATCAAGGTGATTTGTGGGCAGTAGTTCTGTCTTGCAAAAAATCTTGAAAAAAGTTTTTCAAAGAGAGGGAAAATTATGTCGCTCAGAAGCTTGAATCTGCATAAAGAGGAGAAGAACATTGGAGAAATAAATGGAGGTATATTGGTTTTTAGGACTCCTATAACAGAGTACACAGATTGGGCAATCTAAGAGAAATTTATTTTTTCACAGTTCCGGAGGCTAGACGTCTGACCTCAAGGTGTCATCAAGATTAATTCTGTGGAGATCTCTCTCTTTAGTTTGTAGATGGCTGTCCTCTCCTGTGTCTTCACATCTTACCTCTGCATTCATGTGTGTGTTTATGTGTGTGTCCTAATTTCCTCTTCTTATAAAGATACCAATCTTATTGGATTAAGGTTGACCCAGTGACCTCATTTTAGCACAATTACCTCTTTTCTCAGATATAATCACATTCTAAGTTACTGTGGGTTAGCACTTTAACATGCAAATTTTGAAAAGATGCAGTTCAGTTCCTAAGAGAAGCTAAGATAAAATCTTCATTTTTGGGGCACCTGGGTGGCACAGTCGGTTAGGTGTCTGCCTTCACTTAAGTCATCATTTCAGGGTGCTGGGATTGAGTCCCACCTCTGGCTCCTTGCTCAGCTGGGAGCCTGCTTCTCCCTCTCCCTCTGCCTGCCACTCGCTGCTTGTGCTCTCTCTTTCTATGTCAAATAAATAAATAAAAATCTTTTATTTTTCTTCTTTATTGATGTACATAACACTATCAAAATAATGATAGTGACAATGTGTTGAGTGATTATAGCTTCTATGTAAATTAAATTAAGGAAAGCAATGTAATAAGGTAAAAGAGTAAGTGATTGGGAATACTCTGAGTATGTGTACTACCTGGGAAGTGGTGTAGTGTAATTTGATTTATTTATTTATTTTTTCAGCGTAACAGTATTCATTGTTTTTGCACAACACCCAGTGCTCCATGCAATTGTAGTGTAATTTGAAAGTTGACTTATAATGGTTGTAAATGTGTACTACAAACCCTGGCACAAACATAAACAAAAATTTTTTGACTACAATTAATATACTAAAAAGGGATCAAAGGTGAAATTTTATAAAATGCTCAGTTAAAATCTGGGAGGGCAAAATAAAAGAGGAAGATTTTAAAAAAGAAAAAAGCAATAAATAGAACATAATCACAATATGGTAGCTATTAATCCAGCTAAATCAACAATCACTTTATTTTTTTTATTATGTTCAACTAGCCAATATATAATACATCATTAGTTTTTGATGTAGTGTTCAATGATTCATTAGTTGCATATAACACCAAGTGCTCATCACCACACTTGTCCTCCTTAATGACCATTACCCAGCTACTCTATCCCCCAACCCCCTCCCTTCTGTAACCCTCAGTTTGTTTCCAAGAGTCCAGATTCTTTCATGGTTTGCCTCCCTCTCTGATTTCTTCCCATTCAGTTTTCCCTCCCTTCCCCTGTTGTGCTCCACACTATTCCTTATGTTCCACATATGAGTGAAACCATATGATAATTGTCTTTCTCTGCTTGACCTATTTCACTTAGTTCCATCAATGTCATTGCAAATAGTGAGTATTCATCCTTTCTGATGGCTGAATAATATTCCATTTTATATATGAATCACATCTTCTTTATCCATCCATCTTCTTTATTCATCCGTTAAAGGGCATAGAACTAGAAGTCCTAGCCTGAGCAATCAGACAACAAGAAGAAATAAAAGACATGCAAATTTTTATTTTGCAAGTCAAACTTTCTGTCCTCACAGACAACATGATACTTTATGTGGAAAACCCAAAAGACTTCACCCCCAAATTATTAGAACTTACACAGCAATTCAGCAACATGGCAGGATACAAAATCAATGCACAGAAATCAGTTGCATTTCTATACACTAACAATGTGACTGAAGAAAGAGAAATTAAGGAATTGCTTCTATTTACAATAGCACCAAAAACCATAAGGTACCTAAGAATAAACCCAACTAAGGAGGTAAAAGATCTATACTCTAGAAATTACAGAATGCTTATGAAAGAATTTGAGGGAGACACAAAGAGATGGAAAAACATTCCATGCTCATGGATTGGAAGAATAAACATTGTGAAAGTGTCTATACTTTCCAGAGCAATCTACACTTTTAATGCAATCACTGTCAAAATGTCGACATTTTTTCACAGAATTGGAACAAACTGTCCTAAAATTTGTATGGAACAATAAAAGAGCCCAAATCACCAGGGGATTGTTGAAAAAGAAAACCAAAGCTGGGGGCATCACAATGGCTGACTTCAAGCTATATTACAAATCTGTGATCACCAATACAGCATGGTGTTGGCACAAAAACAGACATATAGATCAATGTAACAGAGTAAAGACCCCAGAAATGGACCCTCAACTCATGGTCAACTAATCTTTGGCAAGTCAGGAAAGAATATCCAGTGGAAAAAAGACAGTCTATTCAATAAAGGGTGGTGGGAAAATCGCACAGCTACATACAGAAGACTGAAACTGGACCATTCTCTTACATCATACACAAAGATAAACTCAAAATGGATGAAAGATATAAATATGAGACAGGAATCCATCAAAATCCTAGAGGAGACATAGACAGTTGTCTATAGACATAGACATTGACATTGACCATGGTGACTTCTTTCAAGATATGTCTCTAAAGGCAAGGGAAACAAAAACAAAAATGAACTTTGGGGACTTCATCAAGATAAAAAAGCTTCTGCACAGCAAAGGAAACAGGCAACAAAACTAAGAGGCAACCCACAGAGTGGGAGAAGATATTTGCAAATGACATTACGGATAAAGGGCTAGTATCCAAGATCTATAAGGAGCTTCTCAATAATCACTTTAAACATTAATGGTCTAAATACACCAACTAAAAGACAAACTGGTTGATTAGATAAAACACAAGATTCAACTAATACTGTCTATAAGAAAAACACCTTAAATGTAAGTTATAGATATTTTAAAAATAGGGAAATGAAAAAAGAGATACCACACTAACACTAATCAAAAGAAAGCTGATAGAGGTGTAATAATTTTACACAATGTAGACTCCAGAGTAAGGACAATGATCAGTGAACTACTCTCTAAGATAGGTTCTGGAGGGTAGGTTACTCAATACTCTTCCAACTTTTTATTTTCTTCTTCCCCTTTTTCTATTGTAGTGTCTGGGGAGTTAAAGACTTACATGCCCAGGCCCTCTTACAGTCAGTGAAGGCCACATTTCAGAGAATGGGACACAAGTAGACATTTACTAAGGATCTTGGAGAAAGATTTCTGCTTCTCTAATTGCAGAAACTATTCCTTGCTTTCTCTGTTTCCTTTATTCCTCCTTTTTCCCTTCAAGAGTTGTTTTAGGATCCTGAGGGAAAGGCTAAAAGATTTCCACAAACTTTAGCCCAGGTACCCTTGAGCAGATGCATACGATCTTTTTTTAACTTGTAGCTGAATGCAAACCGACATTGCTCCACAAGTGTTCAGTGTAAGTCTGTTACAAACCAAAACTCTTTCTTGGGGCTTTATAAGGAAATGAAGGAAGAGTATTAGCTCAGGCAGTGGTTGGAAGCAAAGTGAAAGCAGGGAACATGGAAGGAAGCCCATACCAGCTTAGGAATTGAAGAGACTCATGCAAGCACAGATGTACAAACACGTACATACTTGGGACCTGCTGCTCTAGGAGCTATGCAGGGAAGGATCAAACAATTTGGAGAATATTTAAAGAATCTCTTAAATTCTAGGTGATTTAGGGACATTCAGGTGCAGACACACAGAGTTACTTCTGCCTAATTTTTGTTCTTAAACACAAAATATCCCCATGGTGATTGCAACTCCAGATCACAATTATCCTGATGTGATGATCAAGAAAATGGTGTAAAGTGGTTCTTCATATGTACATTTTTGAAAATACACAAAATTATTCACAAGCATCTCATTGAAACAAATGAGCTAGGGATGGTAAAGGAAACTACATTGTAAAATGCTCATTTTTATGTAAGCACAGAGCAATATGTATGCTTTGTCTTATTTAGTGAGCTTCTCTATTATCTTATGCCCCTGTTTGTACCCAATTTCTACATCTCTAACCTGGTATCTTTCTGTAGGGTCTCAAGTTTCTCAGCCATGCCATCTTGTACTAGGTGTTTATTCTGGGACTCATCTTTGGTGTGGGAGGTAGCAACATCATATGGAGGGAATACCGTGTCCAGATTCCCTGGAGACTGGTGTGGGGTCATGTGAAGAGGCAGGAAGAGCAGGTGATGTGACAGGCTGGTCTAAAGACTGGCAGTACCTGTGAGTCCCCTTTGGAAACATTCCCACCCTTTATCCAGGAGCTTGCTTTCCTAGTTAAGGAGGGGATCAAATGGGTTAAGGAGAATGCCTTTGTCTTTAACATTCTATGGTGACCCAGGAAGGCACACGGGGTGACACGCATATGCCAATCACCTGTATTATGAACACCACCACCCGTTTCCCCCACAATGTGTCAAATATTACCAGTTTCCAGGTATACCGTGAAAACTGTGAAAAAGCTATTCTTTATCATCCCTGCCTCTTATCTTGAATCTTTCACCTGCTATTTGGTCCTGGTTGCCAGGTGTGTGTTTACCTGCATGGTAGGGTGACCAATTCATCTCAAGTTGCTTAGATTTTCCTGGTTTTAGCACTGAAAATTCCTCATCATGAGGAAACTCGCAGTTCTAGGAAATATTACTGTAAAGTTGGTCACTCTATATCTGAGCAAGAAGCAGATGCGGAGATCCTGTTGGTGGCACAGTGCTTAATATTTGGATCATCTTGGAAATGATACGCAGGGGTACAGGGCAGCATTGTCTGAGGTCCAGGCTCAGATCTCTGGAAGTCTACTGAGATCAGTAGTCGGCAGCCATAGTCAACTTCCTTATTGTTCAAAGCCAACTTTATAGTAAGGGACAAAGTTTATTATAATAAAAGTTGTTATTTAATATAACTTATTATAATACAATTTTATTACAAAAATTGAAGAAAGTAAACAAATAAATACTGTTAAGTAGAAAAAACAAAATTAAAATTTTCTTAAGGATCATGGTGAAATTGGCCAAAGGAAGAATATATCCTTGGAAATCACAAAATCCATGTGTTATAGTGAGGTTTAAATGTTTGAGCAGAAGCTTAAGAGAGTGAATGGACTCACTCAAGAAAATGAAGGGGAACCTCACAGGAATGAATTCTAGAGGGGAGAAGTCTTTTAGAGGTAACAGAGAAATTTCCTGAGCAGATAAAAGCAAGAGTCTTGCCCCCTAAGGTGCTGGACGACTATAAAAAATGAGCTTTAGGTGTAAGAAGAAATGGAAAAAGTCCTCAGTTCTTTGTAAAGCCAGTTGATTGTCCTTTATATTCCTAATAAGTGGTTGACAACTTAGGGTTGGTGAGACTGGTCAAAGAAACCACAATGAATTTAGAAATGAAAATTTCTAAAAGTCCCAAAAGACCAAAAGTCCCTGCAGGAGATACTAAATTTGAGCTTCTGTAAAAATGTCTTCAAGATCGTAGCAGAGACTGGAAATTCTGGGTTATCAGTTTTCAGGTCACCAAGCCTAGAGGCATGTTCAGCTGCGATGTTTTAGGGATTTGGGGTCCCAGATGAGTTAAGTGGACCCAATGTCACTCTCATGACAAGCAGCTTCCAGAATAATGCCTCCCTCCATTAGGCTAACCACATTGCAGGACAGCTCTTCCTCCTCAAGGGCCAAACAGAACATAATCTCTTGTTCCTGGGTGTGGTTCTCTCTCCAGATCAGCAGGACTCCCAGCTTTTGATGGGCTCCCTTTCCTGGTGCAAATGGTCCAACATCCTGAAGAATAACATTAATGATGCCTTTGGTAGGGCACCCTGGTGTCTCAGTTAGTGAAGCGGCTGCCTTTGGCTCAGGTCATGATCTCAGGGTCCTGGGATGGAGCCCTCCATTGGGCTCCCTATTCATCAGGAAGTCTGCTTCTCCTTCTCCCTCTGCTGCTCCCCCTACTTGTGCTCTCTCTCCCCCACCCCCGTCAAATATATAAAATCTTTAAAAACATGATGCTTCTGGTAACTTAGGTTCTCCTGCTGTGTCTCTCACTCTTGAAAATGATGCAGCTGGCCCAAACCTTGTTCTTCCACCTCATGAGGCAACAACAACAAAACCCCAAATGATCCAATTAGAAAATGGGCAAAAAACTTGAGTAAGTGTATTGAATAAGCCTCCAAAGAAGACACACAAACGGCTGATTAAGTATATGAAAAGATGCTCACCACCATTAATCACTAGGGAAATGCAAATCAAAACCACAGTGAGATACCGCTTGGAAAGCCTTTTGTCAAAAAAATCAGAAAAGCAAGCATTGGTGAGGGTATAGAGAATATTGGAGTCTTGTGCACTGCTGATGGGGAGGTAAAATGGTACAGCTGCTATGGAAAACAGTATAGAGGATTTTCAAAAACACAAGAATAATGTTACCATATGATTCAGAAATTCCACTTACAGAATTATGCCCCAAAGAGTTGAGGCAAGGAATCTGGTATTTATACACCCCTGTTCATGGCAGCATCGTTCACAGAAGCCAAGAGGTGGAAGCAGGCCCTGTGTCCATGGACAGATGAGTGGATAAATGAAATGCAGTATATATATACAATGGAATTGTATTCAGCCTACAAAGGACGAAAATTCTGATACACACAACAGCATTGATGCATCTTGAGAACTAAGGGAAATAAGGCAGCCACAAAAGGACAAATACTCTATGATTCCACTTATATGAGGAGCGCAGGAGAAATCAGAGTCTGAGACAGAAGGCTTATCATGTATGTCAGAATCTGGGAGAGGGAAAAATGGGGATCTCTCTCTCAGTGGGAGCAAAGTTTCAGTGTGGGAAGATGAAAAAGCTCCGGGAATGGATGGATGTACAACAATGTGAATATGCTTAATGCCACTGAGCTGTATGCTGAAAGATATCGAAAATGTTAACCTTGGCGGTGCCTGGGTGGCTCAATCAGTTAAGCTTCTGTCTTCGGCTCAGGTCATGATCTCAGGGTCCTGGGATTGAGTCCCACATTGGGTTTTCTGCTCTGTGGGACCCTGCTTCTTCCTCTCCCTCTCCCTCTGTATTCTCTCTCTTTCTCTCTCAAATAAGTAAATAAAATATTTTTAAAGAGAAACATTCATTAAATAATAATATAATAATAATAATAATAATAATAAAATGTTGAACTTTGTTGTGTGTATTCTACCACAATAAAAAATAAAATACATGAAACATAGTTCTTACAAAGTTGCCACGATGACCACTTTTTTTTCTTCCTTGCAGAAAAAGAAACTCTCATATCCTATCTTAACATGGTGATTGCAAAGATATTCCAACAATCAGTTGATTTTCAAAGCTCAAATGAGCTAAGCTTCGCAAAAAATAGTTTTTTTCTCCCTCTGCCCATTGCTTTAAACACTGTCTGCCTTGATGGTCCTTTAAATATGCATTAATGTAATAAAATGAGGCATTGCTCCTTCACACATTCTCACGGCGGGATTGGAGTGTGAAGGTGAAGTGGATTATAATCAAACCTGTTCGGGTTGCCACAGCTGTCTGGGACCGGGGTTGATTACAGACTTCGGATGCAGAGCTCCTCAGCGGAATAAGGTGAGGGGATGGCAGGAGCCCAGGGAAGATGAGCTCACCTTGACTTTGTGACTGTGGCCACCTTTCATCATGATTAATGGTCACTGATCCCTGCCCTTTTCAATCCAGGCTTATCCCCCCACGCAGATGAGAGCCAGCCTCAATATTACAGGAGTTAATCTGGCCACGACAGCTGCAGCACCGGCCTGGTGGGGTCCCCCTCCTGCAGGCACGTCTGCACGTCTTCAACAGGTGAGCAGGCATAGCGGCTGGCTGGCTGGGGTCGGGACAAGGCTGGGTGCCCCAGGTGGAGGTGATTTACCTGGCTGTGCAGGGGAGGGCCAGGCAGAGACTTTGGGAGCCTGGGAAGAAGCTACCTCTTATTCTGAGAGCGGAGGTGCATCACTGGGTTTCTTTTCATTGTGGCCCCCTCTTTTGTAAAATGGGGGTAAGACTGGCCTGGCGGGTCTGTTTTCAGGATTCCACATGATGATATGCCTCACTCATCTGACTCACCAGAGGAGAGTCTTCCCTGGGTCTCATCTCCGTTATTGAAGAGGATGCTCCCAGAAAGCGTTTTCATTCCTGCCTTAGCACCTTGGTGTGAGCTGCCCCAATGCCGTCATTGTCATCCCACGACTTTGCCAACTACTGTCAATCTTTCGCTCTGCCATCCAGATGTCATTCATTGTGTCTTTGTGGAAGGCCACTGCCCCCTTTCTCTTATAGAGACAAAACGGTGCTAAATGACGTTCCCTCCTGTGCTCGGCTTCTGTGTCCCGGTTCTATTTCTGTTGTCAGCCTTCCCTTCTTGGATGGTTGCTCACAGTTTCTCTGACTCTTCTGCTAGTCACTGTTCTGGCTCAGGAATCCACCAGTTTTTGGGTAGAAGTCTGGAGAGTTAGTAATTGTAGATTTTGAGGTTCTCTGGGGTAGCTGTTCCATTGTGCTGTTGTATTGCAAACAGCCATGGGCAGTAGGCAAACAAGTGAGTGTGGCTGTATCTCCAATAAACTCTATTTAACAAACAGGCAGGTGGGCCTGGGTTGGTCCATGGGCCACAGTTCCCGACTCTGGCTCTATCAACACTCATGTAGCACTGAGCTCGTCAAAGCAAACACTGGAAAAATGTATTTGTTCCAAATTCTGGGCTCCAGTCTGGCACTGAAATGTTTTCTTGCATCTGTGTGTTCTGCTTCTGTCTGGGGTGGGTCCCTGGTTGCAAAGAGAAGCTGAGAGAGGCCCCTCTGCACCTGACTTTATACTCTGGGTTTTTTTGCTTGGGCTAAAACACAAGGACATGTAATAGCGTGAAAAGGGTGCTGTCCATGATGTCGGAAGCCTGGACATGTGCTGTGTAATCCTAGGCCTGCTATGCCACCCACCCCAGTGCTGGAGCCCGAGTGTCTTCATCTACAAGATAGGCTGTGTGTCTACAGGGGAGGACTGGGGCAAAGATCACAGTGATATCACACACGCTCCTGCTTTGTAAGCGGACTTGCTAGTCCAGGGCTGGCTGACGGGCTGGTCAATACCATCATCATCATTATTAGACTTCAATTCTAGCTTTCATCCTTACTGCACCCCCTGGACCCACAGGACAGGCCTGTGTTCCCTCATTTATTCATTTATTCAATTATTACAAAGTCAGGATTGGAAAATTACCAAATAAGGAAAGAAACTACTCTGTTGGGCCAGTCCAGACTCAATGAACTTTCCAAGCACCACTAGCCAATGTTCTTTAACACCCAGCTTTGTTTTTACGCATCCTGGGGATTTGGCCATCGGCGAGGGGTCTAGAATGAGAGTCCCCAAAGCACTTACTTAGATTCTCAGACTATGAGAGGTAATGAGTCACCCATTGTCTGTAGAGAACGGGAGAGGGGTTCCACCAAAGTCTGATCCCCTCTTCTTCCCAAGTCACAGCCACACCACATGTCCCTTGCAGTGAGACTGTTTATCTGTGGCTACAAGTCCAAGTTAGAGTCAATGAACTGTCAGAGAAGCACGACACATCTCCTCTAGGCACAAAAAGGTACGCAAAAAAGAGAAACACCTCCTATGTGCACTTGTTGCTTTCCTACCTCCTCATGGCCTGAGAGGGTCACTAATGAGGGAAACCCTGGGCTCCACATGGCAATGTCTGCAGCCTGGTCCCTTCACCGTCTGGTGGAGTAGAACTGCTCCTGACTTGAACTTCCACCTCAGACACGTGACAGGGCATCACGTCAATTACGTGTACTGCACTGTTATGTTATGTTTTCAGCCACGGAGTGTGAAATCCTATTTGTTGCAGCATTTTCTTACCCAAAATGACCCACGTGTATCTACCTTCTTTCCTCCCTCCCCTCATGTCTTCTTTTCTTTCTATCTTCCTGCCTTGGTCATCTTTCTCCCACTGCATAAACCCATAATCCTTGAAGTGGGACATGCTTCACATTGAAAAGTTTTCAAATTTTACACAATTAATGTAGTGTTCCAGGGCCAGTCCCTTGTGAGGCCTGAAGCTCACGCAATTTGGGGAACTTCTTCAGGTAAAAGATTACCAAATTTTGAATATGATATCAGACACAAAAGCCCTGAAGTCTAAACCTCTTTAGCTTCCAATAGATCTCCTGCTGGTGTCATGGGGTGGCCAGTAATATAATGGTACTGACACATTTGGGCTAAACGCGCTATTCAAATTTTTTAATATATCTGCACAAAAACATATGAATATTCTATGTGGCATCAATGAAGAGCACACATAGCCTCCCAGTCATTCAGGTCAAATTTTCCCCCTAAATTAGTAAAGGTCACTTTGGTCTTATTGTCAAATGAATTTTTTAAAATACAGAGATTTATAAAGAATAGGTCATTCTTTTATTCTTCTCCTATCCCCCTACCCCCCCATGTTGCTTCTCCATGTCCTCATATCAGGGAGATCATATGATAGTTGTCTTTCTCCGATTGACTTATTTCACTAAGCATGATACGCTCTAGTTCCATCCACGTCGTCGCAAATGGCAAGATTTCATTTCTTTTGATGGCTGCATAGTATTCCATTGTGTATATATACCACATCTTCTTTATCCATTCATCTGTTGATGGACATCTAGGTTCTTTCCATAGTCTGGCTATTGTAGACATTGCTGCTATAAACATTCGGGTACACGTGCCCCTTCGGATCACTATGTTTGTATCTTTAGGGTAAATACCCAGTAGTGCAATTGCTGGGTCATAGGGTAGTTCTATTTTCAACATTTTGAGGAACCTCCATGCTGTTTTCCAGAGTGGTTGCACCAGTTTGCATGGAGCACTGGGTGTTGTGCAAAAAGAATGAATACTGTTACGCTGAAAAAATAAATAAAATGGAAGAAATTAAAAAATAAAAAAAAATACTCATAATAGCTCAAAAGTGAAAAAAAAATGGGCAGATAATCATGTTGAAAAATTATTTTCAAATTTTAAAGTTGGAATAAACCCAACTCTTGGAATAAACCCAATTCTCAAGAAAAAAAAAAAAAGAATAGGTCATTCTTTAAATGAAACAAGATGGGACTGGGAGGGAGACAAACCATAAGTGACTCTTAATCTCACAAAACAAACTGAGGGTTGCGGGGGGCGGGGTGTTGGGAGAGGGGGGTGGGGTTATGGACATTGGGGAGGGTATGTGCTATGGTGAGTGCTGTGAAGTGTGTAAACCTGGCGATTCACAGACCTGTACCCTTGGGATAAAAATACATTACATGTTTATAAAAAAAATAAAAAAGAAATAAAAAATTAAAAAATAATAAAATACAGAGATTTAGAGATTTTTGGATTTCAGAATGGTGGATATGGGATCTGTATAACAAATGGTCAGTCCTTCTTAGGTACTTTGAGGGAAAAGGGTATCATGTGTACAGTCTAAACTCCTTCCGTCAGGGAGTCTACCATCTCAGGAGGAAATGTGAAGTGACTTAGCTATAATGTGATTCCTGCCATGGGAGTAACTCATATGAAATGAAAGATTTATGCTACCCAAAAGGACTTTCTGTGAGTGAGTGTAAAGTCCACAGAGAACCTGGGGTCTTGGAGACTCTCTGTGCCCAATCACTGTGACATGCCCTGATGTTCACCAGGATGATGTGGTAGATGGAGACATTCCAGACGGTGAGTCGGTCAGGAGAAGCAACCCGACTTAAAGACACAGAAGGGGGTTCCTGGGTGGCTCAGTCAGTAGAGCATCAGACCCTTGATTTTGGCTCATGTCCTGATCTCAGATTGTGGGGTTGAGCCGTGTGTCCAGCTCCATGCTTAGGATGGAGTTTGTTCATCCCTCTCCTTCTGTTCCTTCCTGTGCTCACTCACTCTCTCTTTCAAATAAGTAACATTTTTAAAAAAAAAGCAGACAGACCTGAGCTCAAATGTTGATTCTTCCCTTATATATTGTGATTTTGGATAAGTTGCTAGCTCTTTGGAATCATCAACTATAATTAAAGAGATACAAGAATGGTTGTGTTATCGGCTGCCGTTTGTTCTGTCCTTATCACACTTCGAGTGTTGTCATAGGTGCTTGACATGGATGATCTCATTTACTCCTCCCATAACCCCATGAGATAGATGTATTATCGTTTTAAAACCAACAGATTAAAGATCAGAGAGCTTTAGAAACTCATCTGAGATTCAGGTCTGTTTGACCCCAAAGCCCAAACAGGGAACTATTACTATTCCTCTGCCCTTTCCAAGGATATAAAAATGACCCAGAAAGTCGTGAACATAAAATGATGCCAAATTCTTGTCCTTGGTCTGGTTTATCCAAGCTTATGAATTCTCTCCCATGAGACTGAATTGACCCAGACACTTGATACCTTCTCCTGACTTTCTGGTCTGATCTTTTCCTTTCCGAGATGACATTATCCTAGATTTAAAGGCAGCAATCATAAAAAGAGAGAATATAGGGGATACCTGGATTGTGACTAGATTTGTGACCTTCAAAATATCTTTAACTTTTTGACATTTTAAATTGGAAATTTTGTATAAAAATTGGTACTTCATCAATTCTCTTGAGAAACTGAAATGACAACACTAATTTTTCCATGACAATAATTGGCACCCCCCCAAATCTCAAGTAGATCCCCTTCACCACTGTGTATTTTCCTTTATACTTGCTAAAGGAATATACATTTCTGTATTAACGAGTATGATGACATGAATGTAGTGTGTTCACGTGTCCTTTTCACACCCTATTACTATGATAACTTAATAATCCCTGCCCTTCAATATGAAGCTGACTCTCAGTCTTTATGAAGAATTGATCTATAATGGCCCCAAACACTTGCCATTTAGGTCCAAATGTTGGAAGTATAATGACTTCCTAGTGATGTCTTTCTGCTACTTAATGGCCCCTAAACATTAAAGAAATTCTAATTGGCAGGGTCTGTGGGGCTATTGTTTTTTAACTTATGGTAGCATTATGCTTCCAACTAGTATAATACCCAGGATTTATAGGCAATAAAACATAGATCCCTAACCATAAGAATGGTCACAAACTGCTTGTGGGAAAACAATCACAAGTTTATGGTGCCTGATGAGATGGTAATTGGCCATAATCATACCTTGATTTCATATACTGGCTTTCTTCAGAGGATCACAAGTTCCCTGCACATTTGGTTTATGAATCATGACCCATATAGACAGGGAAGGTCCAACCACCAAACCTTCTGTAGAGCACTCAGCATATTAATTCCCCTCTAACGTAGGTTGTTGTTGAGTGAATCCTATTAATCTAACAAACTGAGCAACTACCAAGAGTCCAGCCCAGTGTGCATGGCTGATCTCCCTGCTGTGGTGAGAGGACCTCTATAGGCTGGCTAAATTCAATTCACATATTCTCTAATAAGTATTTCCTGATCCTCCCAAGTAGTGTAGCCTTCTCCAGGTCATCCTCCCCACGGCTCTTAGCGCTTTGCCCATTCCTCCCCCATACACAGTTGGGCTCAGGTGGGAGTCAGGCAGTACAGGTGTCTTGGCAAGTCACAGCGTTCAGGGCAGATTTCAAGTATGCCCCTTTATTCACCTCTACTAGTTGTTCACCTCTACTACCAGTTCACTCATCCTCGATCTTCTCATCTTTAAAATCAGAAATAACACTACCTAGCTTTGCAAAGTTGGGAAGAGTATTTTTGAAATATTGTATGTAAAGTACTTAACTATACTGATGTATTAAGTAAATAATACTCTCCTCTTCCAGAGTGTAGGAAATGTGTTGTTCTCTTCTATCCATTCCTCTTAGCAGTATTCCTGCTGAATTGAAGATCATAAAAACTTATTAAAGGGAGGAAGGGAGGGAAATTCAAAGCCATTAAGTGATACGGATCATTTAATGATAGCAGGAACAGAACAAGTAGGAAATCTGAATTTCCCAAAATAAATCCAAGGAAAAATAAGTTTAAGGCATATGAATGCATATTTTATTTTATACTTTATTTTATTATTTAATTCCATGTACCACTGAGTATTTACCCAAAGAATACAGAAATACTAATTCAGAGGAGTATATGCACCCCAATGTTTATTGAAGCATTATTTACAGTAGCCAAACTGTGGGAGCAGCCCATCAGTAGGTGAATGGATAAAGAAGATCTGGTATATATATATATATATATATACATTTCTGATATCATTCAGCCACGAATGGATATTTCTTGACCAAAAGGTTCTGTGATCAACATACCCTCTATTGGCAGGCTTCATTTTGAGCATTTAATATAAGGAAGGCCTTTCCAAGAAAAATCCGTTTTATTGTATAGTTAAGTGTTTCATCATCCATTTCTTCTCCCATGAAAAGGTCTTCTCTAGGTGTCTCCTACCTCATGAAAAATCCAAGTCCCAGGGGTTCACTTGGTCCCAGGAGTCAGTTGTAGTTGCAAATTCCCATGCAGGGTAGAAACTGGAAAATTTCAGTCCACTGGGAACCCTTCTGGGCTGCACTGATATCAAGGTCACACTGTTGAAAAGAAGATGCTTTTTTATGTCTCAGAATACATCCCTGACCTGCACTCAACAACCCAAGTGTGTCATCACCCCAGTCCTGCAATAACTTACCCAGAAAGTGTGAGGAAGGGGGAACAAGAGTTTTGCATAACTGTCCACTCAGTCGTGGTTGTTCCCCATGCACACGGACGTGGACTCCATATTGCTCAGTGTTCCAGCAGGAAGTCACACCCAAAGGATTAAGGGATTTAACTGAAGAAAACCTCACCAGGGAACAATTTCAGAACAAGAGTGGCTGAGTAAAAACAGAACTGGTATCTTTCTGAAGCAACGATTTTAATAGCATCTTTTAAAGTCCCATTGACACCATGATGAAACATGTTTCAGTAAACACTTTGCACACACCTGGTCTTCATCTTTCTCAGCCAGCTACTTCCCACACTTGCAAATGGGTATTCATTGGCTTTTCTTTCCATAGTGGCACCCACAGGATCGTGGTTAATATTATGCTAACTTGGCTCAGAGAAGATCCTTCTGGCCTCCAACTACAGCCTTCAGGTACTGCCTCAGAAAGGGAAAGGTAGAGGGAGGCTCAGTGCTCCATTATATAGCCTGTGTGAGAGACACTAGACTATTTCAAGGCATGAGGGTGAACCCAGGAATACAATTCCCTAAGTGTACCAGATATACTAATTGGAGTCCACTGCCCACCTATTTGGAAACTTCTTTCAAACACACAGCCTCCAGTTTTCATTTACAGCTTTAGAAATACTTTTTTATTCCCAGCTGGACCCATGTCCAGGGCTCCAAAATGATAGTCGTAATCACTAGGATTTTAGGAAAGTAAGGACTAGAGACACGCTCCAATATAATTTCCATCCTTTTGAACATAGCCTGCTATCATTCAAACCTGTCAAGTCTCATGTGGGTTGCTAATGGGATATCAGAGATCTCAATCAGCCAAGTATGCAGAGCTCCATCACGAACCATATTCTGGCTGATTCAGGGTGCAGATTTTGGATAGGAGTTCAGAAATACACATGAAGGCCTTCACAAAGATATTTATCAACATTATGCACTGTCTGGTTCTAAATTTTATAATATTTTAATAAGAACTGAAAAATGAAAGTTAATTTCCAGGTGGCTTTGTTTTCTCATGTGTAAAATGGATAATAATAGTACTTTCTTCACTGGAGGGCTTTAAAGCTAAAGGTGGATTAATACCTCAATCATTTGTTGAATGAGGCAGGGGATAGCTCGCTCACTAGCTATCTGGATAGGCAAGTAGGTAATAAGTCAATATAGATACATTGATAGAGACAGACAGCTATTCAATGATGGTGAGTGTTTCAGCCCTCAGCCCAGTGACCATTATTCACTTGGTCTTCAATACGTTTATTGACTCCATGGATGATCAGAATAAAGCTCTGTATTGGTTTTTAACTTTCAGTCCTTAAACTTCACACATTCATACTCAGTATTTCCTTTGAAATAATATCTCCTACTATTAATGTATTCATATCAATATGACTCTTTATCTTGATTAATAGTTTTCTTATGTAATTGGCTGCTCCCCTATTGGGGGCGTAGATATTACAATTGTTAGATCATCTTGGTGGATAGTCCCTTTAAGAATTATGTAGTGTCCTTCTGTATCTCTGACTGCAGTATTTAGTTTAAAATCTAATTTATCTGAAATAAAAAACAATAGAAGTTATAGTTCCAAAAGATGTAATTCCACTGATAAAGCCCACTGGTAAATATGAAGCAATGACCCACGGTACTTACAGGGACTACTAGTACCTTCTGCCTGCCACCTGATGACAAGTGTGCATAGGCCAGACCTACACACATGAGTAAGGGGTTCATGGGAACACCTTGATGCACAGCTCTCCAACTTGGAGGGAAGAGGGCCCATGGAGAGTGTGTGGGGATGTATGTGAGGACCGTTTCATGAACAAATTGATCTGTGCAATTAGAGGTTTTGTCTTATTAAACCATTCTATCTTGGTCATTTATGAACACAACCTGGTTTAGATGAATTTACTGAATTTCCAAGAGCAATTTCATTAATAATGATGACTGCCAGCACTTAACTATGTACAAGACACTGTCTAAGTGATTTGTGTGTATTAATTCAGTTAATTTCCTGTAAGTTAGGTACCAAGAGCATTCCCCTTTCACTGATGAACCAAATGACACAGAAAGGTTGAGGATTCTCATGACACTTCATACCAAATGTGTAACAGAGCTGCGGTGTGAACCTGATAGTCTGAACCCAGAATATGAGTTCTTGGCTGATACAGGACCCTTTTATTTAATAGCTTAGGAAATGGTTGCTGAAAAAGGAAACCAATCCACAGTGTCAGAGCCAGGGTTGGAAAGTGTCTTTTAATTTAATTCATATAAATCCACTAAATACTTCCTTCAGGCCAGCAATGGACAAGGCACTTAGATGTACAACGGAGAGCAAGGCAGATAAGGTCCCATGTTATTTCTCACAGAGATGAACTGAGGGGGCATGGAGAGAGTGAGTTAGTGGCAGTAAGAAGGCGAGGATGCTGTGTTGCTAGAGGGCAGGGAGCGAGGGCTGCCTCAAGGCCCCAGGGAGAGAGCAGGAGGAGGATGGAGTTCACCAGGCGGGTGTGCCGGAGCCTTGGCACTTAAGGTCCTGCTGCATTTTGAACAGAATGTACTCTTCTCATTGTGGCCTCCAGAGTTGGGAACGGTCTGGCCCTGCTACTACTAGGATCTCATCTGGCACATTCTTCTGTTCTCTCTGGTCCAGCCCAGCTGCCTGTTTTCAGAGTTTCTTAAGCAGGCCGAGATCTCTCCTGACTGCAGTCTCTTTCATGGATGCTCTTCCTTTTGCCTAAAACGTGCTTCTGCGTCTTTCCAAAGTGGCCTTGATTTACTTCTTCAGAGTTTGGTTCAATGTCATCTCCTCAGGGAGGCTTTATAAATGCCCGTCCAAGTAGTTCCCACCAGTGATCTCCACTTGTAATTGTTGTGAGTTGAATTGTGTTCCTCCCTCACCCCAAATCTGTGTGTTGAAGCCCCAACCCCCAGGACTTCATCATGTGACCTAATTTAGAGGTTGAGTTCATTAGGGTGGACCCTAATTCAGTAGAGTTGGTGTCCTTATAAGGAGGGGAAATTTAGACACAAATATAGATGGAGGGAGAAAGCCATGGGAAGGTGAAGGCAGAGATAGTGGGGGAGGCTCTTCTACAAGCCAAAGAACACCACAGATTGCCAGAAAAACACCAAAAGCTAAGACAGAGGCATGGGAACAAAACCTTTGGACATCGTGATCACGTGGTTGCAGCCTCCAGAAGTGTGACGTAATCAAATTCTGCTGTTCAAGCCACTTAGTCTGTGGTGCTATATCTCAGCAGCCCTAGCAAACTAGTACAGTGATTACAACTGTACTGTGGGTTAAGAGAGCCCACTCGACCATGGGGCCAGGCATATCTGCCTCAGGTACCAACATCCCTAACCAGGACTGGTAGGTGGCAGGTGCTCAAAGAACTCTTGACATGGGCTGGTTCTCCTCTCCCTGCAAACCCCTCTCCTCCTGTCTTCCTTTTCCCTCTCTTTTGCTCCCTCCCCTCTCCATATTCTCTCCCACACCTCTTGCTTTTGAAATGCTTTCAGGATGACAAGATCCATATATTTCTAGAACTTGCCCACAGTTTGAGACAGGTTGAGAAACAACTGAGACCAGAATCAGATGCTAAGGAGACTCCAGAGACTCTACCCACCCACCCAAGAGACTCTTGTTTAATTTCTAGGTAGTCGTAGGTAAAGCCTCTTTCCCAAAAGTGGATCATGAAGAACTTGCTGAAAGGCCATCATTCATAGTGGAAAACACATGACTCCTGCTTAAGGGTATTGCTTAAGCTTGGTTTGAAACCTTAGTCCTTTCTCTTTCTGACTGTGTGAGCTTGAGAAATCCCTTTACCTCTGACTCCAGCTTGTCTACAAATTAGGAATATTTTGTCAGTCTGCTTTTTTACATTTAGCAGTATATTGTGAGACTTTTTCTATGAAAATAAGTGTTGATTTTTAATATCTTTCTCAGTGCTTGCCATAATATACCACTATTAAATATATTTATATAGTTATAAACATATTAAATATATATGCATATACATACACGTATATGATCATTAGATAATACCAATTACTATACATTTAGATTTCTTTCAAGTTTTGGTATTATAATGGTTGATGTAATAAATTTTCCTGTATAGTCATGTTTGTGAAGTTGTGTGATTATTTTCTTAGACTATGTTTCAAGTATTTTTATAGATTAAGTTTTTCTAGGATAAACTTAGGTTTAAAGAAATGCAAATTTTTAAGCTGTCTCCCATGTGCTGTTCAGCTGCTTTCCAGAAAAAACTGGCTCAATCCATCCTCTCTCTAGCAGTATACAAAAGTGTAATAGCACCTGTTCCCCTCACCAAATATTGTCATTCTTTCACCCATTACCAGCTTCATGATACTGAACATTTCCATGTTCAGAAGCCATTGGGGTTTGTCTCCTCCTGTACTGGTGGTTCTCCTTGTGTTCTTCACTGCATTCTCTGTTTTCTGCTCCATACTCCATAGGGGTCTTCACCCAGGCTCTCTTACCCCCATGCCCTGTTGCATTTGCTTCCAAGAATAGCAGACATCAGAGGGCAAGAGATTCTCCCTGTTTCCCTCCACCAGGTAACATTTCTCTGCCTGTGACCACATAACTTGTCTGGAAGCTGTTTTTTGTAGACAGATCCCTCCCACACCCCTTTAAAGCCTTGCATGGTTAAGGATTCTGCTATCGCTTATCTGGATGCTTCTCCATCCTTTGAGTTTCTTCACACTGTCCACCTCTCTATGAATAGTGATATCATGTCATTAAGTTTTCTTCAACTAGTGCTTTGGGTGTCCCATCTGTCTCCAACTGTACATGATATATACATATTTCATTTATCCTCTGTTATGGAGTATTGGAATATTTCCCCTAGACTCCTGATTCTCAGGTGACTTTTTTCTGCTTCTTCTTTTTTTTTTTTAAAGGATTTTAATATAGTCAGGGATCCCCAATTTGAGGCAAAGGAAAATCTAATTTAGCAAAAGGTCTAAATTCTAGGACTATTTTCACAATTTAGAATAAACACAGTTATAGGAAATAGGAAAATGAATTAAGAAATCTTCCTGAAACAGAGATAAGACAGACATAATGCTATGGATAAAAACAGGAATGTAAACTAACACTTCAGCTACAAACTGGATTTCTTTAAATGGTTCAAAGGACTTGCTTGTTTACTTAGGAAGATTAAACTTTCTCCTTGAAAAGTATTTATATTACTCATTATATGTAGAAGAATTTTCTCCCTGGTTTCAAATTCAGTGAACATTTCATTGAGTATTTGTGGTGAGTCAGCCATTTTCTTAGCCATCACTCACTATGGGAACTCTGTAAGATGGATGCTTTCATCCTCACTTAAAAGGAGATCAAAGTTCACGGAGGTTAACTAAAGTACTTAGAGTCACACAGATAAAGAACAAACTAACTTCTCAGCAGTAGAGAAATTTAAACCTAAACCTTTTGCTTTTCTTTAAATTTTTTAAAATTTATTTCAGCGTAACAGTATTCATTGTTTTTGCACCACACCCAGTGCTCCGTGCAATACGTGCCCTCCTTATTACCCACCACCTGGTTCCCCAACCTTCCACTCCCGCCCCTTCAAAACCCTCAGGTTGTTTTTCAGAGTCTGTAGTCTCTCATTAAAACTTTTGCTTTTATGGGGCGCCTGGGTGGCTCAGTGGTTTAAGCTGTTGCCTTCAGCTCAGGTCATGATCTCAGGGTCCTGGGATCGAGTCCCGCATCGGGCTCTCTGCTTGGCAGGGAGCCTGCTTCCTCCTCTCTCTCTCTCTCTGCCTGCCTCTCTCCCTACTTGTGATCTCTATCTGTCAAATAAATAAATAAATAAAATCTAAAAAAAAAAAAAAAAAAACTTTTGCTTTTAAATCCCATGCTCTTGTTATGGTATCAAATACTTAGTCCCCAGAATACATTTCAACATAATTAATGAATATTTAACAAAATGCAGATTTAACTTATATATAATTATGTTCCTGAAATCTTCGAACTCTGTATATAACTATTAAAGATACATGATATGGAAGTTAGGGCCACATAGAGTTAATTAGAGAATTTACAAAAATAATGAGTTATAAGAACTATGTTTAAATGAAACAAACATTTTCTAAAACAAAGTCTTTCATGAATAATCTTAAAACACTGAAAAAATTTGACTTCTTCCTTGCCAATTTGGATACCTTTAATTTCTCTTTGTTGTCTGATTGCCATTGCTAGGACTTCTAATACTATGTTGAACAAGAGTGGTGAGAGTGGGCATCCTTGTCATGTTCCTGATCTCAACGGGAAGGCTACAAGCTTTTTCCCCATTGAGGATGATATTTGCTGTGGGTCTTTCATAGATAGATTTTATGAAGTTCAGAAATGTTCTCTCTATCCCTATACTCTGAACCGTTTTAATCAGGAACGGATGCTGGATTTTGTCAAATGCTTTTTCTGAATCAATTGAAAGGACCATGTGGTTCTTCTCTCTTCTCTTATTGATTTGCTCTATCACATTGATTGATTTGCGAATGTTGAACCATCCTTGCAACCCGGGGATGAATCCCACCTGGTCATGGTGGATAATCTTTTTAATGTGCTGCTGGATCCTGTTTGCTAGGATCTTGTTGAGAATCTTAGCATCCATATTCATCAGTGATATTGCTCTGAAATTCTCCTTTTTGGTAGGGTCTTTGCCAGGTTTGGGGATCAGGGTAATGCTGGCTTCATAAAAAGAGTCTGGAAGTTTTCCTTCTGCTTCAATTTTTTGAAACAGCTTCAGGAGAATTGGTGTTATTTCTTCTTTGAAAGTTTGGTAGAATTCCCCAGGGAATCCGTCAGGTCCTGGGCTCTTGTTTTTTTGGGAGGTTTTTGATCACTGCTTCAGTTTCATTACTAGATATCGGTCTATTCAGGTTGTCAATTTCTTCCTGGTTCAATTTTGGGAGTTTATAGTTTTCCAGGAATGCATCCATTTCATCTAGGTTGCTTAGCTTATTGGCATATAACTGTTGGTAATAATTTCTGATGATTGTTTCTATTTCCTTGGTGTTAGTTGTGATCTCTCCCTTTTCATTCATAATTTTATTAATTTGGGCTTTCTCTCTTTTCTTTTGGATTAGTGTGGCCAATGGTTTATCGATCTTATTGATTCTTTCAAAAAACCACCTTCTAGTTTCATTGATACGTTCTACTGTATCTCTGGTGTCTACCTCATTGATCTCTGCTCTAATCTTGATTATTTCCCTTCTTGCATGTGGCGTTGGTTTGATTTGTTGTTGATTCTCCAGTTCTTTAAGGTGTAGAGAGAGCTGGTGTATTCTGGATTTTTCAATTTTTTTGAGGGAGGCTTGGATGGCTATGTATTTCCCCCTTAGAACGGCCTTTGCTCTATCCCATAGGTTTTGGACTGAAGTGTCTTCATTCTCATTGGTTTCCATGAATCGTTTAAGTTCTTCTTGGATCTCCTGGTTGACAGTCTCTTCAATAAATGGTGCTGGGAAAACTGGACAGCTATAGGTAGAAGAATGAAACTCGACCATTCTCTTACTCTGTACACAAAGATAAACTTGAAATGGATAAAAGACCTCAACGTGAGACAGGAATCCATCAGAATCCTAGAGGAGAACATAGGCAGTAACCTCTTCAATAACAGCCACAGCAACTTCTTTCAAGATATGTCTTCAAAGGCCAAGGAAACAAAAGCGAAAATGAACTTTTGGGACTTCATCAAGATCAAAAACTTCTGCACAGCAAAGGAACAGTCAACAAAACAAAAAGACAACCCACGGAATGGGAGAAGATATTTGCAAATGACAGTACAGACAAAAGGTTGATATCCAAGATCTATAAAGAACTCCTCAAACTCAACACACACAAAACAGATAATCATATCAAAAAATGGGCAGAAAATATGAACAGACACTTCTCCAATGAGGACATACAAATGGCTATCAAATACATGAAAAAATGCTCATCATCACTAGCCATCAGGGAGAATCAAATTAAAACCTCATTGAGATATCATCTTACACCAGTTAGAATGGCCAGAATTAGCAAGACAGGAAACAACGTGTGTTGGAGAGGTTGTGGAGAAAGGGGAACCCTCTTACACTGTTGGTGGGAATGCAAGTTGGTGCAGCCACTTTGGAGAACAGTGGGGAGATACCTCAAGAAATTAAAAATAGAGCTTCCCTATGATCCTGCAATTGCACTGCTGGGTATTTACCCCAAAGATACAGATGTAGTGAAAAGAAGAGCCATCTGTACCCCAATGTTTATAGCAGCAATGGCCACGGTCGCCAAACTGTGGAAAGAACTGAAATGCCCTTCAACAGACGAATGGATAAGGAAGATGTGGTACATATACACGATGGAGTATTATGCCTCCATCAGAAAGGATGAATACCCAACTTTTGTAGCAACATGGACGGGACTGGAAGAGATTATGCTGAGCGAAATAAGTCAAGCCGAGAGAGTCAAGTATCATATGGTTTCACTTATTTGTGGAGCATAACAACAAACATGGAAGACATGGGGAGATGGAGAGGAGAAGGGAGTTGTGGGAAATTGGAAGGGGAGATGAACCATGAGAGACAATGGACTCTGAAAAACAACCTGAGGGTTTTGAAGGGTCAGGGGTGGGAGGTTGGGGAGCCAGGTGGTGGGTAATAGGGAGGGCACATATTGCATGGAGCACTGGGTGTGGTGCAAAAGCAATGAGTACTGTTACGCTGATAATAAATAAATTAAAAAAAACAATGAAAAATAAAATTAAATTTAAAAAATTTTTAAAAGAAGAAAAAAATATTTATACATTTGGATATGTTCATTCATTTAAAAAAAAGTCATAAAAATATACTATGAAATAGGTGGCAAAGTGTGCCCAGATTGACATCAGTTAAAACTGATACAGCCAAGTGGATATAAAAGTTGTTAGTGGGAACTGCTTGAAGTGGATCACCCCAAATAGAAAGTATGTGTACAATAGGAGAAGCTATTGATTTTGGGTGTGTTAACAAGAATTAGTGGGCCAGAAAATGTATGTTCATTTCCTCATTCTGAAAATAATAGACTGTTTGATAATAGAATTGTTATCACAAGTGCAGGATCAAAATCTCATGGGCAAGTCTCATCTGAAGCAATGCTGGCAAAACATATGGCATTTATGGAGAACTCTTCCCTTCCACTCTCATAATTACAGAGTTCAACTGTCTCCATGTGATGCAAGCGACTTGCCAATAAATAAAAAAGAGATAAACCAATCTGCCTATGCATTATGAACAGCAGTGCATGAAACAACAACCACTGTGGGAGGGAAGTCTCCTATGACAATGTGGAGTAGGAGGGATATGGTTGTATTTAGTTCAATTTCAAGACTTGTAAATCATTAACTTGTAGAGAAAGACTGTGATCATCAAATCTGGTAGCATTCACTGATGTATAATACTTTTTAGAATCCAATTCTAGAAAAATGGCAACTTTATCACCTATTTGCATCCCCTTATCAACTCCTACTGCCAACCGCCCTTTAAATGTGATGTCCATAGACACCAGAGGCCTGGCAAGGGTAAGCAAGGCTTTGGGGCATGGAGAAGTCAAGACAGAAAATGCTGCTTAAGGATCTCTTCTCCCTAGGTCAGATGAGAGCCTGGAAATGAATGGAGAGATCCATGGCAGCACTACAGTGTATGGACTTGTGGATATCTTGGACACCCTTGCCACACACACACACACACACACACACACACACACACACACACAGATTCGGCAGGGATCCGGGGAGGAAGTATTCTTGGAAAGACCCATTGACTTTTCTGGTTTCAGGGCAGCTTTATCAGAACTGAACATGTAGGCTAAGTCCCTTTTATCATCTTGTAGATGATTAGTCTGGCAGAGGGCAAGGTACCTTTCTTATCTTTGGGGGTCAATGCTAAGGTACCCTATGGGTGAAGTTGAGCCCACTGAATGAGAAGGGAAACTTTCCACCTAATCAGAAGATATCTAAAAGCCAGAGAGAACCACTGGAGAATAACAGGCACCCTAAAGAGACAAAACAATAATACTTAAGATCACATTATAGCATGTAAAAAAAGACTTCACAGAACCAGATACAGGTGATTCTCATGACCTGTGGTGGTTGTTTCATACAGTTGCTGTGAACATTGAATTAGCAAATACTGGGCCATTGCTGCTGGAGGAAATACAGGGATAGGTTTCTGCCAGGCTCTAGTCACAGCATTTTCACCAACTGATCAATACAGACCTTTGTTTCATGTGTGTTTGTGTTTAAAGACACCTTGTTTAGTACATATCATGAATTCTTCCATTGAACTTATAACCAACATCTTTATAACTCATGTCTGAAAGGAGCTCATCTAATACATACATTTGCTCTGGAAGGCATGTCACAGTCATTCTGTACTGAGGGACACTAGTCAGCTCTACACCATTGTGCTTGGGGGCTGTTTTACATATCAAAATCACCAACCAAAAAAAACAAACACAAAAAAAATTGTGGTTAAATGTGTCACTACATAGACTGTGAAAAAGACATTTGTTTGTAGTATGAGGGCTGAAACAAGAAGGCAGTTGGGGGCATGCATATTAAGTTTCTCAAATTTTCTCCACCATGAACATGGCTCCAACGACTGCAAAAGCACCACAAGTATTGGTTTTGAGGTTGCAAATACATTTTAGCAAGTAAGCATATTCACAAACACAGAATCCATCAACAATGAGGATCAAGTGTATATAATAATATTTTTAAAATAAAAACCTTGGAAGTTGAAGGAGAAAGTGGTTACCTTAGAATCTGGAAGACCTAATAGAAGAAAAATCTTAAATCATAAAAAATCTAAAGAAAAGGAGCTATAAGGCAAAAGATAGAGATGAGATAAGATGGGCATGGTGCTAATTTGCATATACTCGTGCTTCCAGGGGAACAGAATAAGAACAGCTGGAGAATGGATTATAATAAAACAGTTAATACATTAAAAATTCATTGAGTTAAAGAAACACTTGAGTCTGAATCCTGAAAACCTCAACCAATTCTAAGCAAGATGGATAATAGAAGTCACACACCAAGACAAACTCTGAAAATGCTCTTCATTTTTGAATCTCAGGAACACTGAGAAAGCATTGAAATATTCCATACAGAAAGAAAAATAATTTGTAAAGTTAAAATAGGCTCAAACTGGCATGGAACTTCTGATCCAGAGCACCAAATTAGAGATAATGGAATAATGCTCTGAGGTAACTCAAGGAATAAATTTTGAACCAGGAATTCTATGTCCAACCAAGATGGTATTTATCTGTTGGTGTGAAATATGTCTGCAGATATAGAAGAATTCAGGGAACACATCACCTATACCCCGCTGAAGGAAATTCCAAAGTAAGGACACTAATCAACCAAGAAATGAATTTGGCAAGAGACCTCAAAACAGAAGAGAATAGGAGGAGGATAAGAGTGTGAAGTAAATAAATACAGAAGTAGAACATAGATATTAGTAAAATGTAGAGAAATAATTAGTTAAAAAAAAGATAGATGTACAGACAGATACACATAATTACCAAAAGCCTTGGGATGCAAGACACACATATCGAAGAACAGTTCCTGAAACAGAAGTCATGCAACAGAGAAAGCATTTAAAACTAGAAGAATGAAATTCCTTCTGTGAATAAAATCATGAAGACATGGGATAGACCAGAGAGGAGAAATGACATTTCTAAGTGCTCATTACCTTGGTGTCAGAGGATAACAATGGGTGGGCAGGCAGGTTAAAGAAGCTCAGGAGTAATAACTGCTACCTTACTTTATCACAATAGTAGAAGAATAGTGAATGATCCTGGGCATGAAGGAAGGGGAGGTATTTGGTGGGGCTATGCAACAGAATGGCATAAATTCTGAACTAACAAAGGGGAGAAACAAGGATGTGTAGTGACTAGAACAGACAAAAATAAAGAAGTATAAACTGGAAATGACAATGTGCAATAAATACAAAGAGTGAAAAGAATAAATCATATCCAGTTGTTCTTATATCATATGTGAAAGGGCAAAGCCTCCCCTATTTGTTCAAAAGATAAAATTTATCTCCATACTGTTGACAAAAGTGAATTTAAGACAAAGTAGTAGTAGTAGAGAAAAGTTGAAAATAAAAAGACATATAAAGATCTACCAGGCATACAATAAGAAAGCCACGTGGCAACACAGATGTCATATATATGGGAATTACTCACTTTGCACATTGTATACACATTTATAAATTATATATGTATACAAATTATTCTGTGTTCTTTGAGTATATTACACATTGTTACATATGCCTAATAAATATCTTCAAAAATTGATCACATTCTTGAATACAAAAAAAAAAAACACTAAGAGATTATGAAGCCATTTCTCTTAAAATCAAGCAGTAGATGGGATGTCCATTGACTCCAACAATAGTCAACAATTTTATAGATTCTTGAAAATGCAATTTAACATAAAATGAAATGATAGTTTAAGAAGTAATTTGTAAACTGAGAGTTGCTGGGGGGAGGGGGGTAGGGAGAGGGTTGTTGGGTTATGGACATTGGAGAGGGTATGTGATATGGTGAGTGCTGTGAAGTGTGTAAGCCTGATGATTCACAGACCTGTACCCCAGGGGCAAATAATACATTATATGTTAATAAAAATAATAAAAAATGAAATGATAATTTAAAGCACTGTGAAAGGATCCTCAAAGATACTGCTCCAACAGCTTTTTAAAAAAGATTTTATTTATTCACTTATTTATTTATTTAGAGGGAGAGAGAGCATGAGCAGGGGGAGGGGCAGAGGGAGAAAGAATCTTCAAGCAGACTCACCTATGAGCATAGAGCCCAACTCAGGACTCTATCTCAGGACCTTGAAATCATGACCTGAGCTGAAATCAAGAGTTGGATGAGTAACCAACTGAGCCACCCAAGCACACCTGCTCTAGCGTAATTTTTAATTTTTTCTTTTTTAAATTACTTTTCAGTGTACTAGAATTCATTGTTTATGCACTACACCCAGTGCTCCATGCAATATGTGCCCTCCACAATACCCACCACCAGACTGGCCCAACTTCCCACCCCTGGCCCCTTCAAAACCTTCAGACTGCTTTTCAGAGTCCATAGTGTCTCATGGTTCATCTACCCATCCAATTTCCCTCAAGTCCCTTCTCCTCTCCATCTCCCCATGTTCTCCATGTTATTTCTTATGCTCCACAAATAAGTGAAACCATATAATTGACTCTCTCCTCTTGACTCACTTCACTCGGCATAATCTCCTCCAGACCTGTCCATGTTGATACAAAAGTTGGGTATTCATCCTTTCTGATGGAGGCATAATACTCTACAGTATATATGGACCACATCTTCCTTATCCATTCGTCCACTGAAGGGCATCTTGGTTCTTTCCACAGTTTGGTGACCGTGGCCATTGCTGCTATGAACATTGGGGTACAGATGGCCCTTCTTCTCACTACATCTGTATCTTTAGGGTAAATAGCCAGTAGTGCAATTGCAGGGTCATAGGGAAGATCTATTTTTAATTTCTTGAGGAATCTCCGCACTGTTCTCCAAAGTAGTGGCACCAACTTGCATTCCCACCAACAGTGTAAGAGGGTTCCCCTTTCTCCACATCCTATCCAACACACGTTGTTTCCTGTCTTGTTAATTTTGGCCATTCTAACTGGTGTCAGGTGGTATCTCAATGTGGTTTTAATTTGAATCTCCCTGATGGCTAGTGATGATGAACATTTTTTCATGTATTTGATAGCCATTTGTATGTCTTAAACTTCACTCTTACACTCTTCACTGTTCTGCCCCTTCAGCATCAGGACCATGGACAGACAAACAGCCTAACTTTTCCTGACCTCACTTCCTCCTCCAGCTACCACAGTATATCTGTAGTCTTCTCTGCATCAAAACACATGAAAGTCGCAGTTGAGGCATTTGCTCCTCTTCAGACCCCTACTACTCAGTTATTCTTAAAGCAGACCAAGCTGGCTTTCATGCTTAGCCTTCCACCCAAAATGCTCACGTGAAGATTACAGACCACATCCATGCTGTTGGATTCTGTGGCCAATTTCATCATTCCCATGCGTGGTTGTTGAGGCAAGTCACCCAGATTTCCCTGCGTGCTTAGGCCACTCATCCTCACAGCTGCCAGGAGTGTTGGCTGCCCACAGCTCATAGCTGAGCCTTTGCTCAGGAATTTTCCAAAGGGCCTCATCCACATGCAGGAACCAGTCCACTTAAAGCAACAAGGCCTGCTACCTTTCCCCTAATTTAAGACATCTTGTAATGGTTTCCCCAGCTCCATAGCTCCTTTCTGAGTGGAGTTAAGGACCCTGTTATAACTGTATTGTGCCTTCTCTTCCCCTTCTGCACAGGTCTGCCTCCCTCATGCTTCTAGAATACTGAGAATATGTACTATATATCTATATCTATATCTTACTATACATATATAGATATCAATAAATAGGTATATAGAGAGATATACAATGTATACCCTCAATATGGATTTTTCCTTAACAATTAATGATCTTTATCTACCCAAAGTAGTTTGTATAGAACCCATATATTTAACGACTCTATACATATACATATATATTTACATATATATTTGATTTAGAAAGTAAATATCAATAAGAACTTTTAAAATCTTCTCTACATGTTTATGTATAGAGGAGAGAGGGACAGACAGAATGTGTTATATTGGCAAATGATGGGGGAAGGAAAGGAAAAATAATATTGTGTTATATCCTCCCATTTAGTTAAAATTATAAGGCTCTTCCTCTATGTTTGCATAAAGAGAGTTCTGAAATATGGATAATACAATTTTAATGATGTTAGCTTAGAGAGCTGAGATTTTATTTGATTTTTATTTTCTTTTTTATAATTTTCTGTATGGTTCAAATTTTTCACAATGAGTATGTCTTACTTATAGGGTTGGAAGAAAGCTCAGTAAGGCTCTATTCTTTGTGGAAAATTGGACTAACAGTGCTTACAAAGGAAAATTTAAAAAATTAATTCTTCCTTGTCCCTCATGCTGGGGTAGTTGGGGCTGACCACTGAGGTGGGGAAAATCAATATACTTTAATGTGTAACAATATGTGATATAATATGTAATGTATATTACATTTAAATCTTTTTTTTTTAAAGATTTTATTTATTTATTTGACAGAGAGAGAGATCACAAGTAGGCAGAGAGGCAGGCAGAGAGAGAGGAGGAAGCAGTCTCCCTGCAGAGCAGAGAGCCCGATGCGGGGCTCGATCCCAGGACCCTGAGATCATGACCTGAGCCGAAGGCAGCGGCTTAATCCACTGAGCCACCCAGGCGCCCCACATTTAATATGTAATATAATATATGTAAAAATAGGAAACGCTACAGCCCCAAAGGAAAACTCAGCTGTTTGAGGAGAGGATTCCAGAAGAAACCCAACTCTGGGAAGGTCCAGGTGATCCATAGAGATCCTGCCAGGCTATTTAGAATGAAGAACTTTATCTATAAATCCTAAGTTCCATAGAAACATCTTATGGGACACTAAAATGAAACAAATAGAAAACAATGTTTTAGAAGAAGTAGGAATGGTCCTAAGGTATATAGGACCCTCCAGAGTCTGTCCAACCCTAATGGAAATTCCTGGAGAGCTTTTGCAGAATCTACAGGTTCCTAAGACCCCTTTTCTAGAAGACTGCCAAAGGACCATAGATACGTTCTGTGGACCACTGGGGTCCCAACTCTTGACTGGCTCAGTTTGGTTTACAGAATCAGTATTTGGTCAAAAAGAAAGAAGCCACTACCACCTGACCCATAGTAGTGATTACTCATGATGAATGCCAATAAAAAGTAAACTCTTCTTTAGTTTGGGTGGTGTAAGGACATAAGAATAGCCCAAGATCCAATGAACTATCATCGTGGATAATTCTGTGTAAAATATATATTATGTGCATATACATATTATATATAAATATGTGTGTAATTATATGTGCATATGTATATGAACTGCTACATTGATTATGTTTTATGCATTATTATATTAAAAACAATTTATAAAATTTAAAGACATTATACATCTTGATCCACTATAATTACTTCATTCACCAATTTGTACTATGATCAATCATTGCATAATGATCCCATTCTTTTCTTCTTTGGGGGCACAAAAAGCCTCTTTTCCTTCATTTATACTGCATTTAAAAATTAACATGACTCAAAAGGCTTAGTAGGTCACTGTTCATTACCACAGAATTTATTATAGTGAACACCTGGAAGCTGTCCAAACAGTAAATAATAGAACACTGAATAAAGAGAAACCAGTGCCTGTCTTTGATACAATAGGATACAGATGTAAAGCTGATGCTTGCTTCCCATTTATAATGAATTCCCCTACCCCTCACCTGAGTACACAGTAGTGGTATATCAAAGTCATAAGCTTCTGTCCCCACTTGGTTAAGAAGTCTCATTGGTTACTTCTGTTTTGGAGAAGGTCCTACACCTGTTCACCTCGGAGTCTGTATGGAATCTCTGAAAGGTCATTCTCTTTCTGCTCCCTTTCTCCTTCTCTGATGTCTCGTCTATGGCACTGCCTTCAGGAACCCTGCTTCCAGGTTCACTGTGCTTACCCACAAGTCTGGCCCAAGACAGCTGCCTTTGATGCTTCTGGAACTATAGCCCTCCTGGGTGCCAGCCGATGACAAGGACTGTGGAGTTCTAATGCACCAGGGCCTCATTGCATCCCTTCCACAAAATTCCCTCTAAGAATTCCCTCTTGAATTTAATCTGAAGGTCTTTTGTCCCTCAAGCTCAGAGATGAGTCCATGTGGCCACCTCAGAAACATGAGAGTGACCATTCCATCTGCACTCTAATTCCTTCTCCTCCAGAAGCCTCCTTTTTGTCTACTAAGGAACACATGAAAATAAGTATCTGAAGGCATTCTTCTTCTCTTAGTAGGCTTGCCTGACTCACCATAATCGCAGGCCACATGTGAACTATACCTTCTTCTATAAGAACTTATAAAAACACACCCAAGAGTTATACTGCATGGACTGAATGGACTAGATATTTTGAATAATACAGGAGTTACCCGAACACAAATGCAGAATATGGGAAATTTGTTCTACTCATTTTGTCACTTTCCCAGATTCTTTTTTTTTTTTAATTTTTTGAAGATTTTTATTTATTTGACACACACAGAGAGAAATCACAAGTAGGCAGAGAGGCAGGCAGAGAGAGAGAGAGGAGGAAACAGGCTCCCTGCTGAGCAGAGAACCCGATCCAGGACTAGATCCCAGGACCCTGAGATCATGACCTGAGCCAAAGGCAGAGGCTTAACCCACTGAGGCACCCAGACGCCCAACTTTCCCATATTCTTAATAATGAGCTTTACTTTTATTTTAGGTAATAGGGGTAATAATAAAAATATATAAAAATTTAAAAAATGTATGAAAGATAGATGTCATTAAATGTATGAATAATAAAAACGTATGTGTCAGATACCCAAGAGTTACTACGTTTAATCTTTACAATAAATCTGCAAGATAGCTGCTATTGTTCCAACTTTATGGAAGAGCTAGCTGAGGATCAATATAATTCCCTAAGGTATATAGCAAGTGATAAGGACATCTATTTTTTTCTCTGACCCCTTTATTTGTAGCTTCATAACCTTTTGGGGGAAATTGGTCCTGCCTCCACTTCAACTATGCACTACGAGTGCCATTGATAATCCTGCCCACCCGCCACAGTTCATTGGTGCAGAGATGAGCATGTGACCTGTGTTGAACCAATGAAACTCTTTTCCTGAGATATTTGAATTGTTACCATGGGAAGCAAGCTAGTGCCTCTCTGGTGGCCATTCATATTTAATTTCCCCTCAGAACTGGATTCCTGCTCTCAGAGATACCTTAGTTCCCAAATGGAGTTTTCTGTTCTGTATGCCTTTGTGCCTTCTCCATTCAGGAGATGAAAGGAATGTCTCCAAAGGCTTTGGTGAAAAGAACGTTTCCCCAAAGGGAAACAAAAGCAAAAATGAACTATTGGGACTTCATCAAGATAAAAAGCTCTGCACAACAAAAGAAACAGTCAACAAAACTAAAAGGCAACCTACAGAATGGGAGAAGGTATTTGCAATGACATATTAGATAAAGGGCTAGTAGCTAAGATCTATAAAGAACTTATCAAACTCAACATCCAAAACCCAAATAATCCAGTCAAGAAATGGGAAGAAGACATGAACAGACATTTTTCCAAAGAAGATGTACAAATGGCCAACATACACATGAAACAATGCTCAACATCACTTGTCATCAGAGAAATGGAAATCGAAACCCCAATGAGATACCACCTCACACCAGTCTGGATGGCTACAGTTAATAAGTCAGGAAACAACAATGTTGGAAAGGTCATGGAAAAAGGGGAACTCTCTTACACTGCTTGTAGGAATGTAAGCTAGTGTAGGCACTCTGGAAAACAGTATGGAGATTCCTCAAGAAATTAAAAATAGAACTATTGTATGACCTAGCAATTGCCCTACTGGGTATTTATCCCAAAGATACAGATGTAGAGAGAAGAAGGGGCACCCAAACCCCAGTGTTCATAGCAGCAATGTCCACAATAGTCAAACTGTGGGAAGAGCCAAGATGTCCATCAGCAGATGAATGGATAAAGAAGATGCTGCTTCTATATACAATGGAATGTTACTCAGCCATCAGAAACTTGTGGAACACAAGGAATAAAATGGAAGACATTAGGAGAAGAAAAGGAAAAGTGAATTGGGGGAAATTGGAGGGGGAGACAAACCATGAGAGGCTGTGGACTCTGAGAAACAAACTTAGGTTTTGGGAGGGGAAGGAGGTAGGAGGATAGGTGAACCTGGTGGTGGGTATTACGGATGGCACATATTGCATGGAGCACTAGGTGTGGTACATAAACAATGAATTTTGGAACACTGAAAAAATAAAATAAAAAATATGAATGCAAGTTAGTGCAGCCACTTTGGAGAACAGTGTGGAGACTCCTGAAGAAATTAAGAATAGAGCTTCCCTATGACCCTGCAATTGCACTGCTGGGTATTTACCCCAAAGATACAGATGTAGTGAAAAGAAGGGCCATCTGTACCCCAATGTTTATTGCAGCAATGGCCACGGTCGCCAAACTGTGGAAAGAACCAAGATGCCCTTCAACGGATGAATGGATAAGGAAGATGTGGTCCATATACACAATGGAGTATTATGCCTCCATCAGAAAGGACGAATACCCAACTTTTGTAGCAACATGGAGGGGACTGGAAGAGATTATGCTGAGCGAAATAAGTCAAGCAGAGAGAGTCAAGTATCATATGGTCTCACTTATTTGTGGAGCATAACAAATTACATGGAGGACATGGGGAGATGGAGAGGAGAGGGAGTTGAGGGAAACTGGAAGGGGAGATGAACCATGAGAGACTATGGACTCTGAAAAACAACCAGAGGGTTTTGAAGGGGCGGGGGGTGGGGTGGGGTGGGAGGTTGAGGAACCAGGTGGTGGGTAATATCGAGGGCACGTACTGCATGGAGCACTGGGTGTGATGCCAAAACAATGAACACTGTTATGCTGAAAATAAACAAATAACACAAATAAAAAAAATATGAAAACATTAAAAAAGTATGAATACTTACCATTTACATTGATGTGGATCGAACTAGAGGGTATTCTGTTGAGTGAAATAAGTCAATCAAAGAAATATAATTATCATATGATTTCATTCATACATGGATCATAAGAAACAGCACAGAGGATTGTAGGGGAAGGGAGTGAAAACAGAACGGGAAGTCATCAGAGAGGGACAAAAACTATGAGAGACTCTTAACTCTAGGAAACAAACTGAGTGTTGTTGGAGGAGAGGAGGGTGGGGGTATGAGGTAATTGGGTGATGGGCATTAAGGAGGGAACATGATGTGATAAGCGCTGGGTGGTATACAAAACTGATAAATTTTTGAATGCTACATCTGAAACTAATGATGTATTATGTTGGCTAATTGAATTTAAATTTTTAAAAAAGGCTGTTTGTGATTGCACAATAGGGAGTCCAGCAATGAGGTCTTAGATGAGGAGAGGGTGGCAGAGCTCTAAGAGACACTCTGTGACTTATCAAGTCCTGAGAAGCTTTCCTTGGATCTGGCATTGATCCCTGCCCTAAAGTACAAGAGGCACCTGCCCTTACTGCTCTCTCCACTATCCCTGACCCCCACTCCTGCCCTGACTTCCCAAGCTCTGCAGCCTCCAGATCAAGTGCCAGGAACTTGCAACCTTCCCTGGGAAGCTAAATGATGCAGGAGAAGCATCAAACATTTGGGCAAATTGAGCAAATGCAGGTTCAGCCTTAGTCTCTTCTGATGAACAGTTACCTTGAGTAAATTACTAGTTTGCTTTAGTTCTCCTCTTTCCTGTCTAGGAAAGGATGTGGCCAAGATACTAAGAAAATAAGAACTTTGGGGGCGCCTGGGTGGCTCAGTGGGTTATGCCTCTGCCTTCGGCTCAGGTCCTGATCCCAGAGTCCTGGGATCGAGCCCCACATCGGGCTCTCTGCTCAGCAGGGAGACTGCTTCCTCTCTCTCTCTGCCTGCCTCTCTGCCTACTTGTGATCTCTCTCTCTCTGTGTCAAATAAATAAATAAAATATTTAAAAAATAAAATAAGAATTTTGCACTTGAAGATTCCCCTCCCTTCTACGCTTATATTTCTGTCTGGAACATATTAGGTTTTTTATAAATACTTGTTGAATAAATGAACATCTCTGCTTGGCATTGTCTTGCATGACCATTAAGAGTATAGCTCTGCCCATCCCGATGAGTTCCACACTCCTTTGGATGATATTTAATGGAGCACATACTATGTGCTAAAAGCTTTGCTGGGTGCATTCTTTTCATCTGTGAATCTGCCCTGATGCCTTATATAATAGTAACCAATATGCTACTGAGGAAACCAGGGTGCTAGGGAGAGAGAAGCTCCTCTAACATGACCAGAAATAGCTCAGTCAAGTGCGGGGGGATTTTCTCCCTGCCACCCCTGCCTACACCTGGCAAGATGCAGCAACAGCACGTCTGGACAGTTTATCTCTGGAAGTCATGTCTCTGCCCCAAGCCTCTGCTCCCTCATTCCACAGAGCTGCTATCAGGATTAAATGAGAAAACACCCAAACGGTATTGACATACAGTAAGTGCTCAATTATGATTCCATTACAACCCTAATTTCACTGCTGTTGCCTCTCTAGAACAAAGAAAATCATGGAAACCAAGTAGCGATTTAATTTAGTGAAGAAAGAAAATCCATTTCCCATTTCCTTTTTGTTCATCCTTCTTACTTTCCCTCCATTCCAGACGGCTTGTTGCAGGCTCAGCAGAGCTGTATTTAGAGGACACTAAATTAATTTTTTAATATACAAGACAACTGAGCTGTTGGAGCTGGCAGTGTACACACCAAAGAGACAGCAGTTTCGCTGAGTACTTCTATTAGGAGGAGATCAGGAGAGGAGAACTGCGCTTGGGCTGAATCTATCTTGAATTCCATGATTTCCCTTGATATGCATTCCAGAACTGGACTTCTTGCAGTCGTCAGTCACAACCCAAGATGGCTTTGCGGAACTTCTCAGGAACTGCAAGCGTAGCTAGCAGTGATCCCTCTGGGATCCATATGCCTTGGTGTTTAGGTCCCTAAGATGACTCTCTAACCTATGGCCAGATGCCCTGAACAGGACGTTGTTCTAACTACAAAATGCATGCCACGACCCTGAAAGACAGCTGGCCCCTGTTTCACCTTGCCTTGTACTGCAGAGGACGTGCACACATGCAGGTGTGGGAACCCTCCTCGGCCATGTGGCAAAGGGCAAATTTACTGGACGTATGGAATCAGTGGGAATGGGAGGGCCACATGTGCAGAACACTGTATCAGGTCTGACATTTGTTTGTGAACACACACCTAAGGAGTTCACCCACAGGAGGGATGTCAAGGGGGATAAAAAGCACGGGGCTGGAGGAACATGGAAAGTGGAAGGAATCCACACAGGAAATGAGCCTGGGAATGCGTCCTGTTCAAGGACTCTCAAAGTGTATGCGACAATTGCCATGTGTTCTAGGTACAGCCAAAGCGGGTTGGGGTAAATGGATAGAACTGTGGGGGTCGAAGTAGGCCTCAGAGCTAGGAGGGTGTGTTCAAGGACGGACAGGCATATAGAGAGAATCACACTTGAGAGATTCACAAATTTCCTTTCTACTTCTCAGTTATGTGAAATCTATAAAACCCACTAAGCGCCCACATTCCAACACACAGCGAAGGTTTGCTGTTCAATATGCCTGTGGGGCCACCAGCTGCCTCCATTCTCTCTCCTTGATTTTCAAGAAAGAAATTCAAATTTTTCTCCATCTGTTATGCAGAACAACATTCTCTTCCTAGGTGATTTTGTTGGCAGCAGATCCCGGGTCACCACATGGTGGGAATCTGGGCTGGGGTCCGGACCTACCTTTATTCTATTTACCAAAACACTTATGAAAGCATTCCTTCTCCATCAAGACAATTTTCTACATATCAGAAAGTCCCAGGAATCAATCACGTAGCCTCCTGCTGCATATTAGCGTGTGGGCAAGTGTTCGTGCATGTGTGCTGGGAGGTTTACTAAGATTCTTAATGAAGTGCGAAACCGTTTGCAGAAGATCAAGGAGGACATTATTAACGGGCAGCTACTGAGATCTGAGATTTATTTCGTAGGTGTGCAATAATCTCAATAAAATCATGAATGATGCGTGGGGGAATTAAGCAGGCAGCAGGTAAATGAAAGGAGGGTAAAATTAAAAAGCCAAAGGTCCATTGAGTGAAATGAAACAGAGTGGCAGGTGGAAGGGCTGGGAGGAATCTGATGAGGGGTGCACCCAGGATTTTCAAGGAGGAGAGGAACCTGAAAAGCCAAAGCGAATCAGCTGCATTGGCTGCCCAGGAGGGGAATTTTGCCTCTGGCTTTTGGAGAAATTTTAACAGACTGAAGAATCTAGAGGAGAAGCTGGGATGGTGGGAATCTGAGTCTGTGGGTGGCTGACGTGCTGAAGTCGCTGGGCTTGGGGACATGCCGGAGTCGGGGGGCCCTCAGCCTGGGCAGGTAGGTCATCTGATGGAGGCAGTATCGTTGATCTTCCCAGAAGCAGAGGCAGAAAGGAGGGGTCTCGAACTCACCGTCTAGAGAGGTTGGGCAGTGGACAAAACTTGGACCAGGTGGAGGTGACGTGGGGTGTGCGGGGGTGGTGGTGTGGTGGTCACTCCTCCCCCAGTTAAAGTCAGGTGGCAGCTACCCAGCTCCTGCCCATCTTCCCCCTTTTGGAAACCAGCCTTCCATTTACAGAGCTGGTATCTGAAGAGAGGCCAGATAAAATGAAACCTGTTTCTATTGTGAATAATGTAATTTAAACATTAGAACTACAGGCTGTATCGCAAACATCGTAAGGGCCACAGGTGTCTCTGATACACCTTTGATGAGAGCTGCAGAACCATCAGCAGTTGCTTTTCTACCCAAAATAAAGGACTGATTTCTAGTGAGTGGAGCTGCTCAGAATGGATGGGATTTACTGGGCATGGGCTGGGGTGACAGAGTGAGCACCCATGTCGTTAGAGACGTTCAAGCATAAGGTAGTAGACAAAAATGTTGAAGCCTCAGGACACCTGGGTGGCCTCGTTGGTTCAGCATCTGCCTTCAGCTCAGGTCATGATCCCAGGGTCCTGGAATTGAGACCTGCCTCGGGGTCCCTGCTTGGTGGGGAGCCTGCTTCTCCCTCTGCCTGCTGCCCCCCCTGATTGTGTACTCTCTCGTTTTCTCTCTCTCTCTCTCTGACAATTAAATAAATAAAATATTAAAAAAAATATTGAAGCGTTGGTTGGAGTTACAGAGGGGTGACTTTGTGTCAGACCCACTACAAATGAAGATGCCTGGACCTGCCCCAGAGAGTCTGACTCCACAGGGATGTGGCAGAGCCAGACAGAAGAGTATTGTGGGGGCGCCTGGGTGGCTCAGTGGATTAAGCCGCTGCCTTCGGCTCAGGTCATGATCTCAGGGTTCTGGGATCGAGTCCCGCATCGGGCTCTCTGCTCTGCGGGGAGCCTGCTTCCTCCTCTCTCTCTGCCTGCCTCTCTGCCTACTTGTGATCTCTCTCTCTGTCAAATAAATAAATAGAATCTTTAAAAAAAAAAAAAAAGAAGAGTATTGTGGAAGCACTCCAGGTGATTCCGATGAGGACATACAAACAGGACCTGTCCTGCTGGACGACTACCAAGGCTCTATCCCCTCCCCGCCACCACCCCGAGGTCTGCTAGATGTGGAGCAGAGACGAGGCTCAGGGAACCAGAGCTGGATAACTGGGAGAGTTGATCCAACACACACTGACTAGTTTATCGTCTACATTAGGCTGTGTTACTATTTCTTGTTTGGGTGATTGCGTGTGACAGGTGTTACTCGATTATTTGCTTCGTGTGGGTCTCGAGTCTTTGTTCTGCAAGAACAGGGTATTTCTCGATCCTGTGAGGCAACAGTCCACTGTCACCCCAACCTGGGGTCCCCTCTCCTTCCCCAGACATTTTTATGGCTTCTTCTCTTCTTTAATTCAGGTCTCTGCCTGAGCATCCTGTCCTCAGTAATATATTCCTTATCTACACTCTTTAAAATGGTGGCCTCGATCTCTCTGTTTCTTATCTGGCATTAGCGGGCGGAGGAGTGTTTATCACTGACATTGTTTATGTACTTACTTGTTAGTTGGTCATCTGTTTCTCCTAGAGAATGTCAGAAATTTGCCTGTCCTGTTCTTTCTCCCCTAAGCCTGGAACACAGTGTGTGGTCCTCCTGTGACCCCCAGTAAAGACGTGTGGGAAATGCGGAGTCATGACAGGATCCAGAAGGTTCCCTGGGTAGAGATGACTCCGGTGTGCCTGGGCCTGGGAACTGTGGCCATGGGTAGAATAGTACAAAAAAATTATGGGGAAAATATTCCACAGAAAATGCCTGGAGATGGGGTGCCTGGGTGACTCAGTCGGTTAAGAGTCTGCCTTCGGCTCAGGTCATGATTGATCTCAGGGTCTTGGGATCCAGCCCTGCACTGGGCTCCCTGCTCAGTGGGGGGAGTCTGCTTCTCCCTCTCCCTCTGCCCCTCTCCTACTTGTGCCTTCTCTCTCTCTCTGTCAAATAAATAAAAATCTTTTTTAAAATGCCTGGGGCTTACAATTTACTCTTTAAGCCAAGGTAAAGCGATAGTACATAACTCTGGAGGGGGCAGGCACGGGGAACAACTTGATCACGATGACTCCTTTGAAAAGATCCACAGGGAAAATAAGAAGGAGATTCTGAGCATGTCTCTTTGGAGGGTTTGATCATTTTGTGAGTTAGCAGAGAGGCCTCTGAATGCTGAGAAATGGGGTTCTTGTCCTCCCCATGAGGAGCCTGTATTTCTTGCTTGATGTTTTCTAGAGCTGAAGCTCATTATGCTGCCTTCCCCATGATGGACATCAAAGCTTTTCCAGAGGGATTTGGGTGTAGTTCCTAAGTTATATCCCCATGTAATCTGACCCAAAATGAAAAGTCTGGCTTAAAACTCACTCAGGGCCCACAGTTATCCAGATGGATGGGCCAGATCCATTACTACGAAGCTGATCCATGAGGGAAGGTAGCCCTTCAATGGCCTTTATTACCTCTGCATGTTTTGGAACTACAGGGAGATGGGACAGCTGAGGGGCTGAGGTGGCAGCCCTCTTGGTCAGCTGTGTTGGTCTGTGCCTTCCCCTATTCTATGCCCTGACCTTCTGCCTTCTGGGCTCAGCCTCCCCAACTCAGAGCCCTTGGGGACCATACCAGGTGGGCTCCTGGCAGCTAGGATTCCTCATGATAGATCCTGATGATTGGGGACCCTGTAGTCTCTGTCACGGGTCTGCCTCAGTGAGTTCTTCTGGGTCCTCATCCTGCCCCCAGGAACCCTGACCAGGAACCAGCAGTCTGATTGGCTAGTGCCCTGATCTCTAGCCCATCTGCTTCCTGCCTCAAGATCCCCATGGCCCCACCTGCACCCCAAACCCCATACCAACTATGAAAGATGTCCTTGGCCACACATCCTAGGGAAGCCCCGGGGACATGTATATCTTCTTCCCTCTCCCGTTCCTATTCTGCTCAGCCTCAGAATCCTTAGAAGGTGACACCAGTCTAGGTGGAGGGAGTGAGGGCAGAGAGATTGAGGTCAAGACAGATCATTGTTCAAGGTTGAAAACTGCACTTAGAAACCCAGCTCTGTGACTTAGAACTGAGTGGGGCTTACCTCAGTGAGCCTCAGTCTAGAGGGCTGTGCAAATCAGACAGATCAGCATGTGTCCAAAAGCTCTGTTATGAGAACACATGAAATCTGATGATACCATTGGAGGAGGGATCCCCAAACCCCTTCTTTTGTCATTACCATCTGCCAGGCAGCGGTGCAGACTGTGGGTCAACGGGAGGTCTTGGCACATTCTGAACCATAAAGAGAACGAGCGTCAGCCTGTACCTCTCAGCTCGGCTATGAGCTAGTAGAGCAGGTATTGAAGAGACAGCAACAAGGCAAGACATGAAGGGACAGAGAAGATGGGCCGAGAACAAGAAATGCAGAGAGAACGGGAATCGCCTGAGATCATAGTCCCCCAGGAGAAGTTCAGGAGGTGGTGTCACTGACTGTATCTGCTCTAATGCAACTCAGAGGTTAAGGGGTTCAGGGCTGAATACCCAGGCCTCTCTCTGGGCCGAGAGTGAGTACATGTCCAGTGTTGCTGGTCAATTGCAGAAGAGGCGTCAGTTTTGTTAATCTCAGGCAGGTGCCTGGCCTTCTTCCTCCTTAAGCAGCGTTCGCCAGTGAAAGTTAGATTGGGTAATCCAGCTTAGAGCCTTGTATGCAGGTCAGATGGGCCCCCTCTTCCACTCCTTCCTGACAGACTGTCAGAGCAGGAGCTTGGGGGTTTCTGGATGGTCGGGAAGGGTGCTGGTGCTTCCAGACTGTGCCCAGAACCTGATGACAAATCAGCAGAGGTACACAGGGCAATGCACCTTCTGGGTATCCCTGCGCCTGTATTTATGAACCAATTTCTCACTGACTAGTGTCACTAGCTAACAGATCCCAACACCCTCTTTCCCAGTAGACAACTGTACTTGGAAGTAGAGAAGACAGTGGGGGCAGGAGCATATTTCTAGCACTTCCCGGAGAGGGTAGAAGCATTGGCAGGAATTCGCCTGCCTTTGCTCCCAGTGGAGACTAAACATTGAGAATGGCTCTCACATAGGTTCTTACCTCAGGAGTCACTCGGCCCTGGTGCGTGCTCTTCGGCAAAGCCAAGATGGTAATTTCACCTCAGAGTTCTGTTGGGGTGAGGCGTGCATGAGTGCAAGTGTGGAAAGCCACGGCAGGCATGCAAATGACATGAGCTCTAACTTTGCTTCTGTAAACACGCTTCTTTCCTGATTTTACGCTGATTCACAGTGGACACTTTCGTGATGCACCACGGGCTGGCTGGAAGAGGGCGCGGCGCCTGTGTGTGGTGCTCCCCTGTGCTCCAGAGCCCTGTTTTCTCTCACAGATGAGAGACCTAAGGTTGGAGGTGGGCAGTGATTTCCCAAAGTCAAACACAGGGTGACAGGGATGGAACTGACATAGTCCACTCCAGCTTTCTAAGTGTGCTTCGTTCCCCTGAGCTCCCTGACCAACGGTGGAAACTGGGGGGAAACAGAAGCAGAAAGAAGGTCTGGCAGATTCCAGTTTTATCTGAGGACAGGAGGAATCTCTCCGTGCAGATGCAGGCTCCTTCTGGTAGTCAGTTTTAATAGACTCTTCTAGAACCACCAGAGAATGCTGTTCTACCTCAGAGGACACCCTGGAAATTATTCATGCCTTCCTGCCTCCTGGACTGACTGACAAATTGCTTATTTGCTCTGTGGTTGGAGAACATTTTCTTTTGCAGCAGGGGTTCTTGTTTACCTCAGAAGCTCTGAGCAGCTCTGAAGAGCCAGAAATGAATGTGCTGGTTCTCCTGTGTTCTTTGAGCCCCTACTGCTGCTGAAGAGGGTACCAGGCATTGAGAAAACTCTCATCTCATTGAAGCCTCCGAAAACACCCCTGGGGGTGGATTTGCTTTTCCTTTTTGAAGACATGGAAGCATGGAGGCATTCTGAAACTTGCCCAAGACCATATACTTCTCCAAAACTGGAAGAATTCCATTTCCACTGCAAGAAAGTCAACACCTTGAGAAAAGAGTTTGGTTACAGGGGGTAGAGGCATGAGTCACTGAGGATCTGCGGCACTCCAGAACCCCACAGGCATTTTCCCGTTTTGTTTGTGTTCTTCAGAGTTAGGAACAGCCCTCCTCTGGCCAAGCTTCTTGGTCTCCATGTTAGAGCTAAAGCAACAGTGTCTTTAACGAGTCGTCCAGTGTCTTGCACAAAGTCATATCAGCTGAGAAGTGACGGAGTTGGGGGTCTCATCCCAGGCCTCCTGCCCCCAAACTACCATGTTCTTTTCACTGCATGACGCCACATGGCAGAACTTTACAGCATGCAATTTGTCTATAGGAAACTATGTCAGCTATTTTTTTATATCCCTCCTTCCTGGGAGTTTACATGCCCTTTTTTGCCTGCCTAGTAATTTTTGTTAATCTGGTAAGAGGTTTGTTTGTTTGTTTATTTTTCTTCCAATTGTTTATTTACATTCAAGTTAATGAACACATAGTGTAGTATTATTTTCAGGGGTAGAATTTAATGATTCATCCCTTACATACAACACCCAGAGCTCATCAAAAGACGTACCTTCTTTTTAGAGAGAGAGAGAAAAAAATGCATGTGAACTAACACTGGGGAGTGGGGCAGAGGAACAGGGGGAGAGAGAGAATCTTAAGCAGGCTCCACACTGAGATCATGACCTGAACCAAAATCAAGAGTTGGACACTCAACCTACTGAGCCACCTAGATGCCCCAGAGCAAGGGTCCTCCTTAATTCCTTAATTCCCATCACCTATTGAACCCATCCCCCACTCGTCTCCCTCCATCAACCCTCAGTTCTCTATAGTTAAGAGTCTCTTATGGTTTGATTCCTCCTCTCTCTCTCTCTTTTTCCCTTTCCATATGTTCATCTCTTTTGTTTCCTAAATTCTAAATATGAGTGAAATCATATGGCATTTGTCTTTCTCTGACTAATTTATTTTGCTTAGCATGATACACCCTAGCTCCACCCACATCATTGCAAATAGCAAGATTTCATTCTTTTGGATAGCTGAGAAATATCCTATTATATACACATCACATCTTCTTTGTCCACTCTGGTTTTGTTTGTCTATTTGATTTTACTTCCCTTGGGATAGGCATTGGATACTTCTCTACTCTTGAATTCAATCTCAGTGAGACCATCAATCATGTCTTCCTACCTTCCCCTGTCCAAGGTGTGGACATGTGACCTAAGTTCTGCAATTTGTCTCTTTCTCCCTGGAATCTGAAATTTAAATAGAGGGGCTAACAGTGAAAACCAGTTGGAGTGAAGCTTTCTAACTAGAACCTCTAAGGAGACCAGTCCTGTGAGACAGCACACTGCAGTCTATGTCCATTGTCCAACACAGTTATTGATAACAGTGTTTTTCACTCCCCAGAACATCCTGGTTGAGATGATAAAAAATAAGGTCAACTTAACTACCACTCCAGTTCCCATAGTTCCCCATATTCTGGATGTCTTATGATGTCTGGATGGTCAACATCCTCTTCCATCATGTAATCTGACTCAGACCTCTCTAATAAATTATTTTTTGGCATAAGTGAATCAAGTCTGTGTCTTGTCTGTCTCAATAACAAAAACTTGAGCTGTGTCCCTTGAAATGACTTCCTACAGAAGTGGTCCTCAGGAATCAGGTGGCTAGAGTTTTTGACTGATAATATTCAGCCTTCTCTCTCAACAATACCTCTGCTTGCTCAGAGGACTTATGGACAGATGTCCATAGAAGCACAAACAGAAGTCGTTCTCAAAAACATGACTGCCCCTCACTTGGTTGACTCAGTTTCTGCCACTGCTCAATGCAGAAGCAAAAACCAAGTCTGAGACTGCTTATGGAAACATTCCTTGAAAGGATCTGCCAGCCTCACTGAAGGCTGACTGATTAAAATGAATTTTATTCATTTTGGTGAGAAAGGAATTAGTCCTCACTGGAATTGATGCCTACTCTAGATTTGAATTTGCTTCCCCAGTCTCAGATGCTTATTCAGTTTGTGGACTTACAGAATGCCTTATTCATTGCTCTGGTATCTCATACCAAGAAACAGTTGCTACTGTAATGAGGTAGGACAGTGGAGAGATGCCTATGGGATTCATTGCTTTATAATGAACTAATTGCCTGAAAGCAAGCACATGGCCAAATAAGGAGATGAGGGATCTTATTGATGGCTCACCCTTGGAGTCAGCATGGAGACAACATCTCGTCAGGAGGTCGGGGCGGGGGGGGTGGGGGAAGGCATCCTGCATATGTGGCATATGCTCGGAACCAGAAACCAATGTTTGGTGCTATTTCTCTCATTGGCAGAATAGAGTGAGTGGGAACCAATAGACAAACACGGAAATGATGCAGTTCTGACTGTACTAATGACCTGCTTACAGAGTTTCAGCTTCCCATCCCTGCAATTATGGACTTTGTTGTTTTAGGATTCTCTGCACCTGTTTCAGCCAGGATCCCAAAGAAATAGCACATGCAAAGTCGGGTAATTCAAGCAGAGTTTATTTATAAGAAGACTCTTACAAAATTGTAGGCAAAACATAGTGGAACCACAAGGGATGGTGAAGGACTCAGGGCCAACAGCACTAGTGTTCTCATCACCTCTAAGCTCAAGGGAACAAGAGGATGGAAGGATCTTAGAAAACTAGGAAAGTAGGGGCACCTGGGTGGCTCAGTGAGTTAAATGTCTGGCTTCATCTCAGGTCATGATCTCAGGGTCCCTGGATTGAGACCTGAATTGGATTCCCTGCTCAGTAAGGAGCCTGTTTCTCTCCCTTTGGTCATGCTCTCTCTATCTCAAAATAATAAATAAAATCTTTAAAATAAGAAAGATAGAAAAATAGGAGAACAGTCCCAGAACCAGCTGACTTGAAAGGAGCCATGACCTTCTGTTGAGAGATGCAAGAGGCAATCTCACTGGGATGGAACCAGAGTAATAAACAACCTGGCTGCACTCTGTTCCCTCCCCCAGTGCCCAGTCCCATAGGATTCATTGGCTAAACTCAGCAGAAGGCCAAAGGGCATTAGATCCCTTGATATGTAATCCATTAGGGCACAGATCAGTGTGGAGAACAGTAGCTTGTATGTAGAGAGACACAGTAGATATTCAGCTCAGTATCCAAATAAAGAATGCACAAAAATATAATTAACACTAGCTACAAATCTAGATTTTTTAAAAGGCCAATTGTATTTCTACATACCTCAGGAGCAATCCAAAACAAACTAAATATATACATATATACATATATAACTGAAAAACTTCAAATAGATGGAAATAAATATAAAAATAGACAAGATGCCTGCACATAAAATGCAAGACATTATTGAGGTGAACTAAAGAAGACCCACAAGAATGGGGAGCTCTATCATGTTCATGGCTTGAAAGAATTATTATTAGTAAGTCAATAATGTATTATCCAGAGTTGATCTATAGATTTCATGCTATTCTAATCAGAATCCCAAATTTCTTTTTTTAAAAAAGATTTTATTTATTAGAGATAGAGTGAGTGAGTGAGAGAGAAAAAGAGCATGAGCAGGGAGGAGGGAGAAGGAGAAAGACTCCCCACTGAGCAGGGACACAGATGGGGTCTCAATCTCAGGACCTTGGGATCATGACCTGAGCCAAAGGCAGAGGCTTAACAACTGAGCCACCCAGGCACCCCAGAATCCCAAATCCTTTTATAGAAACTCCAAGCTGATTCTCTGGTATACATGGAAAGGCAAAGAGCCAAATAGCCAAGAGCTTAAAGAAAAAAAAAATGGATGATTTACACCAGCCAGCATAAATATTTCTTATAAAGCCACATTAATTAAGACAGTGTGGCTTTGGTGCAAGGGCAGATAAATATATCAATGGGCCAGAAGAGAGTCTAGAAATAGACCCAGTCAAATAAGGACACTTCATTTATGACACAGGTGACAGAGTGAGTAATGGATGGTCTTTTCAATAAATAGCGTTATGGCAACTGAAATTTGTATGCCAAAAAATGAATTTTGACCCCTCTTTTGTCCCCTAAATAAAAATCAGTTCCATGAGGTTTTTGAGGTGAGGTCTGAATTTAAAAGCTTAAAAAAAGAAAGCTTCTAATTAACTTAAAATGGATCACAGACTTAAATGTGGAATGTAAAATGATAAAACTTCTAGAAGAAGCCATGGAGGAAAATTTGCATGGCCTTGGGTTTAACAATAAGTTTTGAGATACAACATGAAAAAATACCATAAAATTAAAAAGTTAACTTAATTAGAAAAGAAAAATTGAGAAGTTGGACTTCATTACAATTGAAAAATTTGCCCTGCAAAAGACAATATTAAAAGAAAAAAGGAGAAGACACATACTGAGAACCACATTAAATGTCACTTACGCAGAATATGAAAACAAGTCTTAAAAATCTGAAAGGAAACAACTCAATTTAAAAATGTGGAAAGTTAGGAGGAGCTACTCATTAAAGAAGATGTAAAGATGGCAAACAATCCCATAAAATGATGTTCCACATCATTTGTCGTTATGGAAATGTGAATTAAAACAACAAGGAGATGCCACTACACACCCATGAGAATGGCTAAAAGTAAAAAAAAGAAAAATGACATTAATAAAATGGAGTTCTAATAAGGATGTGGAGCAAAAGGAACTCTCTTTCATTGCTGATGGGAATGGAGAATGGTAGTGTGGGGTACTGTTTGGTGGTTTCCTATAACGCTGAACACACTCTTAACATCCCATTCAGAGACTGTGCTTCCAGGGATGGACACAACTGACTAGAAAACTGATGTCCACACAAAGTCTATATATAAATATTTACAGTAGTTTTATTCATAATTGACAAAAATTGGAAACAACCAAGAAACCCTTTAAAAGATGAATGGACAGGAAAGCCATGGCATCCACAATACAAAATCAATGTGTTCAATCATCAGAATCAACAGCATATGTGAAACTTGAATGCATTTTGATAAATGAAAGAAGCCAGTCTGAGAAATGCTTTCATTCATATAACATTTTGAAAAGGCAAAGCTGTACAGGCAGACAAAAGATCAGTGGTTGCTGGGCTTTAGCGATGTGCTGATTTGACTAAATGAAGCACAAGGAGCTCTTCTATGGCTATGGAACTCTTTCAGGTTGCTATGTGGCAATAGATACATGACACTATCCATTTGTCAAAATCGATGGAACTTTATAGCACAAAGTGTAAATCTTAATGTTTGCAAATGTTAAAGAAGTATGAAGGTGGGAGATCTCAAGGTTGAATACGGACTGTGGCCAAAGGATCTAACTCTGTTACTAATGGATGACATAACCTCTCTGAGGAGGGTGGGGGAAGAGGTGCTGACCTACAAAACTTTGGGAGGGAATAGAAATTGTCAGACTCACTGCAGAAGGAACTGTGTATGAGCATTGCACTTTAGCTGATAAGGTTGTTTCCCATGGGGTACGGGCTTAACACTTCTGAAACCCACTGCACATGCTTGCTGGAATGAAACAAGTAAGTGCATGGATGACCGATGATGGAAACCAGGTTTCTCACTTTGGAGTTGGAGGTTACAGATAAGTAAGAAGACTGAGACGAGCCATGTAGTATTGGATGAGGGTCTGAGACAACCATCAGAATTCACAAATTTGGCTTCATACAGATACTTTGGATAGACCTAGATGTGTGTTTATCCATGTATACTTGGTTTTAACACACACACGTTTCCTCATTCTGCCCTCTGACAAGGCCCCGTAGCAACCAATACACTGGGATCCAGACTTGGGTCTTTAATACCATTCTCCAATGAAAGAAGTCAGAGTTTCTTAGAGAAATAGCTGGTTCTAGTGCTGGAGAATGGAATATACTAAAAGAGTTTGAGGCATCTTATGGTGCTAGAAAGTAAGGCTGTGTTAAAAAACAAACAAACAAACAAACAAACAAACAAAAACCCACGGCCATGTCAAAAGGACACAGAATCAAGAAGAAACACTGACCAAAGCAGGAACAAAATAGATAGCCCAAAATATGAATTCAATATCTATGAATCCATACCAACATAAATAAGTGATGGAATAATTCAATGGAAGAGAAGAGATAAATCTCCCATACAGAAGAATTACAAATAGATTTTGTGTCTACTCTACTCTCAGAGAGGCGTAGCTAACTCCCCATATCTTCGTTGTTGGTTATACTTTCCAAAGGGCACAGTATGAAAAAAGGAAAGAGGATATAATTCTAGTGGAGACACCCTTGCTTCAATTCATAGGCTTTTGGACTCAGATGGGGACTTATGCCATTGTTTTCCCTGATTCTCAGGCCTTCAGATTCAGACTGCATTATACCACTGGTTTCCCAGTACTCCAGCTTTCAGGGGATGGGTCGTGGGACTTCTTGGCCTCCGATAAGCAGGTGAGGCAATTCCTGTAATAAATCTCCTATCATCTATCTATCTATCATCTATCTATCTATCATCTATCTATAATCATTCTCTGTTGGTTCTGTTTTTCTGGAGAACCCTGACTAATGTGCCCCTCAATTATCCATCATAGAAAAATGGATCAGTAATTCGTGATACATCCACATAGTGAGAAACAAAACATTGATGTGATGAGTGAAACATTGCTATAGACAACCACACAGATGAAGCTCACAATCATGTTATTTAGGTAAGAAATGAGGCACACTCAATAGATACCTTTTGATGAGTTTTATGCCACAATTTCTATTTTTTAAAAATTTTTGTGTTTTTAATTTTTTTAATTTAATTTAATTTTAATTTAAACAAAAAAATTTTGTTTAAATCCAATTAGCTAACATGAAGAACATCATTAGTTTCAGATATAGTGTTCAATAATTTACCAGTTGCATATAACAACCAAAGCTCCTCTCATCACGTGCCCTCTGTAATGTCCATCACCCAATTATCCCATCCCCCCACCCAACTCACCTCTAGAAACCCTCAGTTTGTTTCCTAGAGCTAAGAGTCTTTCATGGTTTTTCTTCCTCTCTGATGACTTCCCATTGTGTTTCCTCCCACTTTCCCTGTGATCTTCTGTGCTGTTTCTTATGTTCCACATACGAGTGAAACCATATAATTGTCTTTCTCTGTTTGGCTTATTTCTAAGCAACAATTGTTAAACATAAGCCAGCATCTCTATTTCACAGCATTAAAAGTGAGGATCGTGCTTCCCTCTGGGGTAAGAGGCACATGGTCTAAGAAGAGTTTATGGGATTCCAGACATGTTCTAGTTCTTAATCTGGGTAGGGTTAGATGGGTATGCATAGAATTTAGGTAACATTCCAGTCCTAGCTCCACTGAAAGGAAGAAATTTTATGAAGGTTTTTATAAACAAGTGTCCTGGCATTACTCCAATGACTGCTCCCCCCGCCCTCTTACCAGGGCAGCCCGCTTACCTAGGGCAGGATCAGAGTCCGGAATGCTAACTCATTCAGAGGATTTATATCCTTGAGATTCCAAAATTTACAATTCGACTGACTTCAGCTTTCCAGGTTACCTAACAAAAATTCCAGGTTAAATACATTTTATGAGGGGGATTCATTCTGGAAGAAGGATTCTGGAAGTAGCAGTGGTACTACAACGAAAGGAGTGGGGCCACCAAAATACCAAAGAGAAAAGATTTTAGACCATATGGAAAAAAACTCTCTGGTCATCCAAAGCTGTAAAATCTCATGCTGCTTTGAAGAGAAAATGCCAGGTGCTTACTACAGAAAGAGAGCCAGAGAAAACCTGACATTTTTCTGAACTTGTAGAGCACTATACGATTCTACTTCAATACTGTAATCAGTATCAGCCCCCTAGCACCTCGCCTCGCGTGACATGGCTCAGCTGGAAGGGCATGGCCTTTAGAATCAGGCAGGACTGAATTCAGTCCTGGTCTCTCCTTTTTCTGGCTGTGTGTCGAAGGCCAGCTGATAGAACAATGAAAATGATGACGGGTTCTCCAACGGCATGGCTGGGAGGGGAAAGGGTCACTCTTAGTGCCAGAGCTCGTGGATCAATAGACATCGCAGCTGTGGAATCGCACCCAGGAATCACACCTAAGTCTGCATCGGGACCATGCGATGGCGAGGACTGGGACTTGAAGTTCAGCCCATGCCATGATGAGGTGAGACCTGGGGATCAGGGGAGAGCCCGAAAGTACTTTGCACACCTGAGAGACGTGACCACTTGCAGCCTGGGGGGGTGAAATGGAGAAAATTAACAGAAAAGAGGTCTACCAGAGTCTTTCCTTCAAGAGAGGGACCCCATGTGCCTTCTCCCTGAATCTGAGCTGGCCTCGTGATTCATTCTGACCCACAGAACGTGGTAAAAGTGACCCTGGGCAATGGATGACCCCAAAACTTAGTGGCTTCAAACAACGTATTATCGTACGACATATGGGTTGGCGGGACTTAGCTTGGCTTTGCTGCGGCTTTATGTGTGTCATGTGACTGCGCCTCCCCATCCCCCTGGCCCCGGGGGCCTATCAGGGTCTGGCATGTGTGAGACAGCTCTGAGAGCACACAGATGGAAGCCGTGAGGACCATCAAACCTAAGCCCAAATGGCCCACAGGGCCATTTTCACCACTCTGACCTTGGAAGGAGTCATGCATTTCTAGAAAACAGAAGTGTCGTGCCTACTACTTTCCACCTCTCAGCTGCCCTCTATGCACCCACTCCCTTCTTTCTGTATATCTGAGAAACAGTCCCTTCTTAAAAAAAAAAAAAAAAAAAAAAAAGGCACTATCCTACATACAAACGGAAATATACCCACTTCCTACTCCCCCCCCAAATATTTTCAGTCACTATGGCCACTTCCAAATCCATCTGTTCTGACTCAGTAGGTCTCCTCATTCTTTTCAGGTATATTTTTCATGGTTTATCAATGCATGGAACTGGAATAATTTAACTACTCCTGACACACCCAGTACACAGTAGTGGAGGGGAATAGCAAAATATGGCCAGGGTTCTCCCTACTTTGGTGGAAATGAAGATGAGCAATGACCTGTGTTCACACAGCCATCCTGTTGGGCAGTGTGGAGAGAATCAATAATTTGTTAGTTCACAGAGTTTCCTGATCGGCCAACCTGGCCTGTCCAGTTCTGATCTTAAAGGCTTCCTTTTGTCCATAGTTCTCCTTGACCACATCTGAGTCAGGCCCTGGCAAGGATTCTCCTCCCAGGCAGGCAGTGACTGAGCAACCCGCTTCCTGTTGCCTCAAGCCCGGGGTTGTGTAACCAGACCTTCATTTGCTGGAAATGAACTTCCTCCCGTGTACAACTGCCCTAAGATCTCGGTCATCTGTTGGTAGGTTCAATTTCTGGAAACAACACTGGCTGGTAACCAAAGACCATGGTTTCTTGAGTCAGAGTTCATGCATCTGGATACACCCTTGACATTTCCCCTGCTTATTTATGGGTCTCAAAGCTCAGCCCATCCCCACAGGCCTCAGCCAGATGGCTTCACTGGGTCGCTGGCATGGGAAGACAGATAGGAGTGATCTGCTCTCGACCCCTGTACTCCTTCAGAAGTACCCCCTGTGCACCCTGCCCTTTACAGACTCTGAATAGGCACCTACCACTCTCTTCCTTTTAAGTGACTGCTTTAGATGGAAGGTTGTCTCTTGACCACAGTGCAAAGGTCAAGTTTGAGAGAGGAAGGGAATATGTCCCAAAATTCTGACATTTTGTATGAAGTCCCCTAAATTCCAGTCTCTGAAATCTGTGGGTCTGAGGTTTAAGATACCCACTTTAACAATTTAACTGACTGCCTAAGAGGGGCTTCCATCTTCCCGGGTCAGTAGACATCTTCTCAAACTTTGCATGCTACCTGACCCAGTGACCTCCTCTAACACAGGGCCCATTGCTTCCTAGAGTGCATTTCTCAGTGCACAGAGCTCTGTCAGCTAATAGCAAATTAAGTCAGGAAGGAAAGAAAGAAATCAGGGAGGAAACAGGAGCTTAAAGTAAAAGAAAAGCCAAACTAGAAAGGGGTGAGAGGCAAAGCCAGATCTTGGGACTCCAGCAACGCCACTGGGTGCCACGTTTCTGACAGTGTTTTGCTCTTCACCTGTGTGTTAGCGTGTCAGCTTCGTTCTCCTGGGGCCTCCCTACAATGCTGGCACATCCCCACCTCTATTTTTAGAGCCCCTGATCCTCCAAAACATGAAGACCCTTTATTTCCCAGCTTCTATATAGTTTTTCATAGAAAAGTTCTGATTAGTCTGGGTCTCTCCCTGGTTCCAGGGACATGGTTTTGCCCAACACCTTGATCTTGTTCTTTCCTCTCTGCCCAGAAAGGCAGGAGCTGGGGACTGACAGCCAACCTGGGGGGAGAAGAGGGGAATCAGCTTTCTGGGGGATACAGAGGTCTAAATCGAGAAAATAAACAAACACAATAGATGGTGCCTAATCTTTCTATTTAAGTGGAGAAACTGTGTTCTATTTTTAACCTGAGTTTGACCCGAGGTTTCTCCAGCTGGAGAGGGGAAAGAGGGTGTCAGTGACTACTTTTGGCCTCTTCGGGGAGAAGCGTTTCCATTCATTTTGGGGGGTTCATTGAAGGGCAGAACTAGCTGCATGCTCATGAGCGTGGGCCTCTCAGTTGCCTTTCCTGTTGGGGTTTTGGATTCCCCATAGCTGAAACCGGCCTTTCGCGATCTCCTCTCTGGTTGACACTTAGACCCCTCCAAGGCTATCAACAAAGCTGCTGGGTGCCCCCTGCTGAAGTTAGGGGTCACTTACTCCTCCGCACTGTGTGTCCCTCACCCCCGACCCTAAAACACAGCTGCTTTGTGCCTCCAGCATCTCAGTGTCTTGGAGCCATAGCCCCCCACCCTAAAATGAGGCCAGAAGACATGGGTCCAGGTGTCTGCTGACCCTCTCAGTGAGAGACTCCAACTGAATTCTGGTCACTGTTCCCCTCCAACACAGGACCTTTGTCCTAGAACCAGATATCTGTGTTTATAGTTTCTCTTCCCTTCAGGACAAGAGTCTGCTCCGTTACTCTTCACACTCGGGGGCCAACAGAGCCGGTGAGGACCCTCTTCTGGGCCTGCCTTTCACCCTCTGATCTCATTTGATTATAAGATAAATGAACTCTGTCCAGACTTCAGCTCCAAGGAAACCGTTGCTTGCCATCGTTTGTAATTCCAGGGCATTACTTGGTGGAGACCCTCTTTCCTTTCTGGATCACAGAACATTCTCCAAAGTCAACAGTGATGTCAGCTCCTTGTAACCAGCCATGATGAAGTCAGCAGCAAGGAACCCGGCCCTCCCTCAGACATGCTTCCAAAGTGAAAGTCGCCAATAGAAATTGCTTCTTTCTTACAAATATTTTTTTCCTGGTTTTATTTTATTTTTTTTTTGTAACTTGCGTGTTTTGTGACCCAAAAAAAGGGAAAACACACACTTACCGCAAAGAAATTTAGATCGCCTCAAACTTTACAGTGACCTGCTATTCCCAGTAACTGTTGGGACTTGGGGGAAATAAGCAAATTTCTGGGCAGGAAGTGAAGGTGAAATTTGAGCCCAGGCATGAGGTGATTGTTTTCCACTTATTTTATTATGATTTTCCGCCTGCCTCTCAAAATTTTGCCCCCAGGGGAATATCCCTTTGCAACTGGAGCCATGTGCTTCCTGGCTCCTCTCCAGGGGCAGAGAGAGAAGAAACCCACTGATACCTATAGCTGAAGAGTTTTCTGCAGCTTGGGTGGGTTAATCGGGTTCTGATAAGAAAGAGGAGATAAGCAGACGCAGCTTGGTACAGCGCCTAGTTTGCAGGAGTTTTCTGAGTTTTGAAGGACAACATGGGTGAGACGGATGTATTCTGGGGAGTTATTAACTATTAGAAGCAGTCATCAGCCCACACACTGTATTTGCATGACCACAGTGGCAGGAACCACTCATGCATGTGTTCCTCGTCCTCACTGCAGGACTCAATGTTTTTCTTAATTAAAGGCAAGTACTTGCCAGATTAGTTACAAGGAAGTGTTAATGTCAAGAAAGAAGAGCAAATCGAGAAAATCCCAACATAAGAGGTGAGAGGCCGGGAGAGAGATCTCAGCCCAAGAGGCTAAGCCGATTTCTATACTAAAGAGTGTGGGATAAAGAGAACAAGAGGGAGAAGGAAAATGATGGCCTGGAAGCTTATAGACGATGCTGGGGAGAGGGGCATGGGAGAGATTCCAGAGCGGGTGCAGAGTCTGAATGAACGAGTTCAAGGAAGATCTGTGCAAGGCTGGCATGGATTACATCCTGGACCCCTGCCAAAATTCCTCAGAAGACATGAGAAATCTTTGGTATCACTGTGGAAGATGGCGTTCAGTGTCTGGACTGGGCTTCTCCGGCTGTGACTTTATACCGGGGCTGGACCATCTGTGATACCAGTCTTGTTTGGGGTACAGCGTACCGTGTACACTCCCTCTCTCCTCTAGGGGAGGATGGGTCCCAGAAAGTAGAATATAACTTTGTCTAATTAATAATGTTTGTTTTGAAGGGTCAGGGGTGGGAGGTTGGGGCAACCTGAGGGTTTTGAAGGGTCAAGGGTGGGAGGTTGGGGGAACAGGTGGTGGGTAATGGGGAGGGCACGTTTTGCATGGAGCACTGGGTGTTGTGCAAAAAGAATGAACACTGTTACGCTGAAAAAATAAATAAAATGGAAAAAAAAAACAAAAAAAAATGGAAGGGAAATCCAAAAAAAAAAAAAATAATAATGTTTGGTTCAGGTCTGTCATCGTGTGGGCACTAGGCCAGTCTCTGCTGAATGAAGTAGCAGAGACGAAAGGAAACGATGGTAGCTTGGATTTATTAAGCCCTCGCAATAGTCCAAATACTTTCTGCACAAAGTTGAAAGGAGGAAGGGTCAGAGAGGTCAAGAGCATTGCCCAAGGTTACAGCTGATGAGTCAGGCCGCCAGGGGTCAAATCCAGTCTGTGTGACTGAGGATCACGTTCTTGGCATTACTCCCCTTGGAGGAGGGAAACAGGAATCCCGAGTCCTGAATCCTATGTGGGGCTGGGGGGGTTGGGGTGTTAACTATAGTTGAGTGACTATTGTTCCTGTTATATATGAAGCCTCTTCTGTCTCCCCTGGGCCTCCTAGAATACATGTAGGTTCATCTCGACTGCTGCTGGGGCCACAAGTGCTACTACTGGTAAGTGCTCCCCAATGTGGTGTCCCCCATAGCTACAAAGACATGCAGTACTCTGCAGAGCAGGTGGTCTTCCACAGGCCGTAGAGTACCTGGTGTGGAGTCAGGCATGAGTTCAAATGTTGACCCTGCCATGACTCACCATACAGAGAGGTCTGCACATCCCGGGCTTCTTCCTACTGTGGGACTAGTTGGCAAATGCCTACATCACCGCCTTCCTGTAAGTCTCAAAGGAAATAATGGCTGTAGAATCCCTCAGTTGCTATTGCCATGGGGATTTATTGGGATGATGTATGTCTTGGAAAGAGCGAGAGATGGTGATGGCCATTTTGGGTGAGCAGTGCATTTAAGAATGGCCTCACACATGGGAAATTCCCTCCATCCAGGGACCCAGATGTGGAAGTAAATTGCACAATATTTAAGGGTCAGGGTTATGAGAGGGGTTGGGAGCAGGCGCTGTGTGTATCTGGATATCTCTGCCTGGTCTCCCCAGAAACCCACCAGAAAGGAGGGTTTTCTTGCCAGAGAACCCTTCCATCTGCCTGCCACCCTGACAGCTGGCTTCCACCTTATCTATCAGCTGCTGAATGGCATGTGTATATCTCTTCAATTACAGAGCGACTTAGTGTTTGAGAATGAAAGAAAATGTATCATTCCAGGCTCTTGTCACTCAGGAAGCGTCCAGATTACCCACCTAGCCACAGCCCTGGCCCCACAGCAGTCTGCCCACACTGTGGGTATGGGGGGCAGATAGAGACAGGAGGCCAGCCTTATTTCTTCCCCTTCCTGGTTCTCTGTTGAAAGTTTCCCCCTCAGGAGACCCTTCCCAGACCCTCACCATGTGGACAGTCCCTCTCTCACACTGTAATGTGGGATTCCTTCCTAATGTCTTTTCCCATCTGTAATGGCATGTTTATTTGTTTCTGCTTCTCTGTCGTTAGTCTCTTTCTATGCTGGACTCTAAGCTCCACAACAAGGATGAGGTCCCTTTCTTTCACGAAGGCATCCCCGTGCCTTCCAGCCTGGTTGACTCATGGTAGGTACTTAATAAATGCAGATAAATGAGAGGCTCTAGATAGCCTATTCCTAACTGCTCATGTAATTCTGGGGACCCAGCTGCCATATCGAACAAATGACTCCACATCGCCTCTTGAACAGAGCTGGAGCGATACACTCCGGGAACCAGCTGCTGGTGTGGCTCTATTTCTGAAGGATTTGTTACAAAGATTTGGGGACCTGAGTTTCAGTCCTATTGTGTTCATGGCATTGTAGGGTGCACTGAACAAAGCACTTACATTGTGAGATTTGAGGTTCTCAAAGTGAGCCAGAAGAAGCTGGATTAGACAGTACTTAGTATCTGTGCTTTTGAGCTCTACTTCATTAAAATCTGTTCCATGACTAGTTTCTGTGTCCACTCGCTTACCCAAAGCATCAAGGCTGAAATCTTGTCTGCCCTCCTCCCAGTCACTTGAGAGCGGTGTGTTTGCTAATCTCTTAGACAAAGCCGGAGTCTGGCCCTAGCTGAGGGAGCTGGGCAAGTCTTCTAAACACGTGCATTCTCAGTTCCATCACTGGCAAACTGGTGGCAGGTCCCCATGGGTGTGGCATCTAGCCCGGGTACCTAGTCAACAGGTCACCATCATAGTCCATATTTTACTGGTGAGGCTATCCCAGATTTCACAGCCTTGATGGAACATGTAGAATTTAGATTCATCGTGAATCAAAGGACAGTTATTCATTCAGCTCACAGTTAACTGATATTTACAGTTAACAAATGTGTGTGCTCAGGTGGTCCCACATAGAACATTAGGTAGGCCTTAACTGTCTCTATTTCAGAGATTACACACTGAGTGTCAAAGAATTTACTCATCTTGCCTCAGGTCCCCCAACCAGTAAGATGAATAAGAGTTACCAGAGGCTGATGGGCCTGCCGTAAGCTCAAGGATTGCACTTTGCTTATGTTGTACCACTTAATCCCTACAGCAATCCACAGTGCCTGGGTTTTTATCCCTATTTTACAGGTAATAAGATGGAGGCTTAGAGAGTTTCAGGAAGTTGCCAGGTTCGCACAGCTAATAAGTGGCAAAATGAACATTGAAATCCTGTCCCAAGTGACTGCAAAATATTCCTGAACTAGGACTAAAAATTTCTACTTCTGCCTCCAATCACCCTCTTGCTGTGTCAAGTTGGGCCAGTTATCTCTTTAGAAAGGATGCATGGCCACTGGATGGTTGATACAGTCAAACAGGAGGTCACAGTAGAAAGTGCACTGAAACCTCTCAAGTGACGTGCTCAGGAATGATGTCCTCAGTGCTAGTGTTAAAGGCTTACTGGCAACAGTGTGCTGTGACTTTCATGGAACAGGGGTGGCAGTGAACATAACTGTCAAGACAGTTTTCATGGTACCAGTGGTAGTTATGTTAGGGAACATAGGATGGCTAGTGCTGCATACACCATGTTAGGGCAACAATAAGCTCACCCCCAACTCATTCCTTTTGGCCTTTCTTTCCTTGTAGATGGCAGTGGCCACATGACCCTGTCTGCTCCATGGGATATAAGAAGTCCTGAATGAGGTAGCACTCTTTAGAAGAGACTTTCCAGCATTTGATCCTACACCTTTTCTTCTTTCTTCCTGAGATGTAGACACCAGGCCTGGAGATGCAGCAGCCTTCATGTGACCATGGGGATATAAACAGGGACCTGGGCTCATTCTTAATGCTGCCACCACAACAGTTTCATGTGAAGCAAAGAAATCTTACGTGGTTAAATTCTTGTTACTTGAATTATCTTTTATTTGCCACCAAAAGCATTCCTGACACACGTGAGAATCACATGGGTTGGTAGAACAAATGATAGAGGAGGGGACAGGAAAGCAGAAGAGGAAGGAGCTAAGGATGCTATCTTGTGTTGAGCCAGGATGAATGAATGAGTGGGCACCAGAGAGAGGGGCACTGCTCACTCAAGATGGGGTCCCATGCTCTGTTCCAGTCTGTCTCTTCCTCTAGCTCTGGGTTATCAGCAAGGGATTCCAAAGACTGTACCTGACCCAAATTGGGTACTTCCTCACTCATTCAGAAGTCAGGTCTCGAGGATGATTGTATTCCAAACACAGTTAAGTGCTCCCTCCACATGAGTGGCTTCATTTAATCACCCAAATACTGTTGAGGGATGAGTGCTGGGCTATCCTGTCTCCATTTACAGATGAGAAAACCAAGGCACAAAAAGGTACACACCATGTCCAAAATGGCCGGCCTAAGACCCAAGCACAGGTCTTACTGACTCCTGGTGAGCTTTAACTCCTGTGTCATACCTCAGTCAAATGTCTGCCCCTCTCTGAAATCAGATTGGGCCCACCCACACATAAAACCATTCAGACTCTTCTTGTGGTCCCACATTCCTACCTCTATCTATGGGGGATCAAAATACAATGGTTACGTCATAGATTTCTCCAGGGCCATGGGTACCTTCTGAGCCAGGGACCAGACTATTCAACTTCAAACCCCAGTGCCTAGGATGCTGTTTGAATGGATTCTGGTTGGAAAAAAAAAGTGAGATTCTTTTCCAACTGTATTCTGCTCAAGGTATTTCCCCCCCAAATAAGCTGAGAACCATGGTATAAAGGGAGATAAAAGAGACTTCAAAAAACAGGGCAAATGAGCATGAAAGGAGGAAAAGAAAAAAAAAATGATGGCAACTTGCTCCAGGGGACTGAAGAAAATTTAAAAAAGGAAATTTGGAATCCATCAGTGTTCCTTAGTCATCTTCTCTTCAACCTCCTCTCCTTGTTCCCCCTCATCATTATCTTTATCTTCTTCACCTTCCTCCTCATCCCCTTCTTCATCAATATCTTCCAATCCTCCTCCTTCTCCTTCTCCTTCTCCTTCTCCTTCTCCTTCTCCTTCTCCTTCTCCTTCTCCTTCTCCTTCTCCTTCTCCTTCTCCTTCTCCTTCTCCTTCTTCTTCTTCTTCTTCTTCTTCTTCTTCTTCTTCTTCTTCTTCTTCTTCTTCTTCTTCTTCTTCTTTTTCTTCTTCTTCTTCTTCTTCTTCTTCTTCTTCTTCCCCATCTTCATCATCCCCTTCTTCATATCAGGAATCAAGTAGTCTTGTAATGGATTTGACCAAATATCATCTTTGATGACCTTTCCTAACTCATCTGTGCCTGTATCAGAATGGCCAGTAAACCAGGTGAAGAAACTCTCTGGTTGCTCATTCTGTCTCTTCCTGCTGGCTTTATTCTGTGTACCTCTTTTTGTTCCAAATTCATTTTTAGCCCTTTCTTTTCTCAACAAAACTTTCTGGAATCAATACCACTGTGCTCTGTGGGAAAATAGAAAAACGTTCTGCTCCCTCAGCTCTGCTGGAAGCTGGAGGGTGCTAGGCCCCTGTGAGTAGTGCATACAATTCTAGCTTTTTCCCCTCCTTTCTCTGTATATTGGGCTCAGAGGTTACACTGAATATGGACAGTTAGCTTTTACCAACATATACCTGTCTACTTTCTCTTGTTTAAAAAAAGGAAAAAAAAACTTTAAAAACTTGGGTTATAGAAAGTCAGCAAAGGGTGGGTTTGAGATGTTTGGGTGGGTAAGTGGAGATTTTGACAATATGGCTTCTCCTTTGGCATATTTGATTGTGATGTTTAGTGGACATCTTTGCAGTTTAAGATGATACTTTTAAAATAAAACTCTCTCCTAATGATGACTTGAGCTCTGCCACTCAATGGGAGAGTCAGCAGAATCTGTACAATCTTATCTGGAATTGATATTCTCTATTGTAATTTTGTGCCTGTTTATTTTTAAATTTTCTTTTTGTTTCACTGGAAAGGAAAGATGATGCTCAGTTTTAAACATTAAAACTGTACAAGTTGCTTTGCTACAATAAAACTAAATGTGTACACACACACCAAAAAAAAAGAAAAAAATGAGCTAATTAAACAGAGATTAGTTTTGGTACAACCAATTAGAAGGTACTGTTTCAGAGCAGGACGATAACAAATAAAATCCAACTTCTAAACACAGGAAAGAAGAATGAAGTCATTCTGAACCTTCAAAATTCTGAAACTTCTAAATGATGAACTTTTCAGCCTTTCACATCTTTCGTCTTACAAATTTTGGTATTAATAAACTCTTCATGTGTGTTGCAAATTTGTCTCACACAACGAGTACATCCTACGTTTTTCTAGGTGTGGCAAAATTAAGAAACTAGGTTTCAGTGTGGTTCCCGAGGCCTCCATTAAGTCTAGAACACAGCTTGTCCCTTTTGGTGAGCGGTCTGCCGAGAGAGAGAAATAACAATCACATTCTGAACCTGATGAAGACTGCGTATCTTATTAATAGCCAAGATAAATTGTATATGCTCTCAGTGCCGGATTGATAATAAGTCGTCCAACTTCATTACCAAAATCTTAAAAAGCTGATGTGAGTCACGAGGAGCTATTTTCATATGCTTTGTCACCTTGATCTGAACGGGAAATGAATTACTAAATATAAAATGCCATTTTGCTGTGATTCATCGCTCTTTGAAGCTGACAGGCATCGTAAGGAGGTACAGTCCTTTCTCTCTCTCTCTAGAAGAATGGAGTCAAGGGGCTTTCTCCTTAGTTTCTCATCCACCTGAACAGGGATCAGAGAGGATGCCTGGAAGACAAGCACAAGGAAGAGGTTTGTCTTTTCTGCTTTCTGACAATGTTTGTGGAGGCAAAAAGGCCATCATCCATGAGCTCTGTTTCTAGGAAAATGTCGGCTGCAGAATATGATTTTCCTCACCTTAGGATGCTACAACTTGATCTGTTCCCTTCTTCCAACATATACAAATGATTACATTTGAAAATTAGAGTATATGACAGTCACTCCCCATCCTCAAATACGGCTACCTAATTGTAGGATACCCAGATTGCCTTCTATTTACCTAAGCATTTCTGATGGAGTTTATGCAAATGTCAAGGCATTCCTCAAGGTATCTTAGGAGTAAAGACAGAGAATCCTAAGTGGTGAGGCTCAAAATGTGTTAAACAGTCAGTTAGAAGCTAAAGCTTAGTTCTTAATGTGTTTGTTCTGAGTGAGGAGAATGCGTAAGTATCTTGCTAAAAGACCCAGGGAGATACCCTGAAGAGTTTCTAGTGACAGAGCGGTTTCTCACTAGATATTTACAATCCACTGTATTTGAGATGGCACAGCGCGATGGCCGGCGGCCCAGCTTCTGGGGGTAGAAAAATCCATGTGAGAATTCTGGCTCTGCTCCTTACTACTGGAGTGGCACATAACTATGCCAAGCCTGTGGGGTGTCTGTGTGTTTCATGTGGAAAATGGGCATAGAATAGTATTTGCCCCATACGGTTATCTTAAGTATTGAATGATGTCACTGATTTCATTTTGTGTTCATGGAAGACAAAAACGTAGTTGACACGTTAATTGTATTGTTACTAAATCAAGATGCAAATTATTTGACATCATGTGCAGTTTCATTGGTAAATGCTCAAAGAGGATCTCTGGTGATGTCAGAATGTCACTCATGACCTTGTCCTTCTAGTTCAAATTTACATGTTTTCCTAACCACAAATTCTCCTACTTTGAGAGTTTCAGGAATTCTAAGAGCTTCAGGAACCCTAAGGAACTCATGATTTCCCAGCTCCTATATTTGAATCCCTGTTTCTCTCCTAGCAAGCTCTGCCTCTCTGGTCATTTTTTGTCCTTCCCCCTGGACTCATGTTTCTCTGGTCCTCTGCATAAGGCTGGTAATTCACAAGATCTTGTTCTTAGCCCTCTTCTTATCTATACCCTCTCTCTAGATGATACTTGTTTTGTGAACCTAATGACCACTAGTAGGCGGATCAAGGCCAAGTCTGACTCTTCTGCCTGTCTCTGGTCCTGAACTTCAGCTCCTTATAGGTCCACCTCCCTGCTGGGCTTCTCTGACTAAATCTTCCATTAGCACCTCACACGCCATGTGTCCCCAAGGCTTTTCATTCCTCACCCCCAACACCTCTCCCATCGCCACCTATAAGCCACCTGAGGCTGTCCCAGGTTAGAAGAAATCAGGGAGTTACCTGTATCCGTATCCGCTTCCTGCATCCAGGAAGTCCGAAAGTCCCATCAGCCTTGCCCCTAGCTTTTGCTCTCATTTATCCGGCCTCATGATGTCCACTGTAAGTGGCCTGGATTCGTCTCTCTGTCCCCTAACCAGTCTTCTTGGAGCCATCCTTATACTCCCACCAGTCTCCCTCTTTCCAATCCTATCCACTTTCCACTCTGCAACCAGAATGATCTTTCTAAGATGCTGACCATGTCCCTGCCCTGCCTTAAACCTTGTCACAACAGCCTTATTGCCATTACCAAATAGTGCCCAAATAGTATGCCCAGAGTGAAAGGCTCAATGACCAAACAACAGTGGGGGGGGGGACGGGTTGGTGTTCCAGGCTCTTCTTTTCCTCCCCAAGTAGTGACTGATCCCATGGAGGAGGAGCTTATTTGGGTCTTCTAACTCTAATTTCCCCAAAACTTATTGGGTCCTATCCTTCAGAACCAGTGTCCCAGAAACCTCCAACCTATAGAATCAATGGCAAGGTTTCTAATGGGGTTTAGATAGCCTTCTGGGGGAATGCCTGCCCTCTGTCTCTGCAGCCTCGCTCCTTACCAAACCCTGCTTAGCACGTTATGCTCCAAGAGACCCATTACTGGGAATGCTGAGTCTATCTTCTTCTCTGCGGGCTGTTTCCCTGATCCATATCAGGGAGCGTGCTAAGGGCCTGGCTACTCTGTAGGAGCCAACACAGTTCTGAGATCAGTGGCAGGCTCTTGAGCCAGGTGTGAGGCCGAATCTGGATGGAGATCTGGGACAATTCACTTAACCTCTCCGGTCCTTGATTTCCTCAGTTGCAAAGTAAGGGTGGTAATAATAAATCGAAACTCCTAGGGTTATTATAAGATTAGGGAAGTCCTTATATGCAAGGCACTGAGGCCTAATAACTTCACAAACACTCAGTTGATAATATCAATCCCAGATAGACGACTGTCATAAAGGCAGGGAACGTGTCTCTAAAAGCAACAGAACTTTCCTAGTAGTGCCCTTTCCTGGCTTTTGTTCTCCTCACCCTTGCTGACTTGCTCCCAAGGCACACCACCCCAGAAGGCTGTGATGGACTACGAGACCATGCAGCCTCGTATGCCCTCAAGTCTGTCTCCCTGGAGGCCCACACTCTGCCCTTGACCAGTCCGCAGAAGCCCACAGGCAAAGCCTGTTCAACTTTTCCAAACTACCTGTTCTTCTCAGTGTCCAGTTCTGCCCAAGACAGGATGTGATGCCCCGTCCTGTCTCATCACAGTCCTCTGGGGACACACCGGGAAGCTGATGTTCGTCAAATCAATAGGAACTAAAACTTCACCACCATCATTGGCTATCCCAAGGGGAGACTAGGAGCTGGTGTGTGTGTCGGGGGAAGGTGAAAAGTTCCACCATCACTGTCACCTGTCCCCTTCGTTGATATGGTCAGTTGACATTTTCATAATTTACTGTCTGTCACATGCAACACAAAGCCAGCTTTAAGATAAGCCCTCTAGCCCCCATCTTCCTGATCGTTGTCCTTACATCAATATTTTAAAACTACAAATATATTAGAGGATGTTAAAGTCAAGTTAATAGTGACTTACCAATTTTTTTTTCTCATTTTATTTATTTTTTCAGCGTAACAGTATTCATTCTTTTTGCACAACACCCAAAAATAAAAGAGTGTAGGATGGATTAAATGGAATAGAAGATTAGCATAGAATGCAAAATGAGTGTGTGGCATGCAATGAGGGTATGTGTTGTGTAATATGTTTGTCCAACTTTATGTGTCTTTACATGCACTTGTGTGTGTGTGTGTGTGGGTGCACACAGTGGAGTATGATGTCACATGTATTTTTCCTCTATATCGTGGGATGGGACAATTTAAAAAGCATTTTCTGAAGTCCTCATATGAAATATTTTGGAGCCCAACTGACTGGAATTATCCACAACTCTCTCTTTTCTCTTTCTAAAATATGAAGCCCTTTAAAGGAACGAAGTAACATAAAATAAATGGGATAAAATCCTCCCTGATGTGTTTCCTCATATGAGCCCTTCAGCTGCATCATCGCATTCAGCTGCAACACGGAGACCAGCAGCCACGGCCGCCCCCCACCCCCGCCCCGAGGGTGAAGCAATCTGTCCTCACAGACTAGAGCCAAATGCAAGGAGGATATGGTTCAGGTATGCAAGGATGGGAGTCCCTGTCCTTGGAGAGATTTTTTGGGAACATAGAGTGATAAAGACTTGTCAGCGGACTCTGAGAATCAGAAAGTCCACTTCCCATGGGCGACACATGTACCTACTTGAGCGTGGAAAATATCTGATGAATGAATTTGCCTTTCCTCTGCCTCCAACCTAACACACCCCCACCTCCACACATCCATGCAAACCCACCCACAGGCCACTTTGCCCCTGCTCCTCCAGCATTTGGTTTTTCTTCCAGGCACATGTGTTGTTTTTTTTTTTTTTATTTAGTTTTTTCCGTGTTCCAAGATTTATTGTTTATGCACCACACCCAGTGCTCCATGCAATACGTCCCCTCCTTAATACCCACCACCAGGCTCACCCACGTGGTTTTCAAGCATGGTCAGCAGTTGAACCCTTGGCTTCAAAGGAAATCTTTAACAACACCCCGACATATAAAACAGATAAAAACAATGAATGGGTTCCTACAGCCTTAAATCAGACTTGTTTGATGGGGGAGCAACACCTATAATAGCTTTGTGCTCCCTTGTTTTTAAGAACTTCTGCAACCTATCTTTACAGCCTGGTTTGAAGAATCGGTACTTGAGACACGATGGTGAGATGGTCCTATCCATCGCCGAGTGGTGCTGAAGCCTCAGTGGGACAGGGCATGACGTGTGTCTTCACTCTAAGCCCTACAGACCTGTTCTAAATTATTTCAAAAGAAAACGGGTCAAAACCTTTTTATTTTGAAATAGTTTTAAACTTATAGAAAAGTTGCGAAAAAGCCGAGGCCCTGTGCATCCCTAAACCGGCTTCCCCAGTGTTGACAACCTACATAGCCCTAGTATAATTATCCAAAGTTGGAAATGGACAGGGGTACATGCTGTTAACTAAATGACACACCTGATTCAGATTTCACCAGTGTTTCCGTGATGGTCCTTTGTTCCACTCTAGGAGTCAATCCAGAATCCTGCATTGCATTTAGTTGTCATGTCTCCTGAGTCTTTTTCAATCGTTTTCAGTCTTTGTCTTTTATGATTTGGGGTGTTTTTTAAGAGTATTGTTTACTTTTATTTTAATTTGAGTACAGTTGACAACAATGATACATTAGTTTCAGGTATACAACTTAGTGGTTCTGTACTAGTGTTACAAGTTGCCCTTTGGCTTTCTCTAGCTGAACAACCTTGCTTGTCCAGCTTCCTGGGGGCTCTATGTCCCCATATCTGAGTCACCAGGATCAAACTGGAGGACCCTCAACCTCTTTTAGGCTTCATATATCCATAGAGCTGATATGGACACTGTTCTTAACACCAAGGTGCTGATATGCACCATAAAGCCACTGTTCATAGTGGAGTTTTAATCACCATGGCAGGTCTTTCTAGTTGTCTGATTTTATGATCTACTCAAAGAGGCGCTACATGTCTCTTTAGTAATTTTTACGGTATTTAACTATCCAACCAAGAAACTCATTTTAGCATGTATCATTGAGTTCTTATAACAATAATAATAACCACAGCAATGTTTTTAAGACTCGACAACCTACAAATGTTCATGTCCATTATTTCCTTTGATTCTCAAAACATTCCTATGTCTCCATTTTAAAAAGAGGGCACAGATGCAGGGAGAATTACTGACTTGCTGAACACTTCTAGCATGCAGAAGCTGAAGTTCTGACGGGTTGTCAAGTGGGGGCCATAGTTCAGGAAGCATGGGTACTAGGTCAGGAAATCTCCATTTTATTGGGTCCACAGCCAAGATGCAAGAAAGGGACGAGTTACCTGATCCAAGGAGAGTGAGAGAGACAGGTCAAGTGAGAGGCTCTGCTGCACCCCAGAGAGATCCGATGACAGCTGCCTGAGGTGGCGGCAGCAGTGTAGACAGAAAGGGCCAGGTATCAGAGAAGGTGTTTCACTCTTATCTTCCAGGGAATCCTGAACCCTGCAACCGAACCCTCTTTCTTTAGTTTGTCCCATGAAGAAACCCAGAATAGTTCCAAACTAAAGCTCAGTCTGTCTCTGCATGTTAAGTTCCAGAGGGCGGAAAGATTCCCCTTTTCACCTCCTCTTTCTTCCCAGAACCTTTTGCTTTGGCTACCTTCCCCCACCTTCTAGAGGTTCTCATGAGTATTAAATACATCAGTGTATCTCCCATTCCCCGCATCAAGCTGGAAACTAAAATCCAAGAGTCACGGGAAGATTTAGGTCAGTTCTGTGAAGCTGCCAAATCTGATGGGCTACATTTTTGTCCTATTTATGTTATGTATTTCAAAGTTTCATATTCACTTAACTGTGAAAACTGAACTGGTCCCAAGTCATTTGAACGAACAAAAGCTGCCTTGTGGGCAGCAGACTTTGAAAAAACTGAGGTGTAAAATGGTCCTGAATTTCTTGGGGTCATATAGCAATGACGCAGCAGGTGGAAGCCAGGGCAGGCACGTGAGACGGATCGGCGGGTGCCCTAGGACATGCGCAAAGCTGGTGTGTTGGCTTCATGCAACTTTTGCCTCAGAAAGAGAGGCAGACACTCACTACCATTTCACTTCTCTGAGGTAACAGGGACAATTTCAGTGGTCACTCTATCAAGCATCCTCAGTGTGTTGTGTGGAAATAAGAAGGAGCAAAGGCTGCATTTTGCAGAGACTCAAAGGCAGGCACACAAGCGGGAAGTTTTGGAGCATAAAGAAAGGGAGGCTTCAGGTGAGTCCTGATTGGAGGCTGTTGGCTTGGGGGAGCTGCAGGAGGGCTGCTAGAAGTGGCCATCTCCTGTGATGGGGTAGGGATACATATTTGACTTTCTCTGGTGCGTCTAATTGGAATCAAAGACAAAAAAATTAAAGAAGCTGTTATTATTCAAGCGCTGGTTGTTTGAGGCCAATTGTTAAAGGGGTTATTGTTTAGCTTCCTGGGCTGTTCTTAAAGACAGTGGTTTGACTTCCTGCAAGTCTGACTTATGGGAGTTAGCTTTCTGGGCTTTATGGTAGGTAATGTGCTGTTATGAGTTTTAGATCAGAGTTCTATGATTATATCTTTGTTTGTATAGTCAGTCTTTCAGTGGGGTGCCAAGGATGCCCACCCCATAGTAGGGAACTTGGGAGTCTATTTAGAGACACAAGTGTGCACAAGGGTCTGGCAGTATCTGGGCAATAGAGAGATGTCTAAGATCAAGCAAAGAATAAAAGAACAATGCAACCACTCCAAGAAGGTTCCAGAAAGCTTCACAGATGGGAGGATGCTTAACCTCAAGCTCAAGAGAAAGAGAGGACTTTGCCTAGTGGTCATGTCTGAGAGAATAGTCCACGCGAAGGGAATGATATTCCAGGAGGGGCACAAGTATAAATGAGTCTAGCATGTTTTGTGAAGTTAATAGTTCCATACTGTTGGCTTTTACAAGCAAAGGAGGCAGGAAGGGAAGACAATGAGGAAAGGACCTTCCAAGCATGGCTGACCAGCTTAGAATTTGCCCTGGGCTTGTGGGGTCCTGTCAGGGCAGTGGGGAAGGGACTGGAGACAAGGAATGCATATAAGAGCTTTCATAGGCAGTCTGCTCTCTAAGACATGACAGTTGCATGGGGTACAGACCGAGAAGGAGCAAGAAGAAGCTAGGAAAACTCGTGGATTTAGTCTTGGGGGATGCGCACGTGGTGCTGCGGACCACACGGTCCTCTCATCAGACTCTGACTTCTCCAAGGGGCAAGTCCGCATCTTTCCTCAGTGGAGTCTGATGCGTGGTGGACCCTTGGCGGGGAGTAAGTGGAAGAACAGGCAGCATACTTCTAAATACAAGCTTTTATAACATCTTTCAGGGATTTAATTTACTGAAAAAAAAAATCACCCTGAGCGACATCCAAAGCACAGTTGAAGGGAAAATCTTGGAGAATGGAGATGGTGGAATGCTGGAGCAGAGTGAGATGGTGGTGTCCCATGGAGGATGACCAGGTGGAGATACCGTGCAGCCAGCTGGAGTTCTGGGTCTGAAGAATAAACAGATTGGAAAGGCATCATAAAATAAGGCAGCTTTGGGAGCCTTACAGGAATGGGAGAGGTGCCAATGGGGCAAGCAGGGGCACCTGTATGGAGACATAGCTCTGACTCCTTCTCGGTTCAATACCACCTTAGCCAATGCCAGGGTTCAAACCTTCCAGACATAGTCCATCTCCTGCATTTCAAGGCACTCTTTGAGGCCTTGGAAATTTTGGAGCAGGAGGGCTACGTGGAGGCAAGTCTACTTGGTAATTCCTGTTGCAAAATGTAGTCCTCTCTGCCTCTGCATCATTAAGTCCACAGAATTGGGCAGAGGGTCATGTTGGCTTGCAGTCCAGTTAAAAGAGAGGTCTCAGCTTGTTTCCTAAGTAGCTCTGAAGCTGGGAGGGTTCTCTGAGTGCATCACATATTTCGGGAAAAAGGCAGGGTTTTTGTTTCCCCCACCTCAATCAGTGATTGAATATATTTGCTCCCAAAGCAAAGAGAAATTCCCATATATGGGCACTCAGCAAACAACACTCCTGACCTCTGAGTCAGTACCATCCAGAATCTCCTTAGCCAGGGATTGGGAAGAGCCTCATGAAAGACAGATCTCCCAGACAGATGGACTTGTGAGTTATGCCAGATCATCTGAATATGACCAAATAGGCAATAAGGGGCCACCTATTATTTTTGAGCCAAGGAACCACATTACCAAAACTGAACTTTAAGAAGATGAATCTGGGGTGCCTAGGTGGCTCAGTCAATTTAAGTGTCCAAATCTTGGTTTTTGCTCAGGTCACAAGTTCAGGGTCGTGAGATCAAGCCTTGTGTGATGGTTCACACTCAGCCTGGAATCTGCTTCAAGTTTCTCTCTCCCTCTCTCTCTGCCCCCACCTCTCTCTCTAAAATAAATAAATGAATATTCTAAGAAGAAGAAGAAGAAGAGGAAGAAGAAGGAGAAGAATAATCATCATCAGGGGGTATCAAGTAGGAGGGAGGAGAGTCCGGAAGGAGGCAGACAAATATGGATGGTCACCAGTCAGTAAGGCTTGCAGCAGCCTTACAATGATCATAAGATAAATAACCAGGCTTTACCGAGCTTAACACAGTGTTCTAATCCTCATACTAACCCAGGAAGGGAGCTGCTGTCATCCCAAGTTAATAGACAGAGAAACCAAAGCAGAGGGAAATTAAATGCATTGCCCACGAGTTCACAGCTTGTCAGAGGCAAAACTGAGATTTAAAGCCCAATCAATCTGCATCCAGAATCCTTATTCTTTCTAACATTCTTGTGCACAAGTGGTTACCCAGCTCCTGCTCACTTCAGTGGGGCTGGCATCACTGCTGTGGCTGTGATCAGTGATGGATCACACATCACACAGGCAGAATGGGCCTCGGGCAAGAGGGCTCCTGGTCTCCCCTTCTCTTCTACAACATACAGAGAGTTAATGAGCATGAACCCATCACACACGGCTGCTCTTTGTTTAGGTATGATTTGATGTTCATTCCTGCATCAAATCAAGTCCCCGTAGGAAGTTGCTGGGGCTGTAGACTTTCCATCAATTAGGCAGGGTGGAGTGTAGCCCCTGAGAGGCCCATACTCTGCAGGCTTAGACTGTGTATTCTTTACGTAGACTCAGAGCCCCTAATGTTTCTTCCAGAATCAGGAAGGAAGCCTGCATCTATTGAAAGGAAAGTGGTGTAGATGGAGCTTTCAGCTACATCATAGCCCTTGATCACACATAGACATATGCATTGAACATCACGGTATCACTCTGGTGATAGATAGAGAAATGAAATATATTTATTCTCTTAGAAAATAACTTTTTAATTGAGTAGCTACTATGTCATTTGTCATAGAGTCATTTGTGATAATAGATTCTGAGTAAACAGATAAAGACACTTATGTGGTTATATAATGTAATGTTATCACAGGAAAGACATATCAATGCCTTTGCCATGTCTGTGAGTTAGAAGAAGCAGCCCTGTCCATACACAAGGGAAAGGAACAATAATATGAGTACATGGATACCAGGAGAGGAGGGCACGGGACCATCCTAAAGTCTTTCCAAAAGAGAAGCAAAAGTGTTAGTATTTGTATTAGTCAGGATTCTCCATAGAAATAGGACCAATATGATGGAGAAGATGTAAAAAAGAGACAGATTTATTGTAAGGAACTGGCTCATGTGGTTATGGAAGATGAGAAGCCCCAAGATCTGCAGATGGTGAGCTAAAGAGCCAGAAAAGCCAATGGTGTAAGTTCCAGTCTAAGTCCAAAGGCTTGAGAGCCCAGAGAGCCACCAGTGTAAATTTGTCTGAAAGCCAGTAGCTTACGACTCAGGAAGAGCCCATGTTTCAGATAAAGTCCAATGGCAGGAAAAGATGCAAGTCCCAGCAAAATGTAGTAAGCTGGAGTTCCCTCTCACTCATGGAGGCTCAATCTTTTTTGTCCTATTCAAGTTTCAACTGATTGGATGAGGCCCACCCATGTTAGGGAGGGCAATCTGTTTACTCAACCTACCAATTCAAATGTTAATCCCATCCTCAAACATCCTCACAGACACACCCAGAATAATGTTTGACCGAATGTCTGGGCATCCTATAGCCCCTTAAAGTGACACGTAAAGCCAACCATACAGTAAGGCCTTCTGTCTTAGGGATCATACTCTGAAACTGTGAAGAATGTTCCTGGACAAGGATGAAGCAAGCTAGACATCCAGGGCATACAACTTCACTCCCAGGGTTTTCCGAGTGCAGGGATGGCACCTAAGGGTGAGAGCTTCCTCAAATTGCACACCTGGATTCCTCACTCACCTCACTGAAGCCTGGTCCCTGGTGAGGATCAGTGAAAAGTTCTCACAGCTGGGTACAGTGGGTCCCTCGATGAAGCTGAGGGAAAGGGTGCATGGTATGGGGGATAGGTAGGAGACTTGGGGAGCTGAGACCAGACTTTGAGTGCTGGGAGTGTGCACCTATGAACCCCACAGATGGGAAGGCCAAACAAAATGCTGAAATTGTGAATTCAAGCAACCTCACCCTCCTGCTGCCTAGACTTTCAAGAGAGACACCTCAAAGCATCAAAGTTAAAGCTAGGCAGAATTAAAAGTCATCAGAGAAAAGACAGGGTACACATAAAACAATGGCAATTAGATTTACAATAGACTTGTCATCCTAACCACAGGTGGCGGGAAGGAGGGAATGTCATCTCGAAGGTGCTGAGGAAAAATTACTGACAATCTAATATAAATAATAAGAAATACCAGCAATCAACTTCTGAGCACTTCATATGGCAAGCCAGAGATCTGTACTCAACAGGACAATCATTTCTTGAGAGTAAAATAAAGACTTTCAGACATATAAGGAATTTATTAACCAACGGCTCTCATGGGAAAACAAAATCTGCAAGAGGAAGGGTAGGAATGGAGAAAATTAGATTGCCAAATCTATTTAACAGTGAATTTTAAGAAATTAATAATAATTTCTATTTTGTGTTTTTAAAATGATAGTGTTGAAAATGATAGGGAAAATACAAGGATATGTAATAAGTGTCTGAGATGATTCGTGCCTCACGAGAATGGTTGATATAAAGAATATATTTAGAACTTGGAAAAATGATGAGTTGAGCATGACTATTGGAAATAAAGATTAACAACACAAAGAATAGAAATATTCATCATCACATAGTAAATACATAAAACACCAATTGTGCTCCTGATCCGGGAGATGGGGGGAAGTCCTCTTCTAGGCACTGGTGATACTGAGAAGAAAAACAGAAAAGTCTGCTTCCATGTGGATTTATTTATTTAAATAGAACTGTGTGCCCACAATAACCTTGGTTATTTGTACCAATGCTGAGACCCACTTCAGATTTCCTTTCCAGGAAGGTGGCGCATGTAAACCATAGATAGGGTCTTGCTGGTAATCCAGAAAGTCTTCTTGATGAAAAATCAGATTCCATTGACAGTTCTTAGCAATTAACCTGACATATGACATAAGTCTTCTTCATATGGGTTTAACATGAAGGGTAGCAAATAGCTGAGATTTCACACACATGCACAATGGAGCACTGGATGGGAAGCTGTAGGTGCGACCAGCAGGTGTGGGGCAGGCGGCTCTGGGGAGATCAAAGCCCAGAGCCAGCTTGCGAGAGCCAATGTGGGTTCAAGCTCCATCCTCTTGTCTGTCTGTGCTGAGCAACTTTGGGCAAGTCAGTGACCTTCTCTGAGCCTCCGGTTGCTCTTCTGTAAAAATCACCAATCCATGAGGTTGCTAGAAAAATCACATAGAATGGACAGGATCACCCCCTTGTAGGAGTTCTCTGCTAATCACCAATAGGTGTCCAAACACTCATCGGAGGCCCCTCAACTATGTTTCTTATTTCGCTCAATGTGGTTTAAGCTTTTAGAAGCTTAACCGTACTGGATCTTACTTATCTTTGTATTCCCTAGTATTGTGCTAGGAACAGCCTTAACAAATGTTCCTTAATTGAAGTAAATGAAATGAAAGTGGATTGAATTGACAATCTAAACACAATACAATTAGAATGCAATGGAAGACACCATCTCATTAAGGGCTGTTTTCTTGGCTTTTGTAGAAATATTATAGATGTTCAGGGAGGAGAGAGATTAACGTGGACCGAATAAGCAATTACTGCAGACACCCATTTATTAAACACCTGTTTTGTGCCAGACACTAGACCAGCCCTTCTCCCAAACATCGTCCCATTATCCTTAAAAACACACCGAGAAAAAATATTATTAGCTTCATTTTACAAATGAGAACCCAGAAGTTTAGAAAAGCCAAGTAAGCTGCCTGAGATGACCAGGATGAAACAGCAGGGTTGCAGCAGGGTGGGAAGCCGGCTCTCTCTGTCCCTCTCGCCCCATCTCCTGTCCCCTCTTTCTCATTCAGCCCCAGGCAGCGGGAGGGAACACCTCCGCTTGCCTCCATTAGATTCCTCTTGTTTTCTGCCACATTGGCTGAGCTGCACTCCCCATGTCCATTTTCAATTACAGCCTGTAATCCTGCGCTTTGAAAAACATAATTTATTTTCTCAGTCAGACCAAATAGAAAACACAATTGTGTGTTTAAATACTAATTAACCTTTCACAGTTGTATGATTCCCCCTCTCTTTTCTCTCCCTCTCTCTATCTTTCTCTCTCTCTCTCCCTCCCTCCCTTAAAGCAAAAACATTCGACATGCTCTTGTCACAATTTCTTTCCTGACCCCACCACTTCCTGGTCTGAAGCATATGGCTATACAGACCTCTGTACTTGAATTAAACTCTTTTTGGAAGAGGAAAGGACCATGGATGTGGTCATTAATGTGCTTTTCTCTCTGCATCGAGAATTCTAAGCTCCCTTTGCCAAAGGATTCACATGGTCTATTCCAAGGATGACTATTGGGGTTCCCAAAGATATCATTCCTGTCGACTGTATTATCTTCTCTCTGAGATCTCTAGTAGTTAAAAGGTCATGGGCTTTGAGGACAGACTACTCATTTATTATATTTTTAAATTTTAATTTAGAGAGAGAGAGCATGAGTGGGGGACGGGGAGGAGAGGCTGAAGGAAAGAGAGATAGAATCTCAAGCAGACTCCATGTTTAGTGCTGAGCCTGATGCAAGGCTCCATCTCATGACTCTGAGATCATGACCTGAGCTGAAATCAAGTTAGACGTTTAGCTGATTGAGCCACCCAGGCATCCCCAGACAACTTGCTGAAATAAACTTCCTGTATCCATGTAAACCTGTGGATCATTTCATTACTAGCTTCGTATCAATCAACATCATGTTTTTCTCACATTGCCTTGCAACACCCTCTCAGCTGCTCCTCCCTATTCTGCTTTCCCCCTTGTGTTGCCATCTCCTCCAGTTGGGGGCCCCATTCTATATCTAGATCCTTGCATTAGCCACGTAGTTTTGGAGTCATGATACAACCTTCACCTCTAAAACCTTTTGTAGAACACAGCCATGTGTATCTCTCCCCAGTCTGAGTGCCCAACTCAGAAAACCCTCCGTGATCCTCAGTACTCCTCTTTGACAAACCCTAATGACAGGTTTAATTTTGGACACATTGCATTTATAATGCTTGGGGAACTATCAAACAGACATACAATTGGATATGTTTGTTCAAAACTCTGGAAAGAAAGTGAAGAAGTCTGGATGATAAGCATGTCTTGGAAGGCAGAGAAAAGTGAGGGATTTCTAGAAGAAAGGAAGGTAAATGGAATCAGGTGCATCACAGAAGTCCAAGACAGTAATAAAGGGATGCATGTTTCAGAGTTTGCAACAAAGAAGCCAATGTTTTCCTCTGTCAGTTACATTTATATATTTGGAAGGCAAGCCACCAAATTAATTGCAGTGACTTAAAGATAGAATCTGATAAGAGACAGTTGAGATAGACAGCATCCATTCTATTTCATACAGCCTCGCATAGGCGTTGGCACACAGCAGGCTCTCAGTAGGTAGGTGCTGAATAAATGGAAATAGAGGGAAAAGCCAGAGTGGAGGGCAGGAACTTTGGTGAATTACCATGAGAAAATGTTGTATGGATGCTACTCTCAAAACATGTCCATGATCTAGTTAGGCATTTAAGTTAGGTGTACAGGTAACAATTACAACATGACTTTTGAAAGGTATATAATAGGGGCGCCTGAGTGGCTCAGTGGGTTAAGTCTCTGCCTTCGGCTCAGGTCATGAGCTCAGGGGCTTGGGATGGAGTCCCACATCGGGCTCTCTGCTCAGCAGGGAGCCTGGTCTCCCCTCCCCCCTCCCCTGCCTCTCTGCCTACTTGTGATCTCTGTCTGTCAAATAAATAAAATCTTTTTTAAAAGGGCGTATAATAAATTGTGAGCATTGTATTAGGGCATAAGAAAATGAGGCTATCTGTGTGTGTCATTTACAAACAGGAGCATGAAGTCTTGGTATTATTGTTAACAAAATCCAAGGTGAGAGCTATAAGTCAGAAACTCCATTTGACTAGTGTGGACGACCTGTCTCTTGTTAATTACATTTAACCAATTCCTTAGAGGCTAGTAGTTATTCATTCATTTTTTTTTCCATTTTATTTATTTTTTCAGCATAACAGTATTCATTCTTTTTGCACAACACCCAGTGCTCCATGCAAAACGTGCCCTCCCCATTACCCACCACCTGTTCCCCCAACCTCCCACCCCTGACCCTTCAAAACCCTCAGGTTGTTTTTCAGAGTCCATAGTCTCTTATGGTTTGCCTCCCCTCCCCAATGTCCATAGCCCGCTCCCCCTCTCCCAATCCCACCTCCCTCCAGCAACCCCCAGTTTGTTTTGTGAGATTAAGAGTCATTTATGGTTTGTCTCCCTCCCAATCCCATCTTGTTTCATTTATTCTTCTCCTATCCCCCTACCCCCCCCCCCGCCATGTTGCTTCTCCATGTCCTCATATCAGGGAGATCATATGATAGTTGTCTTTCTCCGATTGACTTATTTCACTAAGCATGATACGCTCTAGTTCCATCCACGTCGTCGCAAATGGCAAGATTTCATTTCTTTTGATGGCTGCATAGTATTCCATTGTGTATATATACCACATCTTCTTGATCCATTCATCTGTTGATGGACATCTAGGTTCTTTCCATAGTTTGGCTATTGTAGACATTGCTGCTATAAACATTCGGGTACACGTGCCCCTTCGGATCACTATGTTTGTATCTTTAGGGTAAATACCCAGTAGTGCAATTGCTGGGTCATAGGGTAGTTCTATTTTCAACATTTTGAGGAACCTCCATGCTGTTTTCCAGAGTGGTTGCACCAGCTTGCATTCCCACCAACAGTGGAGGAGGGTTCCCCTTTCTCCACATCCTCTCCAGCATCTGTCATTTCCTGACTTGTTAATTTTAGCCATTCTGACTGGTGTGAGGTGATATCTCATTGTGGTTTTGATTTGTATTTCCCTGATGCCGAGTGACGTGGAGCACTTTTTCATGTGTCTGTTGGCCATCTGGATGTCTTCTTTGCAGAAATGTCTGTTCATGTCCTCTGCCCATTTCTTGATTGGATTGTTTGTTCTTTGGGTGTTGAGTTTGCTAAGTTCCTTATAGATTTTGGATACTAGCCCTTTATCTGATATGTCGTTTGCAAATATCTTCTCCCATTCTGTCAGTTGTCTTTTGGTTTTGTGAACTGTTTCCTTTGCTGTGCAAAAGCTTTTGATCTTGATGAAATCCCAATAGTTCATTTTTGCCCTTGCTTCCCTTGCCTTTGCCGTTGTTCCTAGGAAGATGTTGCTACGGCTGAGGTCGAAGAGGTTGCTGCCTGCGTTCTCCTCAAGGATTTTGATGGATTCCTTTCTCACATTGAGGTCCTTCATCCATTTGGAGTCTATTTTCGTGTGTGGTGTAAGGAAGTGGTCCAATTTCATTTTTCTGCATGTGGCTGTCCAATTTTCCCAGCACCATTTATTGAAGAGGCTGTCTTTTTTCCATTGGACATTCTTTCCTGCTTTGTCGAAGATTAGTTGACCATAGAGTTGAGGGTCAATTTCTGGGCTCTCTATTCTGTTCCACTGATCTATGTGTCTGTTTTTGTGCCAGTACCATGCTGTCTTGATGATGACAGCTTTGTAATAGAGCTTGAAGTCCGGAATTGTGATGCCACCAACTTTGGCTTTGTTCTTCAATATTCCTTTGGCTATTCGAGGTCTTTTCTGGTTCCATATAAATTTTAGGATTACTTGTTCCATTTCTTTGAAAAAAAATTCATTCATTTTTTCATTCAACAGATAAAGACTGAGCTCCAGTAGTGTATGAATCAGGGTCTTCACCTGTCATCTGGCGGTGGCCAGATTCTTCTAGCATCTGTGTATCCATTGGGTGTGACAACAGCTCTCTGAAAGAACAAAACAAAACCAGACTACACTGAGTTCTATCCCCATCACTAGTCTCAGTGTCGCTGACAACGTGGATTTGGAGTGAGTGGAGTTGTCAGGTAATTTTAATGACTCCGGACTTGGAACAATGGTAGAGCAAATGACTCCATTTTTGCCATTGAAACTGACTTTCTGAGTTGTCCAGATTAATGTGTGGGCACATTTGGGTACTCATCTCCCTTGAATACTACTAGAGAAACCAAAGACATTCCTCTGGGAATTTCTCTTCAGTGCAAGTACAAGGTCAGAGCCAAGGGCCGACAATGATGAGAAATGAAGGCAGAGATTGCTGCTGCTTCTCCAGCATCTGGTACGTAGTGGGCTTGAAGTGATTAGTTTCTGAATGGATGAGGAGATGAACAGAGGAACGGGCTGCAAGGAATGTGACACAGGATGGAGAAGGTGACCTGTTTCGCTCCTCTTGCTGGTTCCAGCTGCTTTTCTCCTCCCTTGTTTGGCCTCTTCACCTGGCCCAGACTGAAATGGTCTTGGTTCTGTCCTTCTGACTGTTCATTCTCCCAGCCTCTGATGGGAAGGATGTACACATGTAAGCATGCGTGTGCACGTGTGTGTCATAGGACCCACATAGTCATGTTTGTAACTTCAAGTATTAACCAAGAAATATCTATTAAACTTTCTGCACACTCGTATTCAAAATTTAAAACTAAAAAACAAAAATAACTAAACTAACAACAGCCATCGGGGGTAGTTTCATCATCCCCATCTTACACAAGGAAGGTGAATACCAAAGTGAGTCAGAGACTTGCCAGGGCGTCCTTACAAAAGAAGCAACAGGACTAGGGTTCAAACCTCGGTCAATTTGGCTCCACACCAGGTAATACCCAATGGATCTGACCCTTGGTTTTCCTTTCAGAAAAAGAAGAGAGTCATCTTAGGAGTTTTCTGTAATCCTAGTATTCCCTGATGTTTTGGATTCTTGTTCTTTTCTCCTTAGTGCCTACCTAGCATTGGATCTTGTAGGGCAGGAGCATTTATCAAGGTGGTTTAGACAAGGTCCAGTAGGTGGAGCTAGAGAGCAGACACGGGCTGCCCTTGGTGGAGGAGGAGTGGGGGGTTCCAAGGAACAGAACACCTGCATATGGACTGTTGACCGTCCTCACCAGAATAATCCAGAATGGAAATCACTAGTATGATCTGGGCTTGGGATGGAGGGAGATGAATTCTTGCGAAGTACCTCTCCCAGTGCCAAAAGATAAAGGCTAGAAGGAATGTCCCACTTAAACTGAGTTCTGTAGAAAAAGGGTAAGTCATTCAGAGAAACAGAAATCTGTCCACAGTGTCACAGGTAATCAGCAAAATCTTCCTTAAAGGCTCAGCCCTAGGTTTGAGGCTCAGTTTTCTGTTCTTTTCTTTCTTTCTTTTTTTTTTTTTTTTTGAATCAGGATCTGAGTTAAGGTCAAGATATTGAGATTTGTTGATTTTTTTAAAAGATTTTTTTTATTTTTGAGAGGCAGACAGAGAGAGCACGAGTGGGGGTGGGCAGAGGGAGAAGCAGGGAGCCGGATGTGGGGCTCGATCCCAGGCCCCCGAGATCATAACTTGAGCCAAAAGCAGATGCTTAACTGACTGAGCCACCCAGGCGCCCCTGAGATTTGTTGATGTTTAATAACTTCCTTATTTTTAAAAAATAGGCACTGGGTGTGGTACAAAAACAATGAATACTGTTACGCTGAAAAGAAAAACAATAAAAAAAATAAAAAATAGGCTTTATTTTTTAGAACACTTCTAGATTTACAGAAAAATTGAGAAGATATTATAGAGCGCACCCAGGTACTTGATACCTGGCTTCTCCTATCACAGTGATCCCCACTTACCCATGACTGGTATAATGCAAGACCCCAAGTGCATGCCTGAAACTGATGGAGGAGAGTTGGGAGAAAGGCAGGCAGGGACAAGGGGCCCTGCCCTAGAAGAAACCACTCTTAAAAGGCTTTTACAACACCCTGGAAGGAGCCCTCCACCCATTCCCAAATGATAGATAGATAACAAAAACCGGACTGGAGGACAGGCACAAGGAGGGTTAATCAGACGAAAACAGCCCACCAACAAGCCCATAAAAACCCCTAGAGGGAGAAACTGCTGTGTCAAGCTTCTCCGGTCCCCTCCCTCTTCGGGAGCTTTGTACGATTGCTCAATAAACTTTACTATCACTCTGTAAACTTTGCTTTGCTGTCCACCGTTCTTTGGTCTAACTCTTCATTCTTTACCACGGGGTGACCAAGAACCACGGGCACTGAAGGGAAGGAAAATCCTGTAACAAAAACCCAGATAAGACCAAACCCTACACAGACTATGATTTTTCCCGTCCATACACGCACACCTATGACAAAGTTTATAGATTGGGCACAGTAAGTGATTAACAATGACTAATAATAAAATTGAACAATTAAAGCAATATGCTCTAATCAAAGTTAGGAATATGTGGTTTCTCTCCAAATACCTGTTGAACCCTAAAGACCTTTCTTACGATGATTTGAGATAACGAAAAGCCCATGTGACCAGATGGAGCGAGGGGGATGACGCAGGCATGTGACGTAATGGGAGGCTACCGCTGACCTTCTGACAAGGGGTCACAAGGAAGACCATCAGCTTCTGGACCTGGGTTGACTGCAGTTAACTGAAATGGCTAAAGGCAAAAGCTGAGATAAGGGAGCTTCTGCCCAAACATCTCAAACCAGTGTGGCTCATGGCTTACAATCAATGAATTGATCTCGGTACCTTATTGTCAACTAAGTCACAGTTTACTCAGATTCTCTTAGGTTTGACCGTATGTCCTTTCTTCTGTTCCAGGATTCTCTCTCAGACACCCCATTATATTCAGTCGTCACGTTTCCCTATGCTCCTCTCAGCTGTTCCTCAGATTTCACTTATTTTTCATGTCCTTGGCAGTTTTGAGAGTTATTTGTAGGACACCTCTGTCTTGGAATTTGTCTGATGTTTTGCTCGTGCGTACATGGGGGCTATGCACTCTTGGAAAGGAGAGAAGTGCCATTTTCATCATACATCAAAAATAAATACAATCAGCCTGTTTTAGAACTGTTGGTGTTTAACCTTGACCACCTGGCTGATGTTATCTGCCAATAGAATTCCTCCCTCCTTTGGGAGGGGTTCACTTTTTTTGTTTTGGTCTGTTTTGTTTTGAATTCGGGCCTTCAACAGATGAGATAAGGCCCACCCACATTGTGGAGGGTAATCTGCTTTACTCAAAATGTACTAATTTAAGTTTGTTTTTTTTTTTTAATTTTTTTTTTATTTCTTTGACAGAGAGAAATCACAACTAGGCAGAGAGGCAGGCAGAGAGAGAGGAGGAAGCGGGCTCCCTGCCAAGCAGAGAGCCCGATGCAGGGCTCGATCCCAGGACCCTGGGACCATGACCTGAGCTGAAGGCAGAGGCTTTAACCCACTGAGCCACCCAGGCGCCCCCACTAATTTAAGTTTTAATCTCATCTAAAAACTACCTTTAAAGAAATATCTAGAATACTGTTGGACCAATTATTTGTATATCATGACCTAGCCAAGTTGATAGATAAAGTTAACCATTGCTAATGGGAAGAGGGGAGGTGATGCTAAGTAGACACAGGGTTGGAGGAACTGGCTCAGTGTTACCCCAGTGAGTGTGGAAGATCTCTGTGGGAGAGAGGGGACAACTGATCTGCATGACTCTGGAAGCAGTGTGGAGGTGAGCTAGCTGGAGTCAAATGGGGCAGAGGGATGGGGGCAGTCAGTGGGAGTTGGGGCACACTATCTCTCTGTAACTTTGACAAGATCATTTCACCTCTCTGGGCCAGTGTGTCCAAATCATGAAGACCAACAGGTGGGAGGAGGAGGTGACATCTTGGTAGATGAGAGAACTAACCTCATATATATATTTTTAAAGATTATTTATTTGAGAGATGGAGAGTGAGAACATGCACATGGGGGAGGGGCAGAGTCCTCAGGCAGACTCCTCTCGGAGCATGGAGCCTGACATAGGGCTTGATCACATAACACATCTGATCATGACCTGATCCCAAACCAAGAGTTAGCTTAACCAACTGAGCCACCCAGGCGCCCCAAAAATTAACTTAATTTTTAACAGCAAACTATATGCCATGCACTATGGTAGGAAATTTATACTCATCCATTCATTTATTCATTTATTAAAAGCATAAATGATGGACTGGTCACTGGAAAAGGTGATTTATAGTCAGTGACTCATTTAACAGAGTATTTATCACAGCTATGTACAGATCTCTGCTAACTCATATACATCTCACAAAATCAAGTGTCGTCATACCCATTTTACAGATGGAGAAACTGAGGCTTGGGGACCTTTTGCAACTTGCTCAAAACTCACCACGTAAATGGAGGGGTCATATCTAAGCCAGATTAGCCTGGCTTCATGACTTGCACTCCCCCATAACATGCAATCACTCCCCACATCTTTTATGAGTGTAGATACCTCCCTTGCAGGGACTGGAATAACTAACTCACAGGAGACCTCAGGACAGGAACCAGCATCCAGGGACACCTGTCACTAGGTCCTAGTGCTGTTGTTTCTGGTGGTAAATTTCTCTGTGGGCTCTGACCCCAGCTCCTGATGGAGTTCTCAGTGACTATTCATTTGGTACCATTTCCCCACTGGCCTGCTGATTCACTTCCTAGGCTGATCACAAGGAATTCAACTGGGCCAGGATGGAACTCAGCAGTCAGAAGCCTGTAAGGGCAGGGCAGGGCAGGACAGAGGGGAGAACACTGCAACCAGAATTAAAAGAGGAAATGTAGATCAGGATAGTTATCGAGCACAGACTGGGTGTCCAGCAACATGCTAGACAGAGTAAGTGAGAAGTGGACCCTGCCCTCACTGAGTCCTATAGGTCTCACAGAGCTTGATGAGCTTTCAGAGAAGCAGTGTGGCTCTGCGAGGCTCTCCCAGGGCCCTTCTCATGTGCACCAGCTCTTTGATCCTCACTGCTAACAGTTGGTAAGGGCATGACAAAACCCACCCACTATGCTAATAAAATATAATGCTCAAACCGAGCCATAAAATTGCCTATTCATCTGCATTTTTTATCCCCCTGTATAATAAAAGGAGTCACATTCCCATAAGAAGAATTTCTGAAGTCAGTGTGCAAAAAAAAAATTCCCTCCCTTGCTAGACTGTTGATTTCCCAGATAACATCCCAGGGGGCATATCCTGAGGGAGGAATACAGAAGACGGAAGGATCTTGGTTTCTGTTCCTTTGTGGCCCAGTGAAGCTTAATGGTTTAAATCTGGGGTGCCCTCCATTACCCCATGTCCCTGGTCATTGCATTCCCTCCCAGGACTCTCTCCCGGAACTCCTCTGGGGAAAGGTATGGGAGCAGTGAGATAAAATGGATTCTTTCTCTGTCTCCCATTATTCTACCTGCTACAAGTTTAGTGTCTCTCTTTTCGCGGCCTCTGGCCGGTCATATTAGTACACAATAGGTATGTGTGTGAAAAGCCTGGGCAGCATTTTTGTTCCTCTTCAAAAACTGTGGCAGTCGTTGTGGACGCATATGGACAGGCCAGGCTGCTTGTCCCTTCTCACCCCCCTCAGGGTCTGGGACACTGCAAGGGTCTCACTCTGGATCTCCAGCTACAGAAGAGAAAGTATAAGAAAGGGATTAAAGCAGGAACATGGTCAGGGGATGGAATTCCCAAGAGACGGTCGTTTTCTGACTTCTACATGCAAGAACATAAGTAAAATAATGTTTATGGCTAAGGAGAGGATAAGTTCTTAATAAACTTGTGGGCAATTCATGAAGGCATTTAAGACAATCTTCAAACAACTCAAAAGCTCCGCAAATGAAATAAAGTTAATGGGGAGGGTGGGGAGACTGTTTTCTGGAGGTTTGTTCCCAAACAAGAGTATGGGAGAACTCTGAATGCAGAGAAAGAAAGATGAAACAGATGGGGGAGGAGGTGGGTAACGCGGTTTTGTCCAGACAGAGAGGTTCGTGCATGCTGCAGAGAAGGGCTCCTGTTTTCTTGTTGGAGGGGCAGGAGTTTCATGGGAACAGAGGGTGGGAGAGAACGGTCTGAGCAGGGTTTCCCCTCAACTCCACTTGGGCACCGTAAGCACTGGGAGTAGTCTTGTCCGATTCATCATAACCGTGAAGTCATCGTGGGGCCACCTGATCTGGAAACGCAGTTACTGGGTGAATGGCAGAGGCCTTTTAGGTGAAGTCACTGTCCTTGTCATGTATGTGTGTAAAGTCACTGGAGGTCCAGCCCTGCCACCACACTGCAAAGTAACGGAGTAACTCACTCAGGCTGCCTGGTCCTAAGTGTCCTTGACTGTAACACAAAGGTCTGGAGCTCCATGGCGTCGGGGCATGAATCCAACATATCTCCTACATGTGTTCTCCATGCTCCCTCCTGGAGGGCTGGGCTGGGCTTGTGGTTGGGACAGGCATCTGCCTAGTTTCAGCCCGAAGCCTCCTAAGCTTTAATGAGGGAGGCAACACAAGACCCCTTGCATCTCAAACCCAATGTCAGGCCTGTCATAGCAGAGGGAGGCATAGTCCTGGGAGGACCCAGAGCAAGGCATCCATTTAATTTTAGAAACTGGAGCATTATAGCATGAGAGACTCAGGTTAGCTCTCGGGGGACCTCTGTGGCAGATGAAGCCTGAAAAGGTCCTTCCAAAGGAGATGATACAATTTGTGACTTCTAGCTTTGCCTTGAAACTGAAGGTAGCTCTGTATCCTAGAGCGAGCCCTCTGTAACTCTATTCGGTAAGCCTGCGGAAACTCCGTTTTGTTGTGTTGTTTGTGGGAGATCTTAGAATATGGGAGCGATGTCGGTGGTAGCTGGTGATAAGCTCTAGGCAGGAAGGTGAGGAACACAGCATCGCCAGATGACTTTGGGCAAGCTTCTTCACCGTGCTGGCCCCTGAGTCCCTTGTGTCAATGGGAGGCTGGATTCAGGGATCTCTATGGTCCTTTCCTTCCCCATCCAGCTACAGATGTCCCTCTGAAATTACTTTGGAGGCAAAATCCATTTCATTTCATGAGTTCACGCATTTGTTCTGCTGTCTTTTCATCCAACAAATAATTATTCCCGGGCCACATCCTGTGCTCATAAGAGATAAATGCGTAAGACAACACTGCTATCCTTAAGGACAGCCAGAGTGGAAAAATCGTCTTTAGATTCTAGAGTTTTGTCTCAAATAACACTTCTTAAGCATAAAAGGGCACCTTCAGAACATTGTGGTCATTCGCAAATGTTGCTTACCTTTAGTGCTTAGTGCTGAAAAGAACCATGAATTATACAGTCTTAGAAGCTCAACAAACTTTTCAATAATGTGCATTTGTGTCTAACACCTATCTGATGTTTGAACCACTTCCCTTATAGCCTTGGCTTTGGCAGAGAGCTCTCAGCTTTGCAGCTGAACCCTCCTCCATGGAGAGCACATTGACCAGTATGGTCTGTTCTGTCACTAGGCAAGTCTGACAATCACAGAGTTATAATTTTACTCGCTGAAGTCTGTCTTCTCGAATGCCTTATACTCAACAGCTCCTGCCTGGCATTTTTAGGGCCACACAGAAGGGGCTTGGTCAGTGACCCATATCTATATGGCAGCCCTCACTGTTGATCCCGGGGAAAGTGACGTCACCTCTCTTGTCACATGGTTTCCTTGTCTATCAAATAGAGATGGTACTGCTTTCTTTTAGTAACCGAGAGGATCAAATCTTTGAAATATTATAGGATTGCTATTAGGTACTAAGCATGTCCCATCAGGTATTAATAATAATAATGTTACTGCTAGTAGTAGAAATAATAGTCATAAGTTGCCAGTAATATTAAAAGCGGCACACTGTACCCATTCAGCAACATTAGATAGTGTGGCCATTAGGATTTTGCACCAAGACCAAGTAGGGTTTATTCCTGGCAGGCAAGGATTTGATCAAAGGCAAAGCTTGATCAAATCACCATCGGATCCAGCATCTCCACATCCGGGAAACGGAAGCAGGAGACTGAGCCGACGTGTACTCCTGTGTTCCCAGTAGCAGTATGCACAGTGGCCAAGAGGCAGAAATAATACAAGTATTTAACAGATGAATGGACAGACAAAATGCAGCATTATCCGTACCATGGAATATCATTCAGCCTTAAAAAGGAAGGGAATTCTGACACATGGTGCTACAACATGGATGAGTCTTGAGGACAATTTGCTAAATGAAATCAACCCATCACAACAAGACCAGTTCAGTAGGATTCAATGCATATGAGGCCCCTAGAGTAGTCAGATTCATAGAAGTACAAGGTAGAATGGTGCTTGCCCATGAATGGGGAAGGGAGAAACCAAGAGCTATTTAAGGGGTACGGAATTTCAGTGTTGCAAAATGAAATGCTCTCTGGAGATCGGCCACACAACAATGTGAATGTCTTTAACACCACTAAAATGGTTAAGATGATAAAAATTTGTTTTGTGCCTTTTCCCACAATTTGAAAAATCAGTGTGAAAAAAATTTTAAATAATTAAAAAATATCATGAGTAAACAGAGAAGAAAGACTTGGAGTTTTGCAGGTAAGAAGCCTGCTCTGGAGGACCTGGTTCCCCCCCTGGTTGCCAGGAAGGCAGTAATCTTGCTAATTGAGAGCACAGACCCGCAGCCCAGTCTGTCTGCATTTAAATCTTGGTGCCAGCACTCACTGGCCAGGTACGCAAGTTCAGTTCTGTATAGTGGACACCGTGGTAGAACCGACCGCGTGAGTTAGTATCTACAGAAAGCACTTGGGCAAATGCCTGGCACACCCTGGGCCATAAGGAAGAGGGGGCTACTGATATTTTTATTCTAGCCAATGGCAGCTAACATTGCCGGAACCCCAATTTTGCACCAGGGGACACACGTTTCCCTTCGTTTTGCGTTGGCCCCCTGAATTAGGCAGCTAGTCCCACCTTGACTAGCCCTGGCAGGGAGAAGGAGCCATCTGTTTGAGGGGATGAGAGCGTATGCTCTAAGCCAATGGTGGAGGCAGAGGGGAAAGGGTGCAGGCCTACAGAGGAGTGGGGGAGAAGACGCGAGGCGGGGAGGTGGCCGAGGCAGGAAGCAGGCTCAGACCCTTTACCAGCTCTGCCAGCTCCTCACACCACCGTGGGTCGGCGGACAATACCCCTTCACACCAACCCTGACTCCCACCCCCCTGCATCCCAACGCACCCTCCTGGCACGTTACACTCATGCTTGTAGTGCGGTGCCACGGGCAGGAGCGGCGCTTCTCAGTATGGACTCGTGCAGGGACTCCAGCTGGTCTGTGCTTGGCTCTCTGTCACACTCAGTGCACAATCGGGCACCAGTGCAGCTTTTCCTCTGCAGAGATCCGGGTGGCATGGACAGTGTGTGGAAAGCGAGTCCTGTTGAGCTCTTCCTGTGGGGATGGCTATAGGATGGAAGGAGAAAGAGTTCAGTGGGCCCAAATAATTAGGCATCAAATTTAAAGCATCATGGCAGATTTGCTGGGACACACCTCAGAGACCCTCATCCCATGGTCTGAGATGCTGGAATGCCTTCATCCACTGTGGGTGGATTCTTACTCAGCCCTCAAAGCCTGGGCCTTGCTTCCTCCTTTTGTGGGATAGAACCTGCCTGCAGAACAAAAGGCACAGATGTGTGTGTATTTTTTCGGAGAGGACCAAGGGCGGGGCTGAGTAAGAGAGGACCCAGGGAGGGAGAATGAATAGCAAAAGCCCCTTGAACGATGCTCCTCCTTTCCTAGTTGACAAAGAACACACAGAAGGAAGTCTGCATGTTGGGGTCAGGAGGGGGAAGATTGGCTAGGACTGCATGGGCACTGGGAGACTTGAGGAAATTTTATCAAGAGGTAAGAAGGCCAGCAAGACGTTCCAACACACATACACACACACACACACACAGACGCAGGCACACACGCATGCACGCATGCACACACGACAGAACGTTACATTACAGATACTCATCCTGTTTCCCTCTTCTCCACCTGCTACAATGACATCTGTTTGCAGCAATTGCTTTTTACTGGGCTTTCTAATTGGCTATTGGATTAGATGGAACTGGCAAGATCAGTAGAGCATAAAATGATCTTTATAAACTGTGCTGAGACTGAAATTTTGGAGCAAGAGATGATGGGTAAGGAAGACTTTCGGAAGGTTCTCTAGGACATTACACAATGCGATTTTCCTTTACCAACCCATTGCTGGGGTGAAAAAAAAAATCAGTAAAGTATTACTTTCAAGACATCGGTGGTCAGATCTGAAATGTGGGGATTTGCCATCTTGCCAAGGTCATGTTCTAAATTCAGTGGAAGTGGGGGAGAGTGTGGTTTAGGCTGCTAGCTGATCGCTCGCGCCCATCCCCATCTTCTAGAAGTTCCCAGCTCCAAGCACAGCTAGGAACGTAGCCAGCGGCTGCCAACCTTGCAGCAAGGAGAGGCTGTGGGATGACCACTGGACCAGAGGAGCTGTGCACTCCCTCCTTGTGCCCCGACTGAGAAAGGGGCTCACCCTGCACTTCCCTTTCTCCCTCCAGGTGAAAGTGGGGTGACCATTTCCGACACAGAGATGGACATCAGCTCTTGAGGACAGTAGGTTGCCTGGGAACATTCATGAGTGAGACATAAACTTCGGTAATTTCACAATAAGAAGAGCGACAAGACAAAAGCGATTGCCTTGGCCAACTGCCCTTTCTTTTTTTTTTTTTTTTAAAAGATTTTATTTATTTATTTGACAGAGAGAGAGATCACAAGTAGGCAGAGAGGCAGGCAGAGAGAGAGGAGGAAGCAGTCTCCCTGCAGAGCAGAGAGCTCGATGCGGGGCTCGATCCCAGGACCCTGAGATCATGACCTGAGCCGAAGGCAGCGGCTTAATCCACTGAGCCACCCAGGCGCCCCCCAACTGCCCTTTCTGAACTCTGCCCCCTTTCTGAAAAGTGTCCTGGTATATTTAGGAACGTGTGTGCACTCCCGCATACCATACAGGATCGCTGTGAGGACAAAATCCTGTGAAAGATGATAGGATAAAAATCCTCTGAAACAGCTAATGTTTTGTGAATACGTCTTATTTGGATGGTGTCAAAGCCACTCTCTGTTTCCCCCTACAAAACCTGCTTCTCGCATACTCTCCATCTTGGTAAATGGTACCTCTGTTCTCTCAAGGCTTTAGGCCAAACCCTTGCTGCACCTTCCTCACTCACACCCAGAGTGCAGCAGGTTTTCCCAACATCACCTTCATGGCCTGTCTAAATCTGACCGCGTCCCACTGCCTGTGCTGTGGCTGCCTGGCCTCCTCCCTCCCTGTCCATGTCCTGGGGCTGGAGAGCTCCTGCCCAGGATCTCCTGTCAGAGCCTGACTCAGATCACGCCAGACCTGACCTCCAAACCCCTAATGCTTGCCACCTCATTCAGGGGAAGAGCCAAATTCCTTCCTGTGCCTTGCACCAGCCTCTGGAACTGGAGGGTCTCAATCCCCTCCCAGCAACCACCCCTGCCCCTGGTCCTCCTCTCCTACAGTCTCCATGTGCGCCTCTCTCACGCTAGCCCCACAGGCCTCCTGTGTGCCTTGGCCACCCCAAGCAATTCCTACCACAGGGTCTTTGCCCTTTCTTTCCTCTCTGCCTCTGATGCACTCCCCGGGTGCTCTGTGGGTCCCTGCCTGGCCTCCTTCAGGATCTGTTCAAATGCCCCCTTCCTAAGGTTTTCCTTGACCAAAATGTTAAAAAGTCCACCTGTCACTCCGGGCACTCCCCACCCTTCTTCTGGGCACATGTGCACCTGTGCGCAAGTAAGCATGCAGGTATGCTCACGCTACCCCCATGGGACGTGTTTAGCTTTATGACAAGCTGCATTTATTTGCTTGTGGATTGTCTGTGCCCACATCTTTGGGGCGCCAGCTTCATTAGGACGGGGTCTGCCCATTTTATTCATAGCCTCTCTCCGAAGCCTAGAGCGGAGCCTCGCACAGAGTTGGCCCTCTGCCAGTCCTGGTTAAGTGAACGAATGCGCCCTGGATGGGATGGCATCTGGCAGCTGAGAGGCGGGTGCACACGGGGGAAGGAGGCTGGCTGGGTGAGGCAGGACAAGGGTGTGAGGCCACAGAGCACAAGAGGGTAAAGCTATAGGCATGCAGGCTGTCACATTACAAGCTGCCTGGGCTTGGCGTCGACAGGTGTGACGGACGTGGGAGAGGAGCGAGAGATGAGCCCATGTGCCAGCCTGAGCGGCTGTGAGCAGAGCAGGTGTTGCAAACCTAGCAGGGTTAGGGGTACAGGGCCCAGAGCCAGCCTAGGAGGCCAGTGGAGCCTGATATGGCGCCCATAAGTGCCACACTGCCAGCAAAGGGAAGCCTGGTGCTGGGAGCGAGGGCAGGAGCATGAGGACAACTGAGCAGCCAAGGGCTAAGGGCGCCTTGGGACATGGTGGGTGGTGGTGGAGGACACCTGGCCTAGGAATCTGGAGATCCATGTGTCCTTCCACTTAGCATGTGTTCCCAGAAGGTGTGTGACCTTGGCCCAGCCCCTCGTCTCTCTGGACTTGCCATCTCTTCGGTCCTTCAGGCTTGCCAGGCTGATGTCCAGGAGGGGGCTTAGTGCCCAGTGCTGGACCGTCCCTATGTCACGGTTCTGGGCCAGAAGGCACCTCAGTGCTCTTGGGAGCTTCCTGCTCTCCCCCCTGAGCCCCACTCTGTGGCCTAAGAGTTAACAACACAGTGTCTGCCGCAAATCGCCTTCCCCATTGTGTCTCCTTGAGATGACAGCCGAGCATGCTCTCTGAAGCCAGAGGGGGCTTGGGCTGGCCTGCTCCTTCTCCCTCCTTTGCGGATGATCACCTCAGGATTGTGCTAAGGGAGGCATTGGGACAGAAGAATGATGCCAAGGTGGACAGGCTTCTGGTTCCGCTTCAGCGCTAAGTGACCTGCCACATGGCTTGGTGGTCAGACGTGTATCGCTTAGCCTGGGGACCCGGCAAATGAGCCAGCACCACAACGCACAGACCGTATGACCTCAGGCACGTCACCTCCTCTTTCTGAGCCTCTGTTCCTTCCCGTGTGAGATGGTGGGATGGGTGGTGATATCTCCCGGCCAAACTCACATCACGTTCCCTGTTGGGAGAGTGGGATTAGCAGGTGCTAACTTACTTGGTCATTCTCAAGAGACTGTGTCCTCTTAAGGGACTTTGCTGTGACTTGTTCTTCCCTCCTCCACCTAAAATCCCAGTCCAAAAGCTGAGGGTTCACTAGAATTATGAAACGGGGACAAGGTTGATGTATCCCTCTCAGTCCTGTGCCCCTCTTCTGCCTTCGTGGCCCCCACTGGGACATTTGCTGGTGATGGGATGGATCTCTCAGGTACAATGAATGGAATAATTTGGAAAGCAATGTATATTGGTTAAAAATTCTTTCTTCCTGGTTACCCCATTTCACAGACCCTCCAAATTTGTTCTTTGTCACCATAGCAACCCACGTCCTCTGACAAGAGGAGAGTGTACCATCAGGGCCGGTAGGGGAGCTCCCAGAAGCAGCCATGTGGGAGATGTGGGCCCTCTGTGAGTTGTTTTGACCAACTCATGAGTGATCAATCCCCTGGTGACATTAGAACCTTCTCATGAGCCCGGGGAGGCTCTCGACACCTGCGCACCAAGGACATCAGTCAGATTCATGCACATCCTTTTGTATCATCTCATAACTACAAATAGGACAAATACCAAAACCAAAATGCCTACAGGTCAAATAGAGGCTAGGGGCAAGCCTGGGTACCATCCACAAAGTGAAAATGATTTTGTCCCACACCTTCCTCCCCGAATAGGGAAGTATAGCATCTGGCCGGCCTCCTCGGGCTCCTGTTGGAGCACCAGCCCTGAGTAGGATGCTACTTTGAGGCACAGACTGAGGAACAGGAGTGGGGACCGAGCCCAAAGGGGGTCTGTGGCAGGTCCCGGCTTCAGGGACTCACAGAGCCAGTGCTGCTAGGTAACATAATGGGAAGAGAGGCCACGTGCAGCCCGTGGCATGCTCCAGGAGACAGATCTCCAGCAGGATGTCCGATTTTAGCCAAAGGCCATGCCATCCATAGTAGACAATCCCATGTCTTTGAAAAACTCCTGCATGTCATTGGTCCTTCGTAGAGACAGAACAATGACCAGGACACCCCAGGTGACCAACTGGCTGGAACTGCCTGCCTTGAGCTGGGTTCAGTCGCAGACACTGAGTCCTCGGGCTGGTCGAAATGAGCCGCAATCTCCCAGGAGATGAGACTTAACGGGTCCCAGATGGGCATCCCAAGAAGGAGCAGCAGCAGAGAGGACACACAGGTGGCGTAGATGGCCATGGCGCTGCTGCTGTCACATGAGGGAGCCTCCCTGCTCGTGCCCCTCATGGCCATGCCTGTGTGAGGGATGCTATGAGGCCAGCAGTAGGGGTTGGAAGAAAGTCTGAACTCAGTACGGATAAGTCAGTTGTTATGTGGGTACAATACACACATGGACCTCGGCCCCACCGAGTGGTGGCCTGAAAAGACCATAATAAGAGCACACTTGGTGGCCCCATGACCAAGCTGGGGCGGGGCAGTCGCTGAGGATGAGAGGAACTTAGAATAGATAGCAGGGGACGGGAATGAGTATCAGCTGTAGCCCTGATGTCATCCGCCATGGCAGGGACTGTGGCCCGTCCTGCTAACTTCCTTCTTCCAAATGGCCTCTTGAGACACTGGGCAAGCTGGGATTCTGGAGGAGCTGACAGGAGTTGGGGGAGCGCAAGCATGGATTGGAGGGGACAGGAGAGGCACCACCTGTTCCCTTTCAGAAGGAGGGACACATTGCTTGGCCGTGGGGAGTGTGGCGTAGACCTTTGTCAGCTCCTTTCCGGGTCACTCCCCTCTCACTGACAGAGAAGGACAGGCTGTGTAGGCTTGGATGTTTCAGCCCACAGTGGAGTGACTCTTACAGATGTGTCTCGCTCCAGAGCCCAACGTCTGGTGACTCTGAACCCAGGGTGAGTGTGCACAGTACCCCCTGCTGGGACATTTGGCAATTTCTGGATGCATTTGTGGTTGTCATGACTCAGGGAAGTGCCACTGGCTTTGAGTGAGCGAAGACCAGCAATGCCGCTAAGTTCACCCAGCAGGGCCCCCTAACAGCGAAGAATTATCTGACCCCAGGGGTCGACAGTGCCAAGGTGGATGGAAGCTTCATTCTGCCTGCCTCTTAACTCAAATTCTTCCCTCTCCCCTTCCTTTCACAGGTGTTGGCCCCAAATAAATATCTTGGATCCCAAACTCAGCCGCTGCACCTGTTTCCAGAGAAGCCCAACTGATATCAGGATATCTCCATTTCCTACCACAGCGTCCGGCATTGTGGGCTCTCCGTGAGGATCAGGAATGCACGAGGAGAATCTAGACTAAACATCAGGCCCCACAGCATGTCCACAGAGCACTAATCAGGAGACCAGCGGAGCCAGTGCGGTTTTCATTTTCCAGGAAAGGCACCTCCGGAGAACACTGTGAGATCACAAAAGATCCTCAGGTCAGGGACGTTCAGATCTGATGCTCATTTCGAGCACTGACAAGCATCTCCCCTTGGGACACTCAGGGCATGTGCTGCCTCCTTCGTGGGGGCAGGCCCAATTCTCCATCCCTGACAATGAAAGGGCTTTTTCTCCTATGGTCCCGATATCACAAACACCTTAATTAGTACTTTGTCATATTACAATTTCTGTTTATGCCTCTATCACCCAAATTCAACTGTAACATTGTATAAGCCAAAGCTCATATTTTCTTTTTTTTATTTTTTAAATATTTTTTATTATTTATTTGACAGACAGAGATCACAAGTAGGCAGAGAGGCAGGCAGAGAGAGAAGGAGGGGAAGTAGGCCCCCTGCTGAGCAGAGACCCTGGGATCATGACCCGAGCCGAAGGCAGAGAGGCTTTAACCCACTGAGCCACCCAGGCGCCCCCAAAGCTCATATTTTCATATTCTTCTCTCTAGTACCTAGCATGGGGGCTTGCACACAGTAGATTCTCAACTCATATTTTTAAATGACCAAAGAAATACATGAAATTAGAATCCTTTCCTTGACTTCATCCACCAAGAGAGGGACTAAGAGGAAGATAAACCTAAATTTGGAGCACCAGGCGAATGGACTTTGATGTTTACTAGACTTAACCTTGGGGTGGTAAGTGCTTTCTTTCCTTCAGTGGTGGGTGGGACAATGTTGGGGGGTGGTTATTTCTCTTGGGGGAATAGGACAGTGTGTATCAGCCAGATCCAACCCTATTCTGAGACTATTAGTATTACAAGGCATCAGCTGTTAAAATGATGTGAGACAGAATTCAGTCCCCATGCTTCCTACAGAATCTGGACAGGTAGTTTTAACAGAGGGGGGAAAGGGAAGTGAGGAGTTCTAATTTTTTTTAAATAAAATAAATGGTTTCAAACCTGTCAAATCTGTGTGGGAAAGGGGGGGTGGGACAACAGAGAGAGAGGCAGAGACCCAGAAAAACAGAGACACGGAGAGAGAGATACCCAAGTTCTTCTCCAACCCCAACCCAGCCTGGACCCTTCTAGACCCTTATAATCAAGTACACTTAGCAAACAGAATTCAGTAAGATCAGAATTAACATAGTTGAGGAGACACAAGAGAGCTTAAGACTTCCCAAGGAGAAAGGCAAGGTTGAGATTTTGTTCTATTCCTTAGAAGGAAGGACGGCCAGGGCACTGTCTCCTTTGCTGATAGGGTCCTTGATGCCCTGATTTTCTGTTCTGGACTTTGTTGGCTTCTTGCATGTCTGCATGGCTTAATAAAACTTTACAAGCATGCCCTGATGGGCACACGCAGGTAGAATCACCAGGGATCCCTCGCTTGCCGGATTTTAAATCCTCTGGGTCTGTGTCATGACCATGAAGACCATTTCTACCCGCCCCTGCACTCTGTGCCACATCAGGGGTCAAGCATTCTCCAGAAGTCCCATTCCTCCCCGTGTGCCCTGACCATTCCTGCTGGTGTCCCAGGATGAAATGCCGTTGTTTACCCATGGCCACCAGAATGTCAGGTACCCTTGTGGCAAATAGCTTCCATTTCCTGTGGCAGAAAGCCCCCCAGAGCAGGATCATTATCCTGTCCCCTGGTGAGGAGCCTATCCATGTCTCCCAGAAGCCAGTCATCTGGCCCTGCAGGTGAGTCTGTGAGGTAGGAGCTCAAATACAGCCTCTGCCAATATCCCACAAAGCGAAGAGTGACCTGAAAAAGGAAACAAGCTAAAACCATGCTGTCCAAGGAATAATCTTAAGAACTTAAGAGCATTTCGCATGGAGGAGGGAAGACTCATGAGGATATAAGTATTCAAAGTGTTTCTGGGTGCGAGAAAGTTGGGGTTGTGCTCTATGGCCCAGGACCAGTAAGGAGGGCACGGGGAGGTGGGAGACAGAGCCCGGGTCAGTATGAAAGAGGCCCTTCTTCCAGAATGTGCAGATTGGGCATTTGGAGAAGGGGAGATTCCCATGGAGGGATGTACACCAGCTGAGGCCAGCTGCGCAGACATAGTCCAGCCACCTGCTCTTGGCTCCACTCAGGATGCTTTCCGGCCCTCAAATCCAGCCTATCACCTGTTTTCATAAATAATTTTCATTGGAACATAGCCATGTCCTGCCTTTATATATAGTTTGCGGCTGCTTTCCCACCACAATGTCTGAGTTGTGTCATTGTGGTTGTGACAAAGACTTGACGGCCCACAAAGCCCTTTCCAGAAAGAGTTGGCCAATCCTTACTGGAGCTTGCTTCTCAGGGCATCTGTTGACTGTGTCAGTTTCTGGAGGGAAAACTGAGTAGAGTTGTTGAGTTGGAAGTAAGGATTCCCATGAAAATAATTGAAATTCTTTTTCTTTTTTTCCTAAAAGAACTTGAGACCCCTGATTATTCTTCTTCCCTTTAATTCATTCCTTTCCTATGTCTTCCTTATTAAACCCTGAGCCGGCAGCTTGGCCTTGCTCCGGCAGATGTTTGCACAGATACTACACTGCATGAAACTTCCTATTTCCTAGGGATTAGACACAGATATTGCAGTAATTCAAAAATATAAAATAAAAGAATCTTGGGAAATTTAGCTCTAGAGGAAAAAGAAAGCCTGGGATCCAGGCAGCTGAGCCTGGGGATTCTAAGCGGACAGAAAAAAGAATCGGTTTGAAGAACCTCATGGCTTGAATGTACCTTAAAAGTATAGACTCATCAGGCCTGTGCAGGTGCCTAACACAAGACTTGGCAAATACTAGATGTTGTGGGTTGAATTGTGTTCTAATAAAGATATCTTGATATCCTAAATCCTCCCCTTGGGCAATGGAATGGGCCCTATATGGAAATAGGATCTTAGTAGATACCATCAAACTAAAATGAGGTCATAGTGGATTCAGGTGGGTCTCAATCTAATGACTTAAGCTCTTCTAAAATGAGGGGTATTTGGTTTTGGGATCAAGGTCATGCTGGCCTCATGGAACATGTTTGGAAATTTCCTTCCATTTCTATTTTTTTGGTAACGGCTTCAGAAAAATAGGTATTAGTTCTTTAAATGTTTGGTAGAATTGCCCTGGGAAGCCATCCAGCCCTGGACTCTTGTTTGTTGGGAGATTTTTTTTTTATATTTTATTTATTTATTTGACAGACAGAGATCACAAGTAGGCAGAGAGGCAGGTAGAGAGAGGAGGAAGCAGGCTCCCCGCTGAGCAGAGAGCCTGATGCAGGGCTCGATCCCAGGACCCTGAGATCATGACCTGAGCTGAAGGCAGAGGCTTTAACCCACTGAGTCACCCAGGCACCCCATGTTGGGAGATTTTTGAATACTGCTTTAATTTCCTTGGTGGTTATGGGTCTGTTCAGGTTTTCTATTTTTTCCTGTTTCAGTTTTGGTAGTTTATAAGTTTCTAGGAATGCATCCATTTCTTCCAGATCGCCTAATTTGTTGGCATGTAGTTGCTCCTAATATGTCCTTAAAATTTTTTGAATTTCCTTGGTGTTTGTCATAATCTCTCCTCTTTCATTCGTGATTTTATGAGTTTGGGTCCTTTCTCTTTTCTTTTTGAAAAGTCTGGCTAGGGGTTTATTGATCTTATTAATTCTTTCAAAGAAACAGCTTATAGTTTCATTGATCTGTTCTACTGTTCTTTTGGTTTCTGTTACATTGATTTCTGCTCTAATCTTTATTATTTCTCTTCTCCTGCTTGGTTTAGGCTTCATTTGTTGTTCTTTCTCTTGGAAAACAGAATGGAAGTTCCTCAAGAAGTTTAAAATAGAGCTACCCTATGACCCAGCAATTACACTACTGAGTATTTACCCCAAAGTTACAAATGTAATGATCCAAAGAAACACATGAAACCCAATGTTTATAGCAGCAATGTCCACAAGAGTCGAACTGTGGAAGGATCCAAGATGTCCTTCACCAGATGAATGGATAAAAAAGATATGGTCCATATATACAATGGAATATTACTCAGCCATCAGAATGAATGAAGACCTACCATTTACATCTACATGGATGGAACTAGATGGTATTTAGGCTAAGCAAAATAAGTCAGACAGAGAAAAACAATTATCATATGGTTTCACTGATATGTAGAATATAAGAAACAGGGCAGAGAACGGTAGGAGAAAGGAGGGGAAAGTGAACGGAAAGTAATCAGAGAAAGAGAAAAACCATGAGAGACTCTTAACTCTAGGAAACAAACTGAGGGCTGCTGGAAGGAAGGTGGGTGGAAGGATGGGGTAACTGGGTGATGGACATTAAGGTAGGCACGGGATGTGATGACCACAGGTGTTAAACACAACTGTTGAATCACTAACCTCTACATCTGAAACTAATGATGTACTGTGTGTTGGCCAATTGAATTTAACTAAAAAAAAATAAAATGAGGGGCATTTGGACATAGGCCTTGTGAAGAGACAGAGGAACCCACAGTGTGACAGCCACATGAAGAAGGAGGCATATATTGATATGAGGCATGAGCAGAGCAAAAACTGTGCTTCCCAAACTGGGCTTACCAATAACCACTAGAAGCTAACAGGAAGGAAGGAAGAATCCTCCTCCAGGGTCTTCAGAGGGAGCCTGGCTCTGCCACACCTTGTCGTTGGACTTCTAGCCTCCAGAACTGAGAGAACATATTTCTGCTGCTTCAGGCTATTCATTTTGTGGTATTTTATTAGGGCGGACCCAGGAAACTAATACAATAGGCAATTAATAAATGTTTGCAAACACCAGATCCAAAAAGGTTCGGAGGTGGTTCTGTGGGTGAAGCCGCAGGGGAGCTAGGACAAAGTGGAGGCACGCATCTATGAAGGAGAATTCTCCTGAGTGTTTGCAGAGAGTGACAGGAGCTCACCTGCCCCTTGCCACTGGTAATTGTGCCGGCAGTTCAGCTGCAAAGCAGAGAACGAGAGAATGCAGAGTTAGGCCAGATGGGGCCTAAACACACCTGAGTACAGACATCAAGCTGCGAGGCTGCACAGGAGAGAAGGAGCCTTGCTTTGGAACCACCACTGCAGAGACTGTACTGGGTAGTTGTCACTGGGCGCTGAGGCACAAAGATCATTGTTGATGGCTGTGGCATTACAGCTGAGGGTGAGTAAAGGGGACTCAGGGACAGACAGTTTGATTTCCCTCAAAAGGCAGCTGGAGAAGGCAAGCCAGGCCCAGCACTGGGCAAGGCTGGCTGAGGCCACATGTACCTTATTTATTAGAAGAAGAAAAGATCCAGGGAAAAGTCGTCAGGCACGCAGTGGGAGAGGGGAGTCCAGGGTCAGGAGATGGGAGAGGGCCATGAAGTGAAACTCAGGAATGAGAAAAAGGTCCTCAGATTTGGCTTTGAGCAAAATCTTGTTAGTCCGAGCCTCAGACGTGGGGCGGCAAAAACGGACCAGTCACGGTGCCTGGCAGGTTTTACCTCCCCTAACTCCCATGTTTCTTGGAGAAGACATGACCACCCCAACTCCCAAAGCTGTGTGCCCTGGAAATCATGCAGTGGGGACTTCACACTGCTTGGATCTAATGTGAAAGCCTATGCCAAGTCTGCTGGACCTCTGCTACTGCTGCTCTCAGGTCAGGGGTTGAGGCCCCTTCCCCCCAAATTTTTGGGCAATTCCAGAGGGACCCAAGTCACCATCATTTATTGTCCATCTAGGGAACCTTTTAGATCTACTCCTCCAACCCCCACCTCCTCACCGTGAAATGTTAATGCCAAAGACAGACTTCATCCTTCTTTCTAGTCCACATGTATATCTGCGCTTTATCCACCAAAGGAGTGCAGTATTTTCTTTCCCCAAGAACCTGTTCCTCCTCCACCTCTGTGTTGAGTGTGCACAGATTGGGAGGTCTGGATTCCATCTTCGCAGGTCATGCTGATCAGTCTGGGTGCCTTTTACACTAGAACAGGCTAATCTGATGAGGTGGGGAAGCTCGCGCTGACCTTCCATGAGGTGACTGGGTTATGGTAAGCAGAAAGAAGCCACTGCTCTGCCAGGAGTAAGTGATGTTGAATATCAGATTGTCAGGGGTGTGTATGTGTGTGCATGTGTGTGTGTGTGTGCGCGCGTGTGCATGCATGTTTCATCTTCCCAACAACTCTATGAGGTGCATATAGCCATTCCCCTTACACAGATGACAACTGAGGTCACACTAGAAGGCCAAGATCCCTCAGCCAGCGAAGTAGAAGCCACGATTTCAAAGCTGGGGTCCTCACAGTCCTGGCTAGGGAACTTGAACCTTGAAGGGAACCAATTAGGCCCTGAGAGAGGCTGACCAGAGTCACTCTAAGAAGCCAGGATGGCTGAGCTTTTTAGGCTGGTCATGGGCTTGTCTCCTCCCAGACCCTTCCCTCCACTCTCTATGTAGGGGACTGCCCTTCCAGGCCTCCCACACCAGCTGCCTCTGGGAAACACTGGCAGAAGGCTGGTGGGCTGCAGAAAGGGAGGAGTGGGTATTTCTTGAAACTTCCCTTTGCTGCCGAGTCTTCAGCAGCAAGCTTGTCTCTCCTGTGGGCATTTTCAGCGTCCCTCACTCTGTTGTCCCCTACCTGCTGACACAGCCCCTACCAGCTCTGTCTTCTGTGTTGAGTATCACCACCTCTCCCCATTTTCCTTCTGGTTGAGGAGAGGTAGGATTTTTGCTGTTCCTAGTCTGGGTAGCCTCATTGCCCTCTGGGTTCTCAGTGATTCCATGCCTTTCTGGAAGGTCATCCTCCTTTCTGAGGGTCAGCTTCCATCTCTGCAGTGGAGTTAGAAACCCCCCCGTCTGTCTGCTGTCCCAGGGTGTAGTGAAATCCCCTGGGGAATGAAAGATCCGGGCAAACGTGCGGGTTTGGCACTTTGGGGGTGAAAGTCAGAACAGACCAGAGCTCCATCACCTGCTGCTCGAGCTGGTGCTTCTGGATTCTCTTGGTCGCTCTCCGTGTCTCGCCCACCCTGTGGACAAGTCCCGCTCCTGCAGGGACCCAGCCTCATGCTGAGCCAGGTGCCATCAAGGTAAGAAGTCGAAGATCAAGCAACAAGCTCAGCTGAGATTTTCCATTCTTACTGGCTGACCTGCCCTCAGTTCCCAGGTATTCTGAGCCCGCAGGAGTGCTCTGAGAGAGAACAGCCTCTCTGCCTACAAACTCCAGGGGGTAGAAGGGATGCTTGGACAAAACACGGCTCACGGTGGAAGCAAATTCATCTGAAGTCAACCGCGGTCCAGCCTAGTTTTGACCCGAATAGGGAAAATGGTGAGGGACCGAAAATGGATTGTGCTTCAGTGACGCGTCTTAGAGGAAGAGAAGCAACAGCTCTCTGGGAGCTCTGCCCGTGCGTCCAGCCCCTCGCGGCTCCTTGACATTCTTCACATCATTTGCTTCTCCTAACGGACTTGCACAGAGGGAGCTTCATTCATAGTTTACAGATGAGGAAATCAACATAAAAAAAACATTAAAAATGTAGGTAGATTTAGGAAAGCCTCCTGTTAACGAGAGGCAACGTGGAGACTTGGCGCTGGAACAGCCTGACCTACAAACCCAGGTGCACACATGACAATAAACCATTGATTATGTGTGCGCTACAAGGCGGGGGCTGAATTCAGTGCTTTGCATGCGCTGTCGCATTTCCCTCTTGGAACCGCTCCATCCGACAGGCCCATGAGCACCCTGCATCCCTACGAGCAAACTGTAGCTCTCTGAGATGACACCACTGAACCAGTTCCATGCAGCCAGATCCTGATGCCAGATCCCGGCGCTTCAATGTGAGGGGCACCGTCCCCTTTGTCCCACTCCAGCTGGTCTTTCCTGCGGGGGTGGGGGTACGGGTAGAGAGAGAACATGGATACGGGTAATCAGAACTCTCAAATTCAATAGGGTTTTCTTTCCTCTGAAGAGCAGTGTAGACGCTAACCCAATATTGCAGGCTTCCCATCCTTCCTGGGCTCTTCAAGGGCTGTGAACGGTACATCCATAGTCTCAAGGGAGGTGGCAGAAATTTGGGGTCCCACATTTCTATGCCCTGGACAGGCAAAGTCACTCTTAGGGAAAAAATTTACCAACCACCTGTCCAAAGTCATATTATCTTTTATGATCTGCTCAAGGTGCTGACCATGTTCTCCTATCAGTAACTGTCAACTTCTTCTTAAATAGGCAAGATGATAAAGGCCTTAGAGAGACTCACTCTGAGACTCGAGGTTTTCAATGACACACATTTTTTTAGTTTTTTTTGGGGGGGGTTGCTTTGTTTGGTTTGGTTTTGGTTTCGGTTTTGCCCATTCTTGGGTTTTACCCCTCATCGGGCTCACACCTGTTACAGACTCTTCCGCCCCAGCTGTCCTCTGCTGGAAATTTACATCAGCACCCACGGTGCGGTGATGGGAATAGCCGCTGGCCATGCTATCCGACAGCAGAGCCCCAGACCCTTGTGGCTACTGAGTACTTGAAACGGGGTGAGGACCATGCAGGAACGGAACTTTCAATTCGATTTTAATTAAATTTAAATAGCCACATGTGACTAATGGTGACAGCATTAGACAGCAACACATCTCGATAATTACTAAGAAAATATCACCCAGTTACTTTTGTATACACTTATTTTATTGTAAACATGGAGTGATTTCAGTTTGTTTACCCAGTGGGTTTACTGCTTGGCCCCAGTATTTTGCACCGTGGGGATTCACAGTTGTGTAAACACTCTGTGCAGGAAATGAAGGTCAAGAAAGAGGCCATGTGTTTGCTTATTAGCTTTACGCTGTAAAAGCTCCAAGAGTCATAATTAAAAGATAAAACACTCAGAGATGCAAACAGCCTTCAAGCATTCACTGCCTACCTGCTGCCTAACGCCACTGAGATGGAAGGAAGAAGTGTAGTGATCGCATCAGGTCTGGTCGCTTGGCCTGCAGAAGTGTATCTGACCAGACTCTGAGGGGGACTGGCATGAGCTCTCAGTCTGATCAGGTGGCCGTCTCTCTTCCAGCAAGTTCTCCCTCCTCCATAGCCCCTCACTCCTTTCCCTCACTTACAAGCGTGCTATTCATAGATAGCCCTTACCTGGCTCAGGAAGGGCTTATTCCTTATCAAAATGAAAATGACTTCTCAGGAGACATCCACATCAGGACATCTCTCTCCAGAGCTGCCTCCTGTCTGAATGGGAAACGTCGGGGACACTCCAGTATTTAAAATACGCAGATTTCTGACCCCATTAGCAGGCATGGGTCAGGATGACCGCAGCAAGCCGGGACAGCTGTGTTTTCCCAAAGCTCCTCAGGTGACTCTGATGTGCAGCCAGATCTGGGAAATGCTGGCTTTTAGCAGCAGGGTCAGACATGGAGGCCTGCCCCAGCCACAGGGGCTGCTGGCTGGGTCCGATTATCATAATCAGAGCCATTAACTGACACTATCCTGCGTGTCGTGCCATGGCCCACACCAGACATTTCATATAAACTATTCCTGCATCACCCTCGAGGGGAGGTGCTTCTGTTCCCAGGAAGAGTCAGAAGCTTAGAGAAACTGACAAGCTCACTCAATCTCTGCACAGTAAATAGGTATTACGTAGCCAGTCGGCTCTGGGGGGCTGTTCTGGGACCCAGACACACAGCCCTGAATCAAACTGATACCTCCATTCCCAGAGAATTTGCATTCTAATGGGTGGAGACAGACAATACACCAACAGAGAAGTCATTATGTCATATGGCAAAGGGTAGGATGAAGGCTAGCACCTCCAAGTATGGGGGATAGACAGGGATGGGGGCTCTTTGGAGGAAGAATCTTCTTCTTTCCTCGGGGAATCCTCCCTGATAAAGTTGCTTTTGGAGCAGAGTTCTGAATAAATAGACAATGTTTGCCCTGAAGGATATGGAAGAAGAGCTGTAGGGAAGGGAAGTTGCGGGGAAGCAGGTGACAGAGCTCTGGGGCCAGAGGGTACCTCGCTCATGGGTACCACAAGTGACAGAAGGCAGAGCCGTTTTCTGACTTCAAAAAGAACTCTCTCGATTGGCCTTCGACCCCCATCTCGCGGTGTTAGCAGTTTCGTAGCAAAGTGACACTGTACAAGTGATTGATCCCTTTTTTCTTTTCTGCAAAAACGAAGTTGGGCTCTAATGGGAAAAACAAAAACCAAAAACCCTAAAAGGACAAATAGGGACTTTTACTCTATGGGATTGTTTGTGCTAGCCCTGTGAGGTTGGCCTTGCTGTCATGCCCATTTTTACAAGTGAGAAGATGGAGACGTGGGGAAGGGAACCGGCTCACCTCAGGTTGCCTAGCTACCATGATGCAGAGGGGGTTTATATCCACATCTAACACCATAACCATTCCCACCAGCATATCTCTGCAGCTGTTGCTGAAGACCCAAAGGTGCAGACCCTGGGGGAGACAGCTCTGAGAAGGGTGAGCTGAACACCCAGAGGTGCAGACCCTGGGGGAGACAGCTCTGAGAAGGGTGACTGCGAGCTGCACCTCGCAGCTGGGGCTGAGTTGGGTTTCAACATGGTATAAGAGGTCCCAAACTCTGTTGAGTGAGAAATTGGCAGAATTCACCATGGCAGGTGCCCTCTTAATATTGGCTTTCAAAGGGAAAAAAGGTTTTCGCTGAGACATACGACAGCTGACACATTAGAACATCATAGCTCCAAATTGCAGACTTATTAAAGCCATTAGAATAATTATAATTGAGAATTTACTTAAAAGCCCATAATGACTTTTTAGGCAGCTTTTCGCCTGAGCGCCTTCTCCCTTATCTGTCATCCCCACGCCAACTTTCCAGATGATCCTCCTAGACCCCCTGAGAGGTTTTGTTTCCCTTTACCAGCATCCCCAGAACCACAGTCTGAGAAGCATTAGGGGAAAATCGTGCCAAAGAAAGATAGTGCGCCTCTCCAAGCTTGTCTTGCTTGGATCGTATCTTGCACTTCCTCAACCTGGTTCAGAGAGGGCGAAGCTTAAGCTAAGAGCCCTGTTCTTCTGGTGAACTCCTACTCATCTCACATGCCCCACTGACAATGCCCCACCTATGAAGAGCCTTATCCAGGCAGGTGATCACTTCCCTCCCTAAGCTCTTACAGTTTCTTTTTTTTTTTAATTTAATTTTTTTACAGTTTCTATGCATGATTTTGGAGAGCTTTATCCTTTCACAATTTAACGTCTCTGTTTATGCATTGATCTCCTTCAGGAAGCCATGTCTTACTGATTAAGTCCTCCAGCATCTAATGTAGAGCCTGACATACAGGTGGAGCTTAATGAGTAACTGCATGGTAAATGAGCAGATGAATAAACAAATGAACAAACGCGTGATGAATTTTTCCATGAATGTATTGCTACCACTGACCCTTCTTGGATATGAGAACAAAGGTGCATCTATGGAAGGGGGGTGGGGGTGGGTAAGGAAGCAGGATTGGGCTCAGGGAGCAGCTGGGCTGTAACTATGTCCTGACAAAGGCTCGGCCAGCCCCACAGAGAGGTCAGAAGCCACAGTGGGCCTGCAGAGCTGTCCTGAGATGCAGTACAGGGACTGAGTCTTTGCACCTTGCCAGGGATCAGCCATTAGGTGCAGGCTCTTCCTGGCAGGAGGCAGTACCCAGGGCATGGTGGCCTCATCATCCAAGGCAATCTTCCACAGAAGAATGGATGAATTACATACTGCTGTTCTCCACGCCAAGGGTGAGCAAAGCAAGGAGAGCAGGGACCATGCTGGCCTGGACTACAGACTGATCAAGGTGGCGGTGTTGTGTTGCTGCTACACAACAGGTCATGGGACAGATGCTTGATCTATTTGTGTCCTTGGTCCCTGATACGCCGTTTCTTATTTGAACTGTACATAGGAGGGTGGCAGCCTTGATGTGAGCAGAGCATGGTGGCTCCAGCTTGAGCCCCTGCAGAGATGAAGTTCTAGTCTCTGCAGCAGGTAAGCCACTAAGGCTGAGGTGTTGGCTGAGGGTGAAGGGAATCTGGAGGGAGCCGTGGAAGAGGGGGTTGATGACTGTCTTTTCCATCCTGACAGCAGCTGCAGTGCTGGGGCTGGAGCATATCGCACCAGATTTCCTCCTATAAGTTTCCCCAGGGAGAGAAGCCATTGGAGCCCTGAGGAGATGCCTCCAAGCTTCTGTGGGTAGTGTGCGTAGTATGAGGGATTGTCTCAGGTAGGGGGTTCTGTGGTCAGATCTCCTGCAGAGGTCTCGTTGCCCTACTGCTGACCTACAGCCCTCACTGTCCCTCCCTTGTTTGTTGAGTGAACGCATAAGCAATCTAGAATTTCTAGGACATGCTACTGGCCACAAAGCGTTCCCCAAAATGTCATCCCATTCCCATCATGTGCCCCCCTTATGGTGAGCCTGGTTATTTCTCTTCCCATTGCCAATGAGGACTCTCTCTACCCGAGAGGTCAGGTGCCCACCTACTGCGACACAAGCAGGGATCTGCAAGCTCAGAGAGTGAAGCCGGCGGTGTGATTTTTTTTTAATTTATTTATTTTTTCAGCGTAATAGTATTCATTGTTTGCACAACACACAGTGCTCCATGCAAAACGTGCCCTCCCTATTACCCACCACCTGTTGCCCCAACCTCCTACCCCTGACCCTTCAAAACCCTCAGGTTGTTTTTCAGAGTCCATAGTCTCTTATGGTTCGCCCCCCTTCCAATTTTTTTTTTTTATAAACATATAATGTATTTTTATCCCCAGGGGTACAGGTCTGTGAATCGCCAGGTTTACACACTCCACAGCACTCACGACAGCACATACCCTCCCCAATGTCCATAACCCCCTCCCCCTCTTCCAACCCCACCTTCCCCCAGCAACCCCCAGTTTGTTTTGTGAGATTAAGAGTCATTTATGATTTGTCTCCCTCCCAATCCCATCTTGTTTCATTTATTCTTCTCCTATCCCCCTAACCCCCCATGTTGTTTCTCCAAGTCCTCATATCAGGGAGATCATATGATAGTTGTCTTTCTCCGATTGACTTATTTCACTAAGCATGATACCCTCTAGTTCCATCCACGTTGTCACAAATGGCAAGATTTCATTTCTTTTGATGGCTGCATAGTATTCCATTGTGTATATATACCACATCTTCTTGATCCATTCATCTGTTGATGGACATCTAGGTTCTTTCCATAGTCTGGCTATTGTAGACATTGCTGCTATAAACATTCGGGTACACGTGCCCCTTCGGATCACTATGTTTGTATCTTTAGGGTAAATACCCAGTAGTGCAATTGCTGGGTCATAGGGTAGTTCTATTTTCAACATTTTGAGGAACCTCCATGCTGTTTTCCAGAGTGGTTGCACCAGCTTGCATTCCCACCAACAGTGGAGGAGGGTTCCCCTTTCTCCACATCCTCTCCAGCATCTGTCATTTCCTGACTTGTTAATTTTAGCCATTCTGACTGGTGTGAGGTGATGTCTCATTGTGGTTTTGATTTGTATTTTCCTGATGCCGAGTGACGTGGAGCACTTTTTCATGTGTCTGTTGGCCATCTGGATGTCTTCTTTGCAGAAATGTCTGTTCATGTCCTCTGCCCATTTCTTGATTGGATTGTTTGTTCTTTGGGTGTTGAGTTTGTTAAGTTCCTTATAGATTTTGGATACTAGCCCTTTATCTGATGTGTCGTTTGCAAATAACTTCTCCCATTCTGTCAGTTGTCTTTGGTTTTGTTAACTGTTTCCTTTGCTGTGCAAAAGCTTTTGATCTTGATGAAATCCCAATAGTTCATTTTTGCCCTTGCTTCCCTTGCCTTTGCCATTGTTCCTAGGAAGATGTTGCTGCGGCTGAGGGCGAAGAGGTTGCTGCCTGCGTTCTCCTCAAGGATTTTGATGGATTCCTTTCTCACATTGAGGTCCTTCATCCATTTGGAGTCTATTTTCGTGTGTGGTGTAAGGAAGTGGTCCAATTTCATTTTTCTGCATGTGGCTGTCCAATTTTCCCAGCACCATTTATTGAAGAGGCTGTCTTTTTTCCATTGGACATTCTTTCCTGCTTTGTCGAAGACTCGTTGACCATAGAGTTGAGGGTCGATTTCTGGGCTCTCTATTCTATTCCACTGAATCTATGTGTCTGTTTTTGTGCCAGTACCATGCTGTCTTGATGATGACAGCTTTGTAATAGAGCTTGAAGTCCGGAATTGTGATGCCACCAACTTTGGCTTTCTTTTTCAATATTCCTTTGGCTATTCGAGGTCTTTTCTGGTTCCATATAAATTTTAGGATTATTTGTTCCATTTCTTTGAAAAAATTGGATGGTATTTTGATAGGGATTGCATTAAATGTGTAGATTGCTTTAGGTAGCATAGACATTTTCACAATATTTATTCTTCCAATCCAGGAGCATGGAACATTTTTCCATTTCTTTGTGTCTTCCTCAATTTCTTTCATGAGTACTTTATAATTTTCTGCGTATAGATTCTTAGCCTCTTTGGTTAGGTTTATTCCTAGGTATCGTATAGTTTTGGGTGCAATTGGGTGTAAATTGTAAATGTAAGGATTGACTCCTTAATTTCTCTTTCTTTTGTCTTGTTGTTGGTGTAGAGAAATGCAACTGATTTCTGTGCATTGATTTTATATCCTGACACTTTACTGAATTCCTGTACAAGTTCTAGCAGTTTTGGAGTGGAGTCTTTTGGGTTTTCCACATATAGTATCATATCATCTGCGAAGAGTGATAGTTTGACTTCTTCTTTGCCGATTTGGATGCCTTTAATTTCTTTTTGTTGTCTGATTGCTGAGGCTAGGACTTCTAGTACTATGTTGAATAACAGTGGTGATAATGGACATCCCTGCCGTGTTCCTGACCTTAGCGGAAAAGCTTTCAGGTTTTCTCCATTGAGAATGATATTTGCGGTGGGTTTTTCATAGATGGCTTTGATAATATTGAGGTATGTGCCCTCTATCCCTACACTTTGAAGAGTTTTGATCAGGAAGGGATGCTGTACTTTGTCAAATGCTTTTTCAGCATCTATTGAGAGTATCATATGGTTCTTGTTCTTTCTTTTATTAATGTGTTCTATCACATTGATTGATTTGCGGATGTTGAACCAACCCTGCAGCCCTGGAATAAATCCCACTTGATCGTGGTGAATAATCCTTTTAATGTACTGTTGAATCCTATTGGCTAGTATTTTGGTGAGAATTTTTGCGTCTGTGTTCATCAAGGATATTGGTCTGTAGTTCTCTTTTTTGGTGGGATCCTTGTCTGGTTTTGGGATCAAGGTGATGCTGGCCTCATAAAATGAGTTTGGAAGTTTTCCTTCCATTTCTATTTTTTGGAACAGTTCCAGGAGAATAGGAATTAGTTCTTCTTTAAATGTTTGGTAGAATTCCCCTGGGAAGCCGTCTGGCCCTGGGCTTTTGTTTGTTTGGAGATTTTTGATGACTGTTTCAATCTCCTTACTGGTTATGGGCCTGTTCGGGTTTTCTATTTCTTCCTGGTTCTGTTGTGGTAGTTTATATGTCTCTAGGAATGCATCCATTTCTTCCAGATTGGCCAATTTGTTGGCGTAGAGTTGCTCATAGTATGTTCTTATAATTGTCTGTATTTCTTTGGTGTTAGTTGTGATCTCTCCTCTTTCATTCATGATTTTATTGATTTGGGTCCTTTCTCTTTTCTTTTTGATGAGTCTGGCCAGGGGTTTATCAATCTTATTGATTCTTTCAAAGAACCAGCTCCTAGTTTCATTGATTTTTTCTATTGTTTTTTTTTTTTGGTTTCTATTTCATTGATTTCTGCTCTGATCTTTATGATTTCTCTTCTCCTGCTGGGTTTAGGGTTTCTTTCTTGTCCTTTCTCCAGCTCCTTTACGCGTAGGGTTAGGTTGTGTACTTGAGACCTTTCTTGTTTCTTGAGAAAGGCTTGTACCGCTATATATTTTCCTCTCAGGACTGCCTTTGCTGTATCCCACAGATTTTGAACCATTGCGTTTTCATTATCATTTGTTTCCATGAATTTTTTCAATTCTTCTTTTCAATTTCCTGGTTAACCCATTCATTCTTTAGAAGGATGCTGTTTAGTCTCCATGTATTTGGGTTCTTTCCAGCTTTCCTCTTGTGAATGAGTTCTAGCTTCAGAGCATTGTGGTCTGAAAATATGCAGGGAATGATCCTAATCTTTTGATACCAGTTGAGACCTGATTTGTGACCCAGGATGTGATCTATTCTGGAGAATATTCCATGTGCACTAGAGAAGAATGTGTATTCTGTTGCTTTGGGATGAAATGTTCTGAATATATCTGTGATGTCCATCTGGTCCAGTGTGTCATTTAAGGCCTTTATTTCCTTGTTGATCTTTTGCTTGGATGATCTGTCCATTTCAGTGAGGGGAGTGTTCAAGTCCCCTACTATTATTGTATTATTATTGATGTGTTTCTTTGATTTTGTTATTAATTGGTTGATATAGTTGGCTGCTCCCACGTTAGGGGCATAGATATTTAAAATTGTTAGATCTTCTTGTTGGACAGACCCTTTGAGTAGGATATAGTGTCCTTCCTCATCTCTTTTTTTTTTTTCCCCCTTTTTATTTATTTATTTTTTTTCAGCGTAACAGTATTCATTCTTTTTGCACAACACCCAGTGCTCCATGCAAAACGTGCCCTCCCCATCACCCACCACCTGTTCCCCCAACCTCCCACCCCTGACCCTTCAAAACCCTCAGGTTGTTTTTCAGAGTCCATAGTCTCTTATGGTTCGCCTCCCCTCCCCAATGTCCATAGCCCGCTCCCCCTCTCCCAATCCCACCTCCCCCCAGCAACCCCCAGTTTGTTTTGTGAGATTAAGAGTCATTTATGGTTTGTCTCCCTCCCAATCCCATCTTGTTTCATTTATTCTTCTCCTATCCCCCTACCCCCCCCCGCCATGTTGCTTCTCCATGTCCTCATATCAGGGAGATCATATGATAGTTGTCTTTCTCCGATTGACTTATTTCACTAAGCATGATACGCTCTAGTTCCATCCACGTCGTCGCAAATGGCAAGATTTCATTTCTTTTGATGGCTGCATAGTATTCCATTGTGTATATATACCACATCTTCTTGATCCATTCATCTGTTGATGGACATCTAGGTTCTTTCCATAGTCTGGCTATTGTAGACATTGCTGCTATAAACATTCGGGTACACGTGCCCCTTCGGATCACTATGTTTGTATCTTTAGGGTAAATACCCAGTAGTGCAATTGCTGGATCATAGGGTAGTTCTATTTTCAACATTTTGAGGAACCTCCATGCTGTTTTCCAGAGTGGTTGGACCAGCTTGCATTCCCACCAACAGTGGAGGAGGGTTCCCCTTTCTCCACATCCTCTCCAGCATCTGTCATTTCCTGACTTGTTAATTTTAGCCATTCTGACTGGTGTGAGGTGATATCTCATTGTGGTTTTGATTTGTATTTCCCTGATGCCGAGCGACGTGGAGCACTTTTTCATGTGTCTGTTGGCCATCTGGATGTCTTCTTTGCAGAAATGTCTGTTCATGTCCTCCGCCCATTTCTTGATTGGATTGTTTGTTCTTTGGGTGTTGAGTTTGCTAAGTTCCTTATAGATTTTGGATACTAGCCCTTTATCTGATATGTCGTTTGCAAATATCTTCTCCCATTCTGTCAGCTGTCTTTTGGTTTTGTTAACTGTTTCCTTTGCTGTGCAAAAGCTTTGATCTTGATGAAATCCCAATAGTTCATTTTCGCCCTTGCTTCCCTTGCCTTTGCCGTTGTTCCTAGGAAGATGTTGCTGCGGCTGAGGTCGAAGAGGTTGCTGCCTGCGTTCTCCTCAAGGATTTTGATGGATTCCTTTCTCACATTGAGGTCCTTCATCCATTTGGAGTCTATTTTCGTGTGTGGTGTAAGGAAGTGGTCCAATTTCATTTTTCTGCATGTGGCTGTCCAATTTTCCCAGCACCATTTATTGAAGAGGCTGTCTTTTTTCCATTGGACATTCTTTCCTGCTTTGTCAAAGATTAGTTGGCCATAGAGTTGAGGGTCGATTTCTGGGCTCTCTATTCTGTTCCACTGATCTATGTGTCTGTTTTTGTGCCAGTACCATGCTGTCTTGATGATGACAGCTTTGTAATAGAGCTTGAAGTCCGGAATTGTGATGCCACCAACTTTGGCTTTCTTTTTCAATATTCCTTTGGCTATTCGAGGTCTTTTCTGGTTCCATATAAATTTTAGGATTATTTGTTCCATTTCTTTGAAAAAAATGGATGGTATTTTGATAGGGATTGCATTAAATGTGTAGATTGCTTTAGGTAGCATAGACATTTTCACAATATTTATTCTTCCAATCCAGGAGTATGAAACATTTTTCCATTTTTTTGTGTCTTCCTCAATTTCTTTCATGAGTACTTTATAATTTTCTGTGTATAGATTCTTAGTCTCTTTGGTTAGGTTTATTCCTAGGTATCTTATAGTTTTGGGTACAATTGTGAATGGGATTGACTCCTTAATTTCTCTTTCTTCAGTCTTGTTGTTGGTGTACAGAAATGCAACTGATTTCTGTGCATTGATTTTATATCCTGACACTTTACTGAATTCCTGTACAAGTTCTAGCAGTTTTGGAGTGGAGTCTTTTGGGTTTTCCACATATAGTATCATATCATCTGCGAAGAGTGATAGTTTGACTTCTTCTTTACCAATTTGGATGCCTTTAATTTCTTTTTGTTGTCTGATTGCTGAGGCTAGGACTTCTAATACTATGTTGAATAGCAGTGGTGATAATGGACATCCCTGCCGTGTTCCTGACCTTAATGGAAAAGCTTTCAGTTTTTCTCCATTGAGAATGATATTTGCGGTGGGTTTTTCATAGATGGCTTTGATAATATTGAGGTATGTGCCCTCTATCCCTACACTTTGAAGAGTTTTGATCAGGAAGGGATGCTGTACTTTGTCAAATGCTTTTTCAGCATCTATTGAGAGTATCATATGGTTCTTGTTCTTTCTTTTATTAATGTGTTCTATCACATTGATTGATTTGCGGATGTTGAACCAACCCTGCAGCCCTGGAATAAATCCCACTTGATCGTGGTGAATAATCCTTTTAATGTACTGTTGAATCCTATTGGCTAGTATTTTGGCGAGAATTTTTGCGTCTGTGTTCATCAAGGATATTGGTCTGTAGTTCTCTTTTTTGGTGGGATCCTTGTCTGGTTTTGGGATCAAGGTGATGCTGGCCTCATAGAATGAGTTTGGAAGTTTTCCTTCCATTTCTATTTTTTGGAATAGTTTCAGGAGAATAGGAATGAGTTCTTCTTTAAATGTTTGGTAGAATTCCCCTGGGAAGCCGTCTGGCCCTGGGCTTTTGTTTGTTTGGAGATTTTTGATGACTGTTTCAATCTCCTTACTGGTTATGGGCCTGTTCAGGTTTTCTATTTCTTCCTGGTTCAGTTGTGGTAGTTTATATGTCTCTAGGAATGCATCCATTTCTTCCAGATTGGCCAATTTGTTGGCGTAGAGTTGCTCATAGTATGTTCTTATAATTGTCTGTATTTCTTTGGTGTTAGTTGTGATCTCTCCTCTTTCATTCATGATTTTATTGATTTGGGTCCTTTCTCTTTTCTTTTTGATGAGTCTGGCCAGGGGTTTATCAATCCTATTGATTCTTTCAAAGAACCAGCTCCTAGTTTCATTGATTTTTTTCTATTGTTTTTTTTTTTTTGGTTTCTATTTCATTGATTTCTTCTCTGATCCTTATGATTTCTCTTCTCCTGCTGGGTTTAGGGTTTCTTTCTTGTTCTTTCTCCAGCTCCTTTACGCGTAGGGTTAGGTTGTGTACTTGAGACCTTTCTTGTTTCTTGAGAAAGGCTTGTACCGCTATATATTTTCCTCTCAGGACTGCCTTTGCTGTGTCCCACAGATTTTGAACTGTTGTGTTTTCATTATCATTTGTTTCCATGAATTTTTTCAATTCTTCTTTAATTTCCTGGTTGACCCATTCATTCTTTAGAAGGATGCTGTTTAGTCTCCATGTATTTGGGTTCTTTCCAGCTTTCGTCTTGTGATTGAGTTCTAGCTTCAGAGCATTGTGGTCTGAAAATATGCAGGGAATAATCCTAATCTTTTGATACCAGTTGAGACCTGATTTGTGACCCAGGATGTGATCTATTCTGGAGAAGGTTCCATGTGCACTAGAGAAGAATGTGTATTCTGTTGCTTTGGGATGAAATGTTCTGAATATATCTGTGATGTCCATCTGGTTCAGTGTGTCATTTAAGGCCTTTATTTCCTTGTTGATCTTTTGCTTGGATGATCTGTCCATTTCAGTGAGGGGAGTGTTCAAGTCCCCTACTATTATTGTATTATTATTGATGTGTTTCTTTGATTTTGTTATTAATTGGTTGATATAGTTGGCTGCTCCCACGTTAGGGGCATAGATATTTAAAATTGTTAGATCTTCTTGTTGGACAGACCCTTTGAGTAGGATATAGTGTCCTTCCTCATCTCTTATTATAGTCTTTGGCTTAAAATCTAATTGATCTGATATAAGGATTGCCACCCCAGCTTTCTTCTGATGCCCATTAGCATGGTAAATTGTTTTCCACCCCCTCACTTTAAATCTGGAGGTGTCTTCGCGTCTAAAATGAGTTTCTTGTAGGCAACATACTGATGGGTTTTGTTTTTTTATCCATTCTGATACCCTGTGTCTTTTGATTGGGGCATTTAGCCCATTAACATTCAGGGTAACTATTGAGAGATATGAATTTAGTGCCATTATTAGCCTGTAAGGTGACTGTTACTGTATATTGTCTCTGTACCTTTCTGATCTACTACTTTTAGGCTCTCTCTTTGCTTAGAAGACCTCTTTCAATATTTCCTGGAGAGCTGGTTTGGTGTTTGCAAATTCTTTCAGTTTTTGTTTGTCCTGGAAGCTTTTGATCTCTCCTTCTATTTTCAATGATAGCCTAGCTGGATAGAGTATTCTTGGCTGCATGTTTTTCTCGTTGATTGCTCTGAATATATCATGCCAGCTCTTTCTGGCCTGCCAGGTCTCTGTGGATAAGTCTGCTGCCAATCTAATATTTTTACCATTGTATGTTATAGATTTCTTTTCCCGGGCTGCTTTCAGGATTTTCTCTTTGTCACTAAGACTTGTAAATTTTACTATTAGGTGACAGGGTGTGGACCTATTCTTGTTGACTTTGAGGGGGGTTCTCTGCATCTCCTGGATTTTGATGTTTGTTCCCTTTGCCATATTAGGGAAATTCTCTCCAATAATTCTCTCCAATAGACCTTCTGCTCCCCTCTCTGTTTCTTCTTCTTCTGGAATCCCAATTATTCTAATGTTGTTTCATCTTATGGTGTCACTTATCTCTCGAATTCTCCCCTCGTGGTCCAATAGCTGTTTGTCCCTCTTTTGTTCGGCTTCTTTATTCTCTGTCATTTGGTCTTCTATATCACTAATTTTTTCTTCTGCCTCATTGATCCTAGCAGTGAGAGCCTCCATTTTTGATTGCACCTCATTAATAGCTTTTTTGATTTCTACTTGGTTAGATTTTAGTTCTTTAATTTCTCCAGAAAGGGCTTTTATATCTCCAGAGAGGGTTTCTCTAATATCTTCCCAATATCCCGATATCGAGCCCGGCTAGAACGTTCAGAATCATCATTCTGAACTCTTGATCTGACATATTACCAATGTCAGTGTTGATTAGGTCCCTAGCCTTCGGTACTGTCTCTTGTTCTTTTGTTTGTGGTGATTTTTTCCGCCTTGTCATTTTGTTCAGATAAGAGGATATGAAGGATCAAATAAAATACTAAAAGGGTGGCAAAGACCCCAGAAAAATGCGCTGTAACCAAATCAGAAGAGACCCCAAATTGTGGGGGAGGGGGAGAGAAAGGGGATAAAAAGAGGTTCAGAAAAAAAAAAGAAAAAAATAGAAAAAAAACAAATAAAGAAAAAATATAAAAAAGAAAGAAAAAATATATATATTTAGATAAACTTTCAGAAAGTGGTTGATTTTCTCTTTCTAGAATTGCTATTCTTCTTCTCTTCGATCTCGCGTTGGATTTGTAGGTGTTTGCAATGTTTAGATAAGCTATCGAGCTGATCTCCTGCTACCTGATGTAGTCTCAGCCTGCTACTTCTCCGCCATCTTGACTCCTCCGGTGGTGTGATTTTTATTCATGCTGCCATGTAGCAGAAGACTCCTTGTTTTCCAAGGGTTAAGTCTGTGTGTCAAAGTCCTCTATGAGAGAATTTAAAAATCCGTCAGTAAATCCTACCTCACCTCCACACACACTTATCTTTAAATTGTTTAAATGGGTGTTTTCTCCTTAAGATTTCCCAAGCAGAGAAAAGCACTAGCTTCCTGCAAGGGTGTGACTCTTTCGTTTGTATACACGGGAAGGGCCAAACCACTTGGTCTTTTGTAAGCTGTGTTTAATGAGGCATTCAACTTCAGAAGGTCTTGGTCTCAGGCACAAAGTGTTGGGCAAGTTGGCACTGGGAGCAACTCATGAAGCCCACACACATGGAAGCTTAAGGAAGAGACCTTCCACAAGTTGCGAAAACCTGAGAAGATGGTTACACATCCTCTTTTTTGAAAACTCTATCCTGTTTTCAAAGTACTGAATGAGCTTAACTTTTTATGTGATTCCAAAATGGCTCCTGTGCCTTCCTCTCTGACATCATTCCAGGCACATAGTAGGTGTTCACATAATGACAGTTACTCCTTTCCCTCATCTTTTACGGAGTGAAAGATCTTTTCAAAAGATGAACTGTTCATCATGCTATAAATCTGGAGTTCCATCTAAGAGTGAACCTTAGCTGAATAGAGGAGTTTGATCATTCATCCATACATTCTTTCATTCAAGAAACTTGCTATGCATAAGGCACAATGGAAAGCTTTTAGGATAAGATGTGCATTCTGTGAATAAGTAAGTGTACATAGATTTGTGTACATCATATAAAACATCATGAGAGCCATGATTAAGTATCAGATAATTCCATAGTTTGGCTATTGTAGACATTGCTGCTATAAACATTCGGGTACACGTGCCCCTTCAGATCACTGCGTTTGTATCATTAATGGATAAAGAAGATGTAGTATATATACACAATGGAATACTATGCAGCCATCAAAAGAAATGAAATCTTGCCATTTGCGACGACGTGGATGGAACTAGAGGGTATCATGCTTAGTGAAATAAGTCAATCGGAGAAAGACAACTATCATATGATCTCCCTGATATGAGGACTTGGAGATGCAACATGGGGGGTTAGGGGGATAGGAGAAGAATAAATGAAACAAGATGGGATTGGGAGGGAGACAAACCATAAATGACTCTTAATCTCACAAAACAAACTGGGGGTTGCTGGAGGGAGGTGGGGTTGGGAGGGGGGAGAGGGTTATGGACATTGGGGAGGGTATGTGCTATCATGAGTGCTGTGGAGTGTGTAAACCTGGCGATTCACAGACCTGTACCCCTGGAGATAAAAATACATTATATGTTTATAAAAAAAAAAAGAAAGAAAGAAAAGAAAGGATGAATACCCAACTTTTGTTGCAACATGGACGGGACTGGAAGTGATTATGCTGAGTGAAATAAGTCAAGCAGAGAGAGTCAAGTATCATATGGTTTCACTTATTTGTGGAGCATAACAAATGACATGGAGGATATTGGGAGATGGAGAGGAGAAGGAAGTTGAGGGAAATTGGAAGGGGAGGCGAACCATAAGAGACTATGGACTCTGAAAAACAACCTGAGGGTTTTGAAGGGGCGGGGGTGGGAGGTTGGGGGAACCGGGTGGTGGGTAATAGGGAGGGCACGTATTGCATGGAGCACTGGGTGTGGTGCAAAAGCAATGAATACTGTTATGCTGAAAAAAATAAATAAATAAACCAACTCTTAAAAAAAGAGAATCAGATAATTCAAATCATGACAAGGTTTTGCGGGGGGTGGGGGTTCTGATTTTTGTTTTTTTGTGGGTTTTTGTTTTTTGTTTTTTTGGGTTTTTTTTGGTGGAACTTGGCAAGCTGGCTATAAAATGTGAAGAACCGGCGCTATAACTTACTTTATGAAGTATCAAGACTTGGTATCAGGTTCTAGGAATGAGGCTGTGCCATGTCGATACTTAGTGGACGTTGGAACTGAATGGAGAGCCTGAGAACAGCAACTTCTTCTATGAGAACGGTATAGCTGGCCGAGGAAGAGTAGATTCTAGAATCAGTTTTATCCACATAGGAAAATATTTTAACTGGGATGCCTTTGTCATATTATGTATAGATATCAACTCCAGGAGCCTCAGAGGCTATGAAGGTAAAGGTAAAACTTGGAAATTTTAGAAGATACAGAAGAGTCGCTTTATGGCCTCAAGGTAGGAAAGGATTTATTTTAAAAAAACACAAAAGCACATACAATGAGGAGAAAAAAATTGTCTGCATTAAACTGGAGAGCTTCAATTTATCAAAAGAAAAGAGGGGTATAAAGAGAAGCCAAAATGAGGAAGAAATATTTGTACATATGAAATTGACAATGAATTGCTTTTTGGAATATGCAATGAACTACAAATCAATAAGAACAAACAGCTCAGTAGAATAAATGGGCAAAACAGATTCTATTCCATTGAAAAGGCAAAATGAATGAACAATCACCATACAAAAACAAACTCAACCTCTCTAGTCAGCAGGGAGACATAAAACCACAATGAGGTGTCATTTCACAACCGCAGGATTAGCAAAAATTAAAGTCTGACAGTAAATGATGCAAGGAAATCGGGCAGTCCCTCCTCCCGCCAGTTCTCAGTGAGAGCGGAATTTGGTAAAATCACCACCGATCACGATCAGGCAACACAGATAGAGTTGCAGATAATGTGTGCGTCTATCCCAGCAATGCACATCTGGGCAGATCCTGGAGAATCTTGTAATTGTCTCAAGACACCTGTAGAGAGTTGGCCACAATAGCACAAATCTTAATAGAAAATCTTGGAAGTGACCGAAATGTCAATTACTGGCAGAAATGGGGTTTTTCAAGTGTGCTATCTTCCTCCACTGGGGAAAGTATACAGCTGTGAAAATGAAGAAATTACAGAAAAGTGCAGAGGAGTGAATAAATGTCTTGGGGTGCTTGGGTGATTCAGTTGGTTAAGCATCTGCCTTCGGCTCAGGTCATGACCTCAGGATCCAGGGATCAAGCCTGGTGTCTGGCTCCCCACTCAATGGGGAGTCTGCTTTTCCCTCTCCCTCTGTGATCCCTCTTGCTCTCTTGTTCTCTCTCAAAAAAATAAAATCTTCTTTAAAAAAAAAAGGGTGAATGCATCTCATAAGAGTTGTTTTGAGGGGGAAAAAGCAACTCACAGGAAATGTGAAATATGATTCCATTTATATAAAGTTCAAAACCAGGTATAGCTAAATAATAGCATATAATTTGGGTAAACAAGAGAACATGGTAAAACTCTAAAAAATTTTAAAATAAACAGGATGGTAATTGCAAAATTTCCAGTAAGGTTCAAATGTGAAAGGGGACGGGGTGGAGAGGAGTCTGGGGAACGTCATCCGAAGAACGGAAAGTCATGATGTCACTTACTGGCCAAGTGGCAGCCACACAGATGCTTGTATCACATGGTTCTTTTCATCTAACGTCCAGCTTGACTAGTCCCTGTCCCCTCTGATCCAGTATTTAATATTGTCATTAAACAATGAATCATTTAGTTCTACCTGCATAAGAGATGTGAAGTCAAGGGGAAAAAGTTGATGGAAGGCTGACAGAGGATCTTGTTGACCTGACCTTAAAGGTTGAATTTGCTCAGGAAGCAGGAAAAAGTGAAGAACAAGATATGCATCAGGCAGATGAGACAGACACAAGAAGGGGTGAATGGGAACTGCATGTTAGTGAGGGTTAAGATGGAAGAGTATGGAATGGAATAAAATTTGTGTCACACAGTTGTTGGGAATGCAAGCTTGTGGAACCACTTTGGAAAACAGTGTGGAGATTCCTTAAGAAATTAAAAATAGAGCTTCCTTATGACCCTGCCATCACACTACTAGGTATTCACCCCAAATATACAGATGTAGTGAAAAGAAGGGCCTTCTGTACCCCAATGTTCATAGCAGCAATGGCCACAGTCACCAAACTGTGGAGAGAACCAAGATGCCCTTCAAGGGACGAATGGATAAGGAAGATGTGGTCCATATATACAATTGAGTATTCTGCCTCCATCAGAAAGGATGAATACCCAACTTCTGTATCAACATGGACAGGACAGGAAGAGATTATGTTGAGTGAAATAAATCAAGCAGAGAGAGTCAATTATCATATGGTTTCACTTATTTGTGGAGCAAAGGTAATAACATGGAGGACGTGGGGAACTGGAGAGGAGAAGGGAATTGAGGAGAATTGGACGGGGAAACGAACCATGAGAGACTGTGAACTCTGAAAAACAATCTAAGGGTCTGGGAGGGGTTGGGGGGGAGGTTAGGTGAACCTGGAGGTGGGTATTATGGAGGACACGTATTGCATTGAGAACTGGGTGTGATGCATAAACAATGAATTCTGGAACAGTGTAAGGAAATTAAAAAATATATATACAAATTATAAATTAAAAAAAAATTTGTGTCACACAGGATGTGAGTTTCTCTGAGGTCCCTCTAAATCTTACAAGGGCATTCTGTGATCATTGGGATCCATTAAAGAATTTTGTATTGTAGTGAAATATACATAACAGAGAGAGCTACCATTTTAACCATCTTTAAGTGCACAGTGTGACGATGTTAAGCCTATCCCCACTGTTTTGCAACCATCCCTCCGTCCATCTCCAGCAATTTTTTCATCATCCAAAGCCATTAAGGAGTTTTTGTCAAGTAAGTGTTATGATCAGATTTTTTTTATGGGAAAAAAATCGTAACTACAAAACTAAGGAATATCTAGATGATGATGATCTAGATGAGTTTAAGGACATGATTTTAGGGGGTCAAATGTGGCCTAAGTGAAGGAGGGCAGAATGCTAAGCAGGAGGGGTAAGGGAGGTTCTGGGTCCTGGGCCAAATGCACGGATCTGTGAGATTAATGGTGTGGGAGGGAGGCCATGGAGTCCAGTGTAAACCCACCTTTCCTGGTTGTGTACGTACTGGGGTCATTTATGAAAACAAGGTTGTAAGAGACAAAGCAGGTTGGTTAGGTTTTCAAAACCAGCTGTGCTCTGCGCTTCTCGTCCATACAGTGTGTGATGTAACACTAACCCACATCCCTTACCCCACCCCACGTCTCATCTCCATAGCCTTGATGGATGCAAATCTTATTTCATGAAAACAAAGTGTGCAAAAGTAAAGATGGATTCTCCATAATCTTGCATAGTTTTGCTCATTGGAAAAACGAAAGAGTATGTGGCTGAGATCCAATTTTAAGTGTGAATATAAGACTTCCAGATGAATGGGAAGTCGACCAGACCCCATCCACAGCCTAGGGATCTGGTGTCTGCTTCTCCAGCTATTGGTAGCTCCCTATGGTGTTGGTCCCACTCTGACCCTCAGAGTCTTCCTCACTGCTGAATAGAGCCCTCCTACTTACCCCTCACTGCTGAGAGAGGGCCTGACAGAGACCCCCAACATGACTCCTGACATCACCATCACCCACCGGTTGATGGAACCTGTGTCCTGAGCGATGGAGCAGTGCTCCCTGCCTCACACTGGGAGTAAAGGACAGAGTGAGGGTTTGAATCCAGCAGTCATTCTGCAAGTTGGCAGAGAAGACACCCTGGGATTTGGGACAAAAGTATAGACCAGAGGGTAGTAACCAGCCTGTGAGCCAAATCCAACAGGACACCTGTTTTTGTAGAGTCTACCAGCTGAGAGTGGCTTTCACAATTTAATACAGCTGGGGATAGAAATCAAAAGAAGATATTTTGTGGCTCATGAAATGGAATTCAAATTTCAGTGCCCATAAATAAAGTTTTATTGGAACACAGTCTTGTTCTTTCACGCCTGCATTGTTCATGGCTGCTTTTGTGTTATGATGGCAAAGGTGAGTAGTTGCAACAGAGACCAGATGGGCCACGAAGACCACGATATTTCCTTCATGGAGAGCATTTGCCAGTCCCTGACATGGACCTTGAGGGCACAGTGATTCTGCTTTGGGCAGAAGAGAACTCCGGGTCAGGGGTGGGGGATGGGGGGTGGGAGCATTACCATAGCACCTGTCACCTGCTTGCAAGCAGCCAGGGTGGTGTAACACCCACGTTCAGCTCCCATCCTCTTCCAGCTTCAAATCCAGGCCATACAAGGGCAAACCCCACAGCCCCGAAAGATCAGATTCCAAGATGCTATCAGTCACCTGCAATTAAGTATCAGAAGAGCTGATCTCTGCACCCCCCATTCCAGCTGATGCCACCACACCTTAGCTCTTTCCCCGAGATGTGGACAGGGTCCGGCTCAGATCACCCACCTCCACCTGCTGCCTGAACACACCTTTCTACTTATTCATTCTTTCAATAGGCATCAGTTGAATCCATACCATGTGTTAGGTGATAATGATGCAATAATAAACAATAATAAATAAGCTAGAAGTAGTCTCTGTCGTAGGGGTATAAGGAGTCTAATGCATGAGAAGCATTGACAAATAACCCAAAGGAATGCCCAGCTGTCTCTTTGACAGACACCATGAAAAGAAAGCTGCCCAGCATGTAGACCTGAGGTCCATGGCTGTCGAAGCAGACGGTCTAAAGGATGCTTTGGTATTACCCCTGCAAAGGGAAGAAAAAGTGGTCAGCCAAAGGGAACAGCATTTGTAAAGGCCCTGACAAGCCCACAGAATTTAAGGAAAAAAGAAGGAATGAAAGGATAATGTGTTAGGACTTGGGGGATGGAGGAGGGGCAGGGGGTGCAGCAGGGACAGGAGTGGGGGGGGTCCCCTGCCACCTGGTCAGCAAGCCAGCCCTGCCTCATTTTCTGACCTTCCCTTCCACTTGATTCCCCTTGGAACAGGCCAGATCCAACCTGAGCGCAGGAGCTGGATGAATTATCGCTTATTCACACCTTGGTTATATTATCCAACCATAAACGTTCAATTAAAGAGACTAAGTGCATGCAAATTGCCTGAGCTATAATTTAGTGTGACTTGAAGAAAGACTGTAAGTGGCTCGGACAGCAGCATCACACCCGTGTCAAGTATGTATGTATGCATGAGATAATTCGAGTGGGGTACTTAGCACGGTGCCTGGGACATCATGAGGGCTCGATGTATGCTCCTTATTATTATGATTGTCATCAACCTAACCCCATGCATCACTTTTTTTTATTTCCTGCACAAGAAATGAAATCATTACTCTAGGAAAATCATCAAAATCAAGATAAATTCTTTTGTCCTTTTTTTTTTTAACATTTTCATGATTATTATGGATGTATCATCCTTTCTCTTAAGTCTGAAATTCATGAGATTATTTGGACAAAAGGTGAGACCACTGCAGACTCTGCTCACTGCTCCATGCCAGGAGGAGAAGCCGCCGGAGGAAAGCATCTTCCTGGAGCAGAGGCAAACCCAGGTCTGGTCTCCCTCAGGAGAGTTTGCCACTGCCTCCTCTGTCCTAGGGCAGTCCCCCCCTCATTCCCAGGAAACTGAATGCCAGTGGGAGGGGAGCATTTGCTCTCAGCAAGGGCTCCCAGAGTGCTGAGTCAGCCCCAAGCTGTAAGGTGAGTAATTACCTTGGAGTTGCTGGGCTCTGACCCACAGTTTGGATCAAAGAATAAAGCTCAGAGCTCTCAGTCCTGCAGAGGCCTCCAGTCGGATGAATAGCAGGAGTGTCCTCATTTGAACCCTCTTCCCTTCCTCTCCGGGTTCCGGACCTCCTGGCAGCCTGTCTGGTAGGACCTGTCCTGCCCTCTGTGCCTGGGTCTGGCTGGTGAGGGCTTAAGAGTACAGGTCCCGGCCTCTGTGCCTGGACCAGGGTATCTCTGGGTACTCCCTCCCAGCCAGATCCAGCTCCCTGTTCCAGTCCAGAAGAGGACAATGATGAGGATAATGGCAGGTGAGGCTCCAGGACCAGACTCCCTGTGTCACGTCCGGCTCTGTCACTCTCCAGCTGTGCAATCCTGAGCAAGGGACTTAACCTGTCTGTGCCTCATTTTCCTCACCTGTTAAATGGGAGCAATCTCTAATTCACTCCAAAGATTTCCTAAAAATATGGCCCAGCTCGCAGTTGGTGCTTGACAAGTGCTCACTAATGAAATGCTGATGGCCGGGGTGGACGGTGTGGGTATGTGACCCGCACAGCCACATTGGGCCCAGCCCTCAGCAGAGCCAGGCTGGGTTTAATGCTCTGCTCTTGCAGTAGTGAAATTCTTAAATATTTTTGAGAAGCGACCCCATTGTTCCATTTTTGCACTGGGTCCCACAGCTGTGGCCTCAGAGGCTGGTAGAGCAAACCATCGGCCCAGCCACCGCTGTTCCCCACCCCGCTCCTTCCCAGGAACAAGGCTGACTGGTTTTGCCTGCTTCTACCTGATTGGAAGCGGGTCATAAGAGGTCTGGGGTAGCTGAGGTCGGTTTCTTAGCTTCATCTGCAAAGGGAAAATAATTTACCCAAAATGCCTTCATTAAATTATAAAATGACTTACAGAGTAGGCAGAACAGTGGCTTGCCACAAGAGTCCGTGAACATCCGTGGATTTTTTTTCTGGCCCGTATGATATGCATTTACACGTACATGTTACTTGAAATAGCTGCTGACCCTTGGGATATTTTACCTAAAATCCCGAATGTATCACTTGCCTTAAGGCACCAGGAGATCTAGCAACTCTGGACCTTCACTCCCAGCAGCCTACAGGGCAGGGCTGAGGAACAGCTGCCCTAATTTTTGGTGGGGTGTATGCTTTCTAGCCAGTCAGGGCTCCCTGTGTCCTGAGGGGATGTCTCAGTGCTCATCCCACTTTTAGGGTCTCTCTGGCTCCCAATACCATCAGCTCCCTGGGTCCCGAAAGCTTTGGGCTTGTGAGCTTTGGGTTTGAGCCCAGAGAGGACCAGCATTCCACAAGGGACACTGGCCTGGAGCCAAAGGAGCCCAGAAGGAGCCTCTCAGCTCTGCCCCTATGCCAGGAGGCTGTATAGAGACAAGACCATGGGCTTCTGAGTTAGACAGGCAAGCTCAGGGTTGAGTCCCAGGGTCCCACTTATTCAGCTGGGTGGTGCAGGGTACATTCATTCACTTCTGTTCCTTCAGCTGCATCACGGGGACAACACTGCCACCTTTCAGCCATCGTATGGCCACACTGTGCCTGGTACCTTGCAGTCTGGTCTCCAGTGTTCCCATATCACCGCTAGGTAGGATTTCCAGGCATGACTGAAACCTCTGAGCAGCCCCCAGGGAGAGAACCAGTAGCAGAGGTTAAGTTAAGATGGAAACATTCATAGGCCTGTGCAGACACCTATGACGTTGGGTTTGTTTGGGGGGAAGGGCGTATGACACAGCAGAAGGCTGAGGTGTATTGCAGGGGGTGTTTCAGAAGGTCCTGGACACGTGGGACTCAGCCCCAGGCCCGGGGTGGGAGGAGAGGGCAGCCTCACCTGGCCTTACTCTGAGCCCGTCATGCCTGGGAGAAAAGGAAGAGCTTCCTGCTGATCTCAGCACCCTAGCCGCACCGCATGGGGGTCTCTGCAGTCCTGAGGGACTGAGATGGGCACATACCGTTCTTCCGCCAATGCCTGTGGCCCTGAGCTGAGCAGCAGCAGGTGAGCTGGGAGCTGACCGGGGCTGACGACGGGGGCTGAGCAGGAGCTGAGAAGCCAGTGTAGTAGGGACGTCAGCCTCAGGGGTCCACGGGGGATGGCCTAAAGGACAGTGAGGGATCCCGGGAGCCCGGCTGACCTCTCAGAGCACCTGAAACACACCTGTGATGCCTGATCACATCCTGTTCACATGCACGTGTATGTCTATGTGTACGCACAGGGGTGTGCGCACATGTATGTATGCGTACGTTTGTGTGTGTACACATGCATGTGTAGACGTGTGTGTGCATGTATGAGTGTGTATGTAGGTATATGTCGTGTGTGTGTATCTATAGGTATAGATGTGTGTACATATTATATGTATATATAGAGATATATACATACATGTCAGTGTATTGTGTGTATGCATATACCAAATATAAACTCGTCATATGTATATGCATAGAATATATATATAGATGGGTGTGCGCATATATATATGTATATCTTTCTTTTTTTTAAAGATTTTATTTATTTATTTGATAGAGACACAGTGAGAGAGGGAACACAAGCAGGGGGAGTGGGAGAGGGAGAAGCAAGCTCCCCCACAGAACAGGGAGCTCGACGTGGGGCTCGATCCCAGGACCCTGGTATCATGGCCTGAGCTGAAGGCAGATGCTTATGACTGAGCCACCCAGGGGCGCCTCTATATGTATATCTTATATATCAAGAGCCTTAGGATACAGTTATGTGATAAATGAAATATGGGTGGAGGTCGTTAAAAGATATGAACTTCCAGTTATAAAATAAGTAAGTCCTGGGAGTGGAATGTACAGCATGGTGACTCCAGTTAACAACATGTATTGTGTGTTTGAAAGTTGCTAAGAGAATAGATCGTAAAAGTTCTCATCACAAGGAAAAAAGTCTGTAACTATGGGTGGGGATAGATGTTAAGTAAACCGATTGTGGTCCTTATTTCTCTCTCTCTCTCTATTTTTATATATATATATATATGCATATATATTCAAATCATTACCCTGTACATCTTAAAATAATATAATGTTATATATCAATTATCTCAATGCTTGGGTCATGATGTCAGGGTCCTGGGATCAAACCCCGTGTTGGGATCCTTGCTCAGGGCGGAGCCTGCTTCTCCCTCTCCCTCTGTCTGCTACTTTGCCTGCTTGTGCTCTCTCTCTCTCTGTGTCAAATAAATAGATAAAATCCTTAAAAAAAAAAAAAAAAGCTGTCCCTAAGACCTCATTTTACCCAGCCATTGAGACCCAGATAGAAGGAACTATACACACATAATCTCCTGTTTTATTTTTGCATTTCTAGAGGACGTCCTGAGCTATGGCTGGAGTTGTTTTGCCAGAAGAGCTGAGGGACCATTCACTTCTGCCTCCTGTCTCCATGTGGGTGCCTCCCTTGCTGACTGCAGAGTCGGGGTGACAGGGTCTGGCTCCATCTGCAGTGGCCTCCCCACAGAAAGCCAAGTGCCACTTGGACTCTAACCCTGGCTCTCTGACTCCCAGATCTCTTCTTTTTACTACTCTCTGGAAGATTTTGTGAATCAAAACAACTTCTTCAAACAGGCAGCAAATGAAATCACGTGTAGGAATGTGTGGTCACTTCTTCAATGCTCATGAAACTGCCAATAGCCAAAACAAGGGCAAAAACCCAACCTGAGTTCTGAACCTGGGGACCTGTGTTTGCAGCCCTCACCTTGACTTCATGCCCACCCAGAACTACTTGCGAGTGTGAGCAGGAGAAGAAGGAACACAACTTATCCTATGGAGGTTCCGGGGGACAGAAGGGGTACGGATGCTGAGAGCCCCTTGCCCTCCTCCGACAGCTCTCTGAGGCTGACCAGGAGCTACAAAGAATCTTCTAGAGCAAGACTCCCAAGAACCCCCAGGGAGCTCTCCTCTCAGAGCTCCAGCCACCAACTGCTGGCCTTTGGGCAGCTGTCCCAGAGGGAGTTTTCAGATGCCAGGAAAGCCTTTCCGCCAGCAGCCTTTAATTAGAAATACCATGATTACAGTCACCAGGAGTCAAGATGGCGTTCCTCTTGCTTTAACTTTTGCCAATTTACGCACAACAGCCTTTTCATGAGTAATAAGAGACCATTTTGTACATGCGGAGATGTCCAGGAGGTGGCTCTGGAGAGAGCTGTGGTCTGCAGAGGGAGATCTGTAACCCTAGAGTTGTCATTGCATGGTTTACCATTTGCTGGAAAGATCCCCGAATTCTTGCATCCATTAACAGAGTCTGGCAAGTGGCGGGGAGGGGGCCAGAATCCCCTGGTAATTTAGCAACAGCTGCAGGATCAACATTCTGGCACAGCAGGCAACAGGGAGCCCGCCTGAACCAACATTTGGGGGCTCCACATGGTGTTTATCATAAATAAAAGGTGTGAGGCTGCTTCAGACAATGAACCCACTCTGACAGCTTCCACAACCTTCCCTCTCTCCCGAAACCCGCGCCTAATGGCACTGATATGACTGGAAAGAGAGCAGAACATGAGCACATACAACAACCCCTCTCCCTTCATTGCTGTATCCTTAGCTCAATCTTGCACAGGGCACCTGTTATGGGCTAAACCCTGGGTGAAGAGCTGGGCATCCCAGGGTCGGGGGAATGGGCAGGAAGCGGCCATGTGCTGGGCGTCTGCCGAGCAGCTGATCACACTCACACAGATTCACAAGCTCAGACACTTCTCTGTTTGACTCACAGCCGAAAATAGTTGTGAACTGCTCCCAGCATGAAACCAGTCTTTTTCTAGAAGTGTGACCAGGTGTAGACAGTTGATGAAAAATGAGGAGGGAGGATTAGGGTGTGTGTGTGTGTGTGTGTGTGTGTAAGGACCCCGGACCTCTTAAGGTGGTGCTCATTTCTTCCTTATTTTCCTCTGTAAAGTCCTGGGGACTTTCATTCCATAGTTAGCCCGGTAGAGGACAATAAGCCTATATTCAATATTTTTGATAAAAGTTATCCCATCGAATTCTCATTTTTTTAAAAAAGAAGCTGAGATAGATGTCCTTATTTTCATCTTGATAAGCAAGAAAATCAAGACCGCCCCAATGTTATGTTTCTTACCTGATGACAGAAAGATGTTAAGGAAAGCCAGAAATACTTCAGTAATTATTTACCAAGAACCTACCATATGGCAGACACGTGAGTTCAAACCCAGGAACTCATGTCTTTCCTCTAGAAAACTGCCTCACAGTGACTAGGGTCATATCAGGTGTTGAGAGATAGAGCCCTGACACTCATTCATCTGTGCACTCGTTCACTTATAAGAGCATTTATTCATTCATCCTCCACTCATTTGTTGAGCATCTGCTCTATACCAGGCATGGTTCTTATCAGTCGGAATTCACTGGTGACCAGAAAGAGACATTGTCCTGGCTCTTATGAAGCTGACCCTCTAGAGGCATCACAGACATTAACTTATTAACCCTAATCGTTGGGGCCATTGTTAATTGAGAGCCATGGCTGGAAGGAGATGCTCAGGTTCTGATGCCAACCAACCCAACTAGCCAACCCAGATCCAGGAAAGGTTCCCCTGTAAAAGTGAGGTTGTCCTGGGTCCAAAGGAAGGAAGAGTTAACTGGATGAAGGGAAGGGAGGGCTTCTGGTCTAGAGGGGACAGCAATGCAAAGGGCCAGTGCTAAGGAGATAGACAAGCCGCTAAGGAGATCACTTCTAAGACATCCCCAGTTGTGTGTCTACAGGCATCTCAACATCATCCTAAGCCAACCTCATCTCCCCCAATCCGTCCCCATCTCATGAGAGCCCCCAGTCCACAGGCCAGAAGTCTGGGGACATCTCAGACTCCTTTCTGACTTCACACTCTAATTCTATCAATTACCAAGCTCTCTCAACTTCATCCCTTATTTCTCAAATCCAACCTCTTCTATAAGTTCCCTCTATCAAGGCTCTGCTTGAAATGCAATGTGTTCATTGGGCAAAAAAATTACTGAAACTATGCTATCTGATCCTTGAACCTGTGTTTACTGTGGGCCTCCTAGGAGGCAGAGACTGTGCTGAGCCTGAGAGATATGGGGACGGACAAGTCAGGCATGATCCCTGCCCTTTTAAGACAGTTGAGTCAAAGTCAGACATTTTTCCATTGGCTCCTTGATGATCTCCTTCCTCTAGGCTTGTTCTCTTCTGTCCACACTCTGCCCTTAGCTAGAACGGCGTGTGTACAGTGTGACCTTGACACGGTCTATTCCCTGTTCTCCACAGAATAGAGTCCAGTAACCCTAACCCAGCACCCAGGGCCCCTCCACTCTCAGGTGGGTCACCTGTCACATCCAGGCCATAACTGAAAATAGAGGCCCAGGTAATGTATCTTAAAGAGCAGGGCTGTTGAAGGGTCTAGTTTAAGGGCCATGAACCCTTGGGCCGTGTCTAACACCTTTCTCATCTCTACTTGCTTTCCATTTCGCTGTGTGACACGTCATAGATTAGATATTGGGAAGGAATAAAAATAATAGATCATATGCAATGTCAAAACAGACCAGAGGGGGACAAACTCATTGCCAGATCTACTGTAGGGTTTTCCTGCTTTGTAGTGCAAGACAAATTTAACCCTTCCTCTGTCGTAAGGCTCTGTGGCCCTCAAATACCTGCAGGCTTATGGCTGGAGTGGCCCAGAGTTGGCGTCCCCTGCCAGCTCTAATAGCCTTAATAAAAACACTTTATCCCCATCTACTTTGCGCTAATCTCAGGAAAGGCCCGAGGTCACATTTTCAAACACCTAGAGCAGCTCTCAAGAGCTGTTCCTTTTCAAAGTCAGGAACAAATATTGAAGGACCTTACAAGTATTCCTGTAACTGTTTCTATGATTTTAATTTTCATATCAAGAGTATTATCTCTAACTGAGAAATCTTTTTAAAAAATAGTTTCAAGCTAATTTTCCTTTAATGATTGTTTTTTCACAAAACATGTACATACTTGCACATCTTTCAACTCCACACATGTCAACGAGGAGCATAAGGGGCAGAGTGCACTAATGTGTGGAAAGGACACAAACTGGAATTAGACAGATCTGGATTTGAGTCCTGGATACATCATGTCCTAGCTCTGTGGCCTTTAGCAAGTCACCCAACCTCTCTGAGCATTGCTTTACTCATATAAAAAGGACCTGTCTTATCTCTCCATGAAGCATGGTTTGCAGATGAAAGGAGACCTAGAGTTCACTTGTGGAAGGACTGGTTCAAGGCTAATGGGAGTCAAAATTACTCTGTTTCTAGAACTGATGAGCTCACTGCACCACTGGCTGGAATTGGCTATAAGATATGTGTTCCAACTTCCAAATCCTGTATACACAAAGCTCTTTTCAACCTGAGCCCAAGGCAAGCCTCAAAAATCTTTCAACATAGTCTCTGTGAAAACTTAATCCACCAATTTTGAGTTGTCAGGAGATGAAGCCTATCACCACGCTGACCCTGACCTTTATCAGCTCAGAGACTGGGCAGAAGCTCAGTGATGGACCTAGGGAAGCAGGAACTGGCCTAGCTACAGATTTCCTCAGCCTTCCATTTCTAAGACCGTAGACTCATGAGCAGTCAGAACTGAACCAGACTGTCCAACCTCCACATTTTACAGTTAAGGAAACTAAAGAATGAAGAAGAAGCATGGCTAGGTTCTAGTAAGCCTTCTGGCTCTGCTCTCTCTTACCAGCCAACCATCTGGTGCCAGCCACCAGGAGACTTCATTCCCTAAAGGCTGTCTGACAACATGGGGAGGCTCAGAGCCTCAAGAAGAAACAAGCCCCAAACCAGTCCTAGCTCCTTCTGGGACATCCAGTCTAGCAGGACTTTGCCCAGTTCCAGAAGAGTCTGGCCAAGGCCAAGGATGAGGATGGCAGAATCGCCTCCCATCCCAGTGGGCACAGCAACATTGGGGTCAAAACTGTCAAGATTTTTGCTGTGTCACCAAGACCCAGAGAAGCCCTGGAGATTTTACCCAGTCTCCCTAGGCCTCTCTCACCTATGAAAGGGGCTGATGACTCCTAACTCAGGGGGTGCTCAGACCACCAAATGGTCTAATGCTATACAAGCTGCATGGACTCTGGCCTGGAGCCGTGTTCTGTTTGTGTGACATCGTGAGATAGGGGTGACATCTAGGTTTACAGCAGTCCTCTGCTTCTGACAGTCAGACCTCAGTGAAATGCCCCTGAAACCACTTTGCTAGGTAGATTTAAAGGGAAAAAGCACCGAGAGGGAATCCGGCGGCAGAAGGATGAAGGCAGGGAAAGCTGGAGCAGGAACAAGTACATGCCAAATGCCTGGGTGTCTCTTTTGGGTGTGATATTTGGCTGGTGGCTGGGATTGGACAACAGAGCACTTTACATAACCTACGGTGTCTTGCATGATCTGGGCTCCTCCTCCTTCTCCACCTCTTGGCCACTGTCCCTGGCCACATACGGAGATCTGTCACCTGCCTCTGTTTGCTGTTCTGCAACCATCCATGAATGGTGCTCTAGCCAGATGCAGAGTCGGCACCATTTCCATTTTGCATCCTTTCTCTTTCCTATTCAAGTCAGATCAGTTATTTGGGATGATGGAGGGGAGGGATTAGAAGCCAGGTCATAGGAGGCGGCAAAGTGTGTAGGTTCAAAGAATGGGCTTTGGAGCTGGATCCATGCTGAAGTCCCAGCCTTGCCGCATACTGTTTGTCTTCTGGGGCTGGTTTCTTAAGCTCTCTGACTCCCCCTTCCCTCCCTAAAGGGATGATGATGATGTCCATCCTTTGAGACTCTTGCAGGGATTTACATGAAATGACAAATATGGTACTGAGTACACAGCCTGGTGCCGTGGGAGCAAACACTTGATATACACTATACAATGAGGGATTCTGGGGGGGGGGGGGTATGGCCCCATACTTGTCTTCACTTTCCCTCTCTGTACAATAAGGTGCCTAGATTAATGAACTCTGTGGGCCCTTCCATTGCTGGCTGTCTATAAACGGATTAATTCTGTGATCTCTAAATAGCATTTTGAATAGCAGCTAGAATTGTCATCAAAAATCGTGTTGGTCAAGGTTCTAGGTTACAGATTCAAAAAATGAAAAAGGATCAACTCCAACTAATTTTCATAATAAGATGTGTTAACGATTTAGCTTTCAACATCTCCAGAAGGACTAGAGAATCAGATTTGGAATCTCTCTGTCCAGGAACAATAACCAGAGAGAGATCCACCTTGCCTCAGACACCAGGAGACACCTCACCCTGGAGCTCCACTTAGATCCCATGATGCTGTGGAACCAGAGGCCAGGAAGTCCACCAGGACTGCTCCAGGAGACCCAGGCACCCCCACTGCCACCACCAGGAAGACCCAGTTACCCTGCACCAGGTTGCCCCCTCCACTCCCTCACTGTTTCCCCAAATCCTTGCAGACACCTGGATGCAAGAGAATTTAGGTAATGTAGATTTTTTTTTTTTAGTTTTATTTGAGCTTTATCCAGCCTTTACTGTAAAGGCAAGTTTGAAGGGATCTGGAATAGGTCTTGAATGCGCCAAACTTTAGTTTGTGCCCAGTATCAATATGGCTGATAAATACAATTTTAGCTTGTTAAACACCTGTCCCAGCCACAGCACTTCCAACCACTACCACAGCGAAGACTCCCTAGCATGTGTGATTAGTAGTATTACATATATTTTGCCAATAATAAGCCTGAAACTCAGAGAAATTAAGTAATGATTAATGCTATGCACCAAGAAGCTGATATAGCCAGTGTATTAGCCAGGGTTTTCTAGAAAAACAGAACCAATAGAAGACTCATATATATGTGTATATATATATATATATATATAGAGAGAGAGAGAGAGAGAGAGAGAGAGAGATTTTAAGGGATTATGAGGTACGGAGACAGAAATCCCTGAGTCTGCAAGCTGCAAGCCCAGCTTGTGTTCCAGTCTCAGTCCAAAGTCCTGAGAACTAAGAGCACTGACGTTCAAGGGCAGGAGTAGGTGGATGTCGCAACTTAAGAGGAGAGCAAATCTACCCTTTCTCCACCTTTTGTTCTCTTCACGCCCTGGCGGATTAGATGTCTTCCACCCACACTGGTGAGGGCAAACTTCCATACTCATTCTACCAATGCAAATACTAATCTCTTCCAGAAGCACGCCCGCAAATACACCCAGAAATAGTGTTTTGCCAGCTGTCTGTCTGGGTGTCTCGTATCCTAGTCAAGCTGACACATTAAAATAAACCGTTGCAATCAGACTGAACCCACATCTCTGTCTCCAAAACCTCTTTGCCTTGTGGACTCCACTCTGCTCAATGCAGGGAGGAACTTCCTCAGAGCTACTCGACGTAAGAAGGCCTGCTGCCCAAACAGGGAGACCATCCCGACAGTGATCAAGCAGAGACTGGACCATCCACGGGTCTGTCCTGCTGTTCCCAGGATTTCTGTACTCTGTCGAGGGGTTTCTAAGACCTTTGGAGAGCCAGAAATTCTGTAAGTCTTTGATCCATCCATCTGGGTTGCTGCCCAAGGAGGTTAGGAGATGAAGTGGGGAAAAAATTAATTTAATATGGTGAAGAGCCAGGAAACAGCACAGCTGTTGCCAGGAAGACTTACTGCAGACAGAAGACAAGACTATCTCGTTCAAAATCGCCCACGACAACTTGATCCTTATTGAAGTGGAATGTAAAATGATAATGTGGACGTCGTTGCTATTCATAAAGGATCTGATAAAAATTATTGCAAGGCAGGTTCGCCGGCCCTCTTAGATGCAGGAACCACAGAACTCTCTCGGGAAGAGCAGGGAGGTTCAGGGGGACTTACTGGGGCTAACAGAGACGAGCATGTCAGAAGACGTGGGCATGACTCACAGACGGACTCCTTTCTTACTACATAACCCCAGTCATTCTGCCCTAAAGCCCAGAGCTTTGGGAAATGGCACAAGTCTTATGGTGACCAAAAAGAAATTGGCCCCAACCACCCTATGGCACCAACCACAAACCAACCAACCTACGGCACCAGCCCAGGCTGAGCTTTCCCAGCAGACATGACCAGGATTTGATCTAAAATCTTAATTGGGATCTAAATCACCTGGTGGGTCAGGTGCTCTGGCCAAATCTCTAGCCCCTTGCTGGGTGACTTGTCTCCTGCCACAGTTCCCCTTGTGTTGTCCCCACATTATAACACACATGCTTGTCCTTGTCTGGCCTCTGCATCCTTATGAATAAGTCCATCCTCCCATGTGACAGCCCTTCAGGATTTTATTTTATTTTATTTTTTAAAAGATTTTATTTATTTATTTGACAGAGATCACAAGTAGGCAGAGGCAGGCAGAAAGAGAGAGAGAGAGAGGAGGAAGCAGGCTCTCTGCTGAACAGAGAGCCTGATGCGGGGCTCAATCCCAGGACCCTGGGACCATGACCTGAACTGAAGGCAGAGGCTTAACCCACTGAGCCACCCAGGCACCCCAAGCCCTTCAGGATTTTAACGAGCTTGGCTGAACACGTCACGATGTTGTGTCCAAGCCTGTGGGATGGCCTCTTTGGAATGGGCTTCTGATGTCAGCAAAGCTCTGGGAACCAGCTTGGTTCTCCAGCTCAGGTCAGAACTGGACCCAGGTCTGGGTCGCCAAAGGGACACGAGGGGTTTTGCAGGTGTTTCACAAAGGAATTCCTCACTGGACTTCCATCCATCTCAACCCCCAGACCTTCTATCATGGGATAGAGCATGAAGAGGCAGCCCATCCTCCAGGCTGAGATGAGAATGAGGGCATCAAGCTTTTGAATTCAGGTAGGTCAAGCACAGAAGAAATTCAGCTCTGTAGTGGAGAAGCTCCCAAAGTCCTATAATCCAGGCAACCGGAAAAATCCCTCTTTTTTTCAGAGGAAATGTGCCAACAAGGACTTGGGAAGGAGGAGAAAACAGGCTGCTCTGGCCTATCCTTGCCTCTGAGATAGAATCATCAGCTACCTTCCCCGCCCTCCCAGCTAACTTTGAGCCCCAGCATACGGGTCACGTCAGCCACAGACACTGAAATAACTTGGGATATAACAACCCACGCCTGCCCTGCCCACGTGGTCCCAACTCCTAACACACACGCACGCACACACGCACACACGCACACGCTGTAACTTTATCATTCTACCCACCCTAGGGATATAATTGGACAATAAAAAGGAACAAAGTAATATCACATACTACACCATGAATAAGCCTCAAAGACACCACGCAGGGACACCTGGCTGCCTCAGTTGGGGGAGCTTGCAATGTTTGAGGTCAGCTTCATGAGTTTGAGCCCCATGTTGGGTGTAGAGATTACTTAAAAATAAATCTTTTTTTTTCTTTTTTTAATCTCACTTTATTTCTTTGAGGTGTTATATCAATATTTGATTTATTGAAAAACACATTTTTAAGCATTTTTTAAAATTTTATTCTGTTTTTTCAGTGTTCCAAGATCATTGTTTATGCACCACACCCAGCATTCCATGCAACACGTGCCCTCCTTAGTACCCACCACCAGGCTCACCTAACCCCCACCCCCACCCCTCCAAAACCCTCAGTTTGTTTCTCAGAGTCCACAGTCTCTCCTGGTTCATCTCCCCCTCTGATTTTCCCCAAATCTTTTCTCCTTTCCTTCTCCTAATGTCCTCCGTGTTATTCCTTATGCTCCACCAGTAAGTGAAACCATACCCAACTTTTGTATCAACATGGACGGGACTGGAGGAGATTATGCTAAGTGAAATAAGTCAAACAGAGAAAGTCAATTATCATATGGTTTCACTTACTGGTGGAGCATACGGAATAAAATGGAGGACATTAAAAATAAAAATCTTAAAAATAAAATCTTAATAAAAACCCCATCAGGCTAATGAAGGGAGTCAAACACAAAAGACTACATATTGTCTGATTCCATTCATTTGAAATGTCCCGAGAAGGGACATCTCCAGACACACTGAGTGTTACCCAGGCTGGAGACAGAGTGGGGAGTGACTGCTCATGGCCATGCAGTTTCTCTTTGAGATGATGAGAATGTTCTCCACCATGGTTGCATAATACTACAAAAACAAACAAACAAAAACAAAAAAAAAACAAAAAATAAAAAACAAAAAAAAACTCTGAACGACGTGCTTAAATCAGAAGAACTTTATGGTATGCAAATGACACCTAAAGAAACCTATTTTTAAAATGGAATGGACCTTAAACCTGTTCACTCATGAAATATCTTTGGGAGTGGTCTTGTTAATTTACCTGATATGTTTCTCCTCCAGGAAGAACATGGAGGAGGAACCAGGTCTTGCGGCTTTGCCCTGTTCCTTCGTGACGTGGCCGCTCCCCCATGCTGGGACCCTCTGCTCACGGCATGGGGAAGTGGTCCCCCCACCCAGGGTTCTGCTTCTCCCAATGACCCAGCTGAGCTTCAGGGGATCTAGGAATTCCAGAGGCTGTATGTGACTACTGGATGTGTGTGCTTTTTCTCTCACCTCGATGACAGGTAGTTTTTACTTTTCCTCTGATAAGGAAATATTTGTAGAGGAAAATGGTGGGGGCCTGGGACCAGCGGCTGATCTGAGTGTTGGTGAGCTCCTTGCTTCTCAAGTTTGAATGAACAGGTCCCAGAAGCCCATTGTGGCACAGTGCCCTCGGTCCTTGTGGCCCTGCCCTGCCCTCTTGCTTTGTTGTGGCTGCTTCCTGACCTTCCTGCCCTGTCTCTCTGAGCCAGAGAGTGAGGACTGCCCCCCCAGGTCTCAGCTGCAAGTGGCAGGACTCAGCACATCTGGCTGGACAGAGGGTTTCAAGGAGGAGAGGACAGACTCAGTATGTGTGTGTTCACGTGCTATGATCTGGATTGTTTTTAATGACATCTTAATTCCACTGCTGAAGCAGCATTTACACAAGGAAAAAGCTAGGTACAGAAAAGATCATTAAAAACCTGAGATAGAACAGAGCCCTTAGAAAAACATAAAAGACATATAAGCCTGCTCTGATGGGGCTGGACAAGCTCTTCCCATCCCTAAGGTTATAACCATACTGATCCCAGGGCTGCCATAAGAAAATGCCACAGACCATGTGGTTTAAATAACAGAGATTTCTTTTCCACAGCTCTGGAGGCTGGAAGTCCAAGACTAAGGGGACAGCGACGTTGGTTTCTTCTGAGGCCCCTCTCCCTGGCTTGTGGATGGCCATTTCTCTGCGTTCTCTGCGTGCGGATGTCTGGTGGCACTCTGAAGACGCTGAAGACTTTATTTTCCCTCCATGCCTCTCTTTAAAGACCCTCATACCAAATAGAGTCCCATTGTGAGGTCCTGCGGGTTAGGGTTTCAACGTACGAATTTGGCACAGGGGTGGGCAGGGTTCAGCCCATAACACATGGTTATAATACATCAGGACCCTCTGTTGTGCTGAGTAAGGGACAGGCGAAGCTGGGGAAGGAGAGACTGGTATGGGACCACATAACCAGGCTCACAGAAATCCCAGACATGGAGAAATGTCACAGACAAGATACTAGCCAGACAGAAGGGAACATAACAAATTGACCTTATTCATTCTAAAGATAGGTGAGATATTTTCATAATATTTACAAATGCACCTGTTTGTCTTAAATGTTATAGACAAGATATTTACCAAGTTTCCTGGTCAGTTTCCTATAAAAGACTGATCATAAATGTCATCAGTGGCAGCCTATTCAGGACCCCTCTCATGCTAGAGAGCTCTCCTCTCTGTTCTCACCTTCGCATAATAAACTTCCACTTTACTTCACCCTCTTGTCCACGAGATCCATTCTTCAGCTCTGTGACACAGGAACCCTGCAACAGAGTCAGAAACGCTGTGTCACCTGACTTGGATTACTCTTATCCTCATGAGACTCACAAGGTCAGCAACATCACAGGCAAGTAAACGGATAGAGTCACTAAGTTAAAAGGCAAACATTTATTGGGAATCTCTTACCTTCTAGGCAATGAAGTCTAAAGAGACAAAGACATAGCTCCTACCTTCCAACAACACGTGGTCTGTTGGGGGAGCATTCTCTTTTCCTAATTTCTTTAGACTTTTGTGGGCAAGGAGAGTCCTATGGCCAACATCTGAACATGATCTTATGAGGCAATCACATTTAAAATCAGCCCTCCCTCACCCCATGGAGCTCTCTGGAATGAGGTGAAAATCTACATACAAATGACATAAATTAGTCCTAACCTCAATGGTATGAAGTAGGGCACAGGGTTGGAATATCCCACCATTTACCTAGTCTTGCTGCTGCCACCAATTTCGAGACCCGGATCTGTCTATCTTTAACACAATCCTGCTTCCTCTTACATTCTGCTATGTTTTCTATTTAGTACATATTCCCCTAATCAATCTGTTGGCCTCAATTGCAGGAAGGGAAAACCCAGGTGATAAATACCAGTTGCTGGGAGATATTATGAAAGTTAATCACATAGCTGGAAACAACTGGAACACAATGTATAAGGCAATGAGCTAAGTGTCTGTGCCTTCAGTCAGTCATGAATTTGTTTATTTAGAGCATGTCCTAAGCTCTTACTCTGTGCCAAGCCCTGGGCGGGATACTGGCATAGAGCAAGGAGTAAAGCCTGGATTCTGACTCCCCAAATTTCCCCTTTCCTACCATTACAGCTTTTGATAATAAACCCCCTTGGCAGTTTTCTGTCCAAATTAATCTGTTCTCCTACCAAAAGCCACTTAATAGCATACTCCGATTTCTATTTTTAGGGGAAAACCACAGTGCTCATTTGTTGGTTGGTTATTAATTGTCCCCCTCTCACTCTCCTGGTCTATCTATAATCTTTCTCTTCTCCACTGTGTTAACCTGACAACTACTTCGCCCTTCTCCCATGAACATCTTACTGTAGGAAGCTCTGGTATGTGCCCACTGAGTAGGATGGCGCTCTAGACTGCTGGGCACTATGGTGACCCGTGCTGGGAAAAGGAAGAAAAGAAAAGGGGATCCCCTCTTCATACCTCAGCCCTTTCTTTGTGCATCACATCTTTGTTTTTTATTAGCATCCAACACAACTGTATTGAGTGGAGGGGTCTTGAGTCTCATCGTCCTTGACAAAGGAAAGCATCACCGGTTAGAGAAGTTCAAATGCAAAGGTTGCCGATGCCATTTGCTTTGCCCCAGAGTGGCCATGAAGCCACCCTGTCCATTGCCATCACCAAAAAAGCACGAGTTATCATTTTTCAAATATGGAATTCAGGACTCTTGCCATCTTTGGACTCCCACCAGGATCAGTTGTAAAAGGAAAGGCAGGGTTCTCAGTTTTCTTGCTAGTTCCATTCCAGATAATGCCAGAATTTTACTGACCCTGGGGGCACAGCAGCCCTGCAGGCCCGTGTCTTCAGGAAATGGTGCCCAGTGACTCTCATAGGTTGTAAACGGAAGCTTTAACCATTCTTTATCTGCCTTTCAATGATTTATTGGACTTAATGGTTTGCATGTCATTTCTTCTGCTGGACCATAAATTTTGGAATCAGAATCTAATCTTTATTCTTTGCTGTATCCCTAGGACCCAGTCTAGGGCCTGGTATACTATAAAGGCTTAATAAAGATTTGTTAAATGAATAAATCAAAAAGCAAATGGATGATTCGCAGACACTTAGCTCATCCTCCTCTGCACAGCCTCCAACGGCTTCCAACTACATGTTATAGTTCATATCTATCCACTCCGTTTTTTCTCTGCCTGCAAATTTAGACTTGTGTCCAACAAATCAATTACAAAAATATGTGCTAAATGGGAAAACACAACAAATGCAAAAAGAGGAGAAGGAGGAGAGGAGGAGGAAGGAGAATGGATTTGAAGACAGACATATCTGGGTCTGAAACTTGGTAGCATTACAAATTTCCTTAAAGCGAACAATTTGCTCTTCCTACCATATATATATATATATATAGAGAGAGAGAGAGAGAGAGAGAGAGAGAAGCAGGTATCCAGCAACTAGACTCTGGGATCTCTGCCCCACCAAGAGGACTGGTGCTTGTAGCAGGAGGAGCCGTCCTGGGCATAAACGTTGAAATAAAAATTAGGGTGTCCGGGGGACTGCTCTTATTATCAATACCTATGAAACAGGAGAAAGCAGGATTTAGCGAAGGGAGAAGATGCATTCCAGCAAAGGCTTCAGATGACCCCATACAGCAGCTAGGGGATGGGGAGAAGAGGACACAGTTCCTGAGGGCGGCTGGTGTTCCCTTGCAGAGTCAAGGCCGCCACATCCTCTTCAAGCAAGAGGGGGAATGCTAGTCCTTAATAAGTATGAGGGGCCCAGAGCTCCAGCAGAATCTGAAGTGTCAAGGTCGGGGGCATGGATCCACCCAGATGTTTCCCAGCTGGGGTCAGAGGACCTTGGCATAGCAAACCTGCCTATGTGGGGTAGTTGTTCTTTGGAGTTCAAGCATTCTGATAATTAACTTCTCTGCTTTCTCTGCCCTCTTGCTGCAGGACTTGCAGCTAACCAGGAGGTACTTGTCTTGCACACTTTGCCCTTACTTGCCCATTAATCACTCTCATATTTTATTTCCATCTCCCTGAGTACCAACTGCACTAAACAAGAGCCAATCCATTCCACCGCCCTGATATTTACTCTTTTGGAAAGCATCTGGTATATGACACCAGCTAAAGCATCCCCTTCCCCGGCTGCCACTGACTGGCACGCCCACCAGCCGGGGAAGATGAACCAATGTTCTATGCCTCATCAACTCCCAGGAATGGGGTCTTCACCCCCGCACAAGCAGGGGTGTATACAGTTCTGGAGTCTCATCTTCGTGGCTTCTTTCTTAGGCAATCCTCAGAACCAACTGCCATGGGATAGGTTCTCCAGAAAGCAGATTCACAGCAAAATTTGAATGCGTGAAGTTTTTTTTGTTTTTTAAAGATTTTATTTATTTATTTATTTGACAGAGAGAGATCACAAGTAGGCAGAGAGGCAGGCAGAGAGAGAGGGTGAAGCAGGCTCCCCACTGAGCAGAGAGCCCAACGCAGGGCTCGATCCCATGATATCATGACCTGAGCCAAAAGCAGAGGTTTAACCTACTGATCCACCCAGGTGCCCCTGAATGAAGGAAGTTTGTTCAAGAGTGATCTTTTCACAGGCTAGAAACAAAGGAGACATGATTGTGAAGAAGAAGTTCAGCTGTGATTCAAGACAGAACAGGCCTTAGCAGCAAACGAGGGCGGCTGGAGCCCAGAGGGACGTTCAGAGATGTCCCTGCTCGGGGAAGAGGACCTCTTCCCCATAAATGCGGCTTGACCTCAGGTGCCGCAGTGTCCGAAGGGGGCTGATAGCAGCTCAGATGACAGGTTTTCGGTTCCCAAGGGAGGACATCTGGGCAGTATATGGCAGAGCCCTCCTCAGTAAGGAAAGGGTTACGGTACAGACAGAGGTGGGGGGCCCTTACCTCTGAAACTCTTCCTGGCAGGCAGAAGCACGAAGCCAGGGTGAACAGGAGAGAAAGGAATAGACCAGACCCCCCTAGGCCCCAGATGTTAGGAAGCATTTTTCTTTGGCGGCTATAGTCTAATCACAGAAAACCACCAATCTTTAAAGAAGTAAGTCATTGGGCGCCTGGGTGGCTCAGTCCTTAAACATCTGCCTTCAGCTCAGGTCATGATCTCGGGGTCCTGGGATCGAGCCCCACACTGGGCTCCCTAGTCCATGGGAAGCCTGCTTCTCCCTCTCCCACTCCCACTTGTGTTCCCTCTCTTGCTATCTCTATCTCTCTCTGTCAAATAAATAAACAAAATCTTTATTTTTTTAAAGAAATAAGTCATTAAGGGTGTTATCAAGAGTCCTTGCTCAGACCAAGACGGCGTAAGAATCTCAAGGCCACAAGCTCCCCGGCCAAGTTTTCGATAAAAGCCCAGCTTAAAAAACCTTCAGTGGCAACTCATCCGTGACCTTTCTCACTCCAGAGAGATTTTTGTTTCTTTCTTTTCCACTCTCACCTGCACTTAGCAAACTTTCACTTCATGTCACCTTTTGTGTTCACGCGATGCATTCTTCCACTCTGTGAGACAAGAACCCTGCAATCCTGTCACAGTCCCGTGTGGGCAGCTAACTGGCGTGTCTTGGGGTTGCTTTGCTTTCCAGTGGCGATCGGGATTGAAGGTACCAGGGTGGACAGCGTCCTCCTCCAAACCCTTCAGCTCTTCTTATAAACCTGTAAGGGGCCGAAATTGGGAGCTGAGACAGGACAATCAGGAAGTCCTGGGACAACCAGAATCTGCCCCCCAGACCACAGATGAGGGGAAGCTTGCCTGTAGAGGCAGACGTAGTTAAAAGGGACAAGAAGAGAAGAGTAAAAATAAGACCTAGAAGCCTGTGGTCCTCTTGGTTTCCACTTCCAAAGCTTCTCTGGAAATCAGCTAAATCCCCAACCTCGGGCTCTGTAAGATTGTATCTTTGTAACAGATCAGTTTCACTTTGTTTCTATTCCACTCACCAAAACAGGGAAAAGACCTTAACAGCATGGCAAGTGAAAAATAAATGTGCCTTCTATTTAGGAGAGTGCCTTTTACATGTAGCACTGGTTTTCTTGTTGTTGCCTCTGGACCTTGTTCTTCCTGCAACAATAATCCCTTTGCAAGATGTTTGTGTCTTTGATGGGGAATCCTTTCCATGATTTTGGATATCCAAACAAGCTCTGTTCTCTATCTTCCTTTCCCCATGTTTATTCAGCCTCTCCCTGCAGGAGTAGACCATGCGGTAGAGTGACAAGCCCATAGAATTCGGTATAAGCAGAAGTGGGCTTGGATTCCTGCGCCAGAACTTACAAACAATTTGACCTTGGCCACATCACTCAACATAACAGAAACATAGTTATCACAGCTATATAACTGTGATAATTGCATCTCTCTTGTGAGTTGGTAGGAGAGAAAGAGTCAATATTTGCGAGGTGCCATCAGGAGCTCAGAGGAGGGTTATTACCCACATTATTGTAATTATCCCTATTTGAATAGCTTAGGCGATCTCGTGCCCCCTTGGATTAGTCAGAGTCCTTTCTGCTGCAAGAAACAGACCTGCCCTTTTCCCCCCTTAAAATATCCTCAGTCAGGAGCGCAATCAGGATCTACTGATCATACAAGACTCAGGGATGGCAAGCTCCAGGGTCTTACACGGGTCATCAGGACTCAGTTCTCTCCTTTCTCAGCTGGAATTTCTCTCTGACAGCTCCTTCTCGGGCATCCGCCCCTGAGCAATCCCAGAAGAGAAAACAGACACTTTCTTCCATCAGTTCCAGGAAATGTCTTCGGCCAACTTCAAACCAATCTCTCTGACCAGGCTGACTGGCTTTGGACTGGGGTGTTAAGGGATGGGATAATCCCCTTGGAGCCATCAACAAGGCAAAAAGGAAGGGGAGGATTCTAGAAAAATCAAAGCCCTCTACCAGAAGAGAGAAGGAGGTGCAGAAAAAAACAAGTGAGACTCCACCTTTTGCCGAGGCTCTGTTGCTTCTTTCCCCCTGTACTGTTTCCTGCTCTGAGGGTTGGAGAGCAACCCCTTTCTTTCTCCTTGGCTCGCATGGTAGAGGGGGTGACTCACTCACCCATGCTTACCACAGTCCCTTTGGAAACCCTAGTCCTGGGCAGAAATCGAACCAGCAGCCGGGCCCCAGGACTCTCTTCAATGACCCTGTGGAATGAAGGATTCCTCTCTGTAGCTGTAAAACTGGCATTTTCACCCATGTGGTCTTGCCGAGACAGATGAGGGATGATGGCGCAGCAAGTATCAGAGACCTCGATACACGGAGTGTGTCAGTTTGGTCTAGACTGTCTAACCCCTTGGCCATGGTTTGGTCAACCACACTGGAGATCCTAAGCATTTCTGGAAACAGCAGTCCCCAGTGTATTCCTCAGAAGAGACAGAAAGCGGAGCTCTCTCCTACATGGAAGATAAGAGTCCAAAGCCATTTTGGAAATCATCAAGTCCAATGTTGAAATAAGGAAACAGAAGTTTAAAATAGTTAAGGGACTTTCCAAAAGCCAAATAGCCAACAAACTTTAGAGAAACAGGAAAGCTCAGTTTCACACACGCCTCTGCTGCTAACTGACAAGGATCCTACCTCTCCAGTGACCACCCACGCCCATGCGTGTGTATGCGTACACACACACACACACACACACAGAGACACACACACTCTACCCATGCTAGATTTCTTTCTGTCCTTTGCAAATGCAAGGTCTTCCTTCCTCTGGTCATTTTGCTTATTTTCCCTTTGGCCTGAGACGCAATTTCATTTCTTTACCTCCTCAACTCACTGATTTTCTGAGATCTCCCCTGAGCAGACACCTCCTCCAAGGAGTTCCCCTCCCCCTGCCGACTGGTTCGGGCGCTCCTCGAGTACACTGCTCCAGCACCCTCAGGTGGTGTGAAGGTCTCTGCTAGTCTTCAAGTGGCTGGGACTCCAAAGCGAGCACATGACGTTGGAGCCCATAGCAAACATCCCTGCTCTGGACTTCAATTTGCACAGTGTAAAAGAGCATTTGAAACCTGCGGGAAGGACTGACTAAAAACAAGGCTCACCAGCACTGTATTTACTGAGTGCTTTGTTTCAGGGGCTACAGGAACGTGTACCGAGATGTCTCATTTAAACTTCAAAACTGCCCTGGAAGCAGGTGGTAGAGATGAGGACATTGAGGCTCAAAGGAGTCAAGTGACTCGCCCAAAGACACACAGCGAACTCAGGGGAGACTTAAGGTTCCAAATGCAGATCCATGCGTTCAAACGCAGGCCCCTTCCCCCTGCAGTGGCTTAGTGGAGTAGCGCAGAGAGAAACGTTTGAACTGATAGAAGAGCGGCTTTTACGAAGACACGTATTTATACATATATGTTCATGTGTCTGTCTCTTGGTTAAAGTAGGTGACTCGGTAGGAGGTAACGTAACTAGACTCATGAATCTCAGAAACTCTACTTCCCAGCCTGTAGCTGCATGGATGGGGTGTTTTTTAAAGAGTTGTCTTCAGGGGCGCCTGGGTGGCTCAGTGGATTAAACCTTCTGCCTTTAGCTCTGGTCATGATCTCAGGGTCCTGGGATTGAGCCCCGCATCGGGCTCTCTGCTCAGTGGGGAGGCTGCTTCCTCCTCTCTCTGCCTGCCTTTCTGCCTACTTGTGATCTCTGTCTGTCAAATAAATGAATAAAATCTTTAAAAAATTTTTTAAAAAAAGTTGTCTTTAATGAATGAAATGGAATCTAAGGGGAAGGGAGTAGCCAGGAGAGAAGAGGGGAGGAGGTCATCCCCACTAAGGCTCCTAGGACTACCTACCATTCCAGGGGTGAGCTGGGGTTGAGACTTACCATATCTTGTACCGTGTAATTCTCAGATGACCTGATCAAGTTCATGGCAGAAAGCTTTCATATTGGAGAATTTGTGTGGCTAACGGGGACCCCCTTGCATCCAATGGCCCTAAATCTTTTTCAGTATGATTCAACATCTGCACCTGCTGAGGCCATTGCTAGATACAATGCTAGTTAATAAAGATGCTATTTACCTGTAAGTCATTTTCAGTCTTGGTTCAGAATGAGCTAAAGGAAAAGCAGGCTATGAGGCCAGGCTCCCAAGAGGAGGTGATGGGACTACCCCTAGCTGAAATGCTTGGCCCTGCCTTAGCCATTGTGCGGAATGGGTGAATAATGTGGACAGGGACTGGCCACTGAGGGATGACACAGGCTGGGAGGGGTTCCACAGCCCTAACGAGGTGTTGCGCCCAGCCTGTCTTCTGTTTCCCGAGCCACGGCCCTCGTGAGTACTGCTGAGATTTCTGTGTCTCTGTGCACGGATCACACTCTCTGTCCTGCGACCTGAGTCGGGCATAGAGATTTGGAAAGCAAGCAGGTTAGCCACGTGCTCAGATGCATTTTTAGGTTAGATTTTAGGACCACAAAGGCAATCCCAGCCAGGAACTACGCCAAAAAGCGACTCTTCTGAAGTGTCTTCAGTCTCCAGCCAGAACTTCAGCTCTCTATCAGTCTCCACGATCTCCTTGCAAATGGCAGGGCTCCCAGGGAGTTGGGAGTGTTTTTTGAAGAATTTAAAACCAACCTCAAGAAAGAATTTGAGCCCCACTGAGCACCATTCAGAGGGATGTCCTGGGGCTCCATAGAGGTGCTTGGCAAAGAGTAGCTACTGACCACATGTGGCCAGTGAGTGCTCGAAATAGCGCCAGTATGAGAGAGAAATTGCATTTTTAAGTTCCATTCATTTTAAATAATGTAATCTAAACTTAAAAACTGAAACAGAGTAACATAGTTTTCCATTAGTACGTCATTGTCGGAAAACATTTGAAGATGTTTGGAGCCACTGGGTATACGCTTCTGTTTTTTCAACTGCAAATTTTATGAGATCGCATCTCATGAACATGAACTTGAATATCGATGATGCATTTTGAGTAGAGACTGAGCATCTGACCTGAGGTGTGCTCCCAGAGTATGGTACACCCTGGGGGCTGCAGACTTAATAGGAAAGAAAAGATATAGACTGTCTCATGAGTAGTATTCATACTGACTGCATGTTGAAATGATAAGATTTGGAGGTACATTGGTTTAAGTAAAATATGTAATTGAACTGCACCTGGTTCTTTTACTTTTTTAAATGTAGCTGCCGGGAAAGACCACACATGTGACTCACAGTATCTTCCTATGGGGCATCACTGTTCTAGAGGGCGTGTCGTGACAAGGCTGATCATCTTTGGTTGAATAAACTTTGAGCATCCAAGGAGAAGTGGGCTGTGCAGGGGAGCTCTGGGCTGGCAGACATCATCACCACCAGCATCAGCAGCAGTGGTCTTCTCGAGCCCCAGGCATGTGGCCGATGCTGTGGTCTATACTTGTCTGTAATGCCTCTGTTCTGCCCTTCTCACCAAGCTCCATGTCCCTGTGTTTCCCCGTCCCTGACCTCATCCCCAGGCTGTGCAGAACAGCTCTTCTTTGCTTTCCATCAGCACTCACTGCACTGGGAGCAACGATGTGGTTGTGACTGTGTGCGGAAATGTGGCCAGACTGCAAGTCATCAGGGCAGAGAGCAATTCTAATTCACCCTGTTGCCTGGCTCTTAATAAGGGGTGGGAAAGCCAGGGCCAAGGGGCCTTAGGACTTGCTTTTGTGTCTTTGGACAACCTGCACTCTCCACCCTCCGGGGCCTGACCCTCTGCTTCTGGATGCCAAGAGAGGTGACCATTGTGGCCGGGGCAGTTCTCTGGCTGGGCCCTTTGCTTACTGCAGTGCGTGGCTCTCAGTGGGCTAAGTAGCCCCACCTGTACTCTGGGCGGTGTCAAGGAAGCAGCTACAGAAGCCCAGGAACAGTGTTCTAGAAACCACTGCTGCTCAAAACACGATCAGCCTGGTCAGGACACGCCCTTTAGAACAGGTGCCTGATTCTGGTGCCCTCCCAGACTGTGGTTTCAGTGATGGGGTGAATCCAAGTATAGAAGAAGACCAAAAAGCCAGAATGTCAGATTCTAGTAACCATCCTGACTCAGATCTTGATGTCATAATTCTTACCTCTTCTCCCCACACAACCTGTGGAGGTTCCTCTGCTCTCTTGCACCTGCACCAGAGCCGAGGCCTGGGAATACTGGACCAGAACAAGACAGTGCACATTAAATCTGCTCCTGCTCCCCTCACAGTCCTATCTCTCCATGCCTCAGAGCCCGAGACCTCACACCCATTAGGGTGGCCATCATAAAAAAATAATAATAACAAAATAACAGGTGTTGGCAAGGATGCAGAGCCATGGGAGAGAACCCTTGTGCCCTGTGGGTGGGAATGGAAAATGGCGCAGCTGCTGTAGAAAACATTATGGCGGCCCCTCAAAACGTTAAACACAGAATTACCATATGATCCGGAATTGCCATTTCTGGGTCTATACACAAAAGAACTGAAGGCAAGGACAAACAGATATTTGCACGCCCATGTTTGTAGCAGCATTATTCACAATAGCCCAAAGGTGGAAACAACCCATGTGCCCATCGACAGACGAATGGATAAACAACATGTGAAGTAGACACACAATGGCACATTATTCAGCCTTTAGAAAAAAAAAGAAAGCCTGACACAGGTTAGGACATGGCTGAACCTTGAGGACGTTACGCTGAGTGAGTAAACCAGCCACAAAAAGACAAATACTGTAGGGTTCCACTTATATGAGGTACTTAGAGGAATCAGCTTCATGGAAACAGAAAATACAATGGTGGTTGCCAGGGGCTGTGGAGAGGGAGGCATGGGGAGTTGTTGTTTGACGGGAAGAGGGTTTCAGTTTTGCAAGATGAAAAGGGTTCTGGAGGTGGATGTTGAGGATGTTTGCCCGACAGTGTAGACGTACTGATTACCACTCAACGGGACACTTAAAAATGGTTATGATGGCTGCATTTTATGATAAATATATTTTGCCACAATTTAAAAAAAATAAAATAACAATTCAGACATTTCTCTGTTATGGCACATCTTCGCCCTTCCTTCCTTTCCCCTGCCCAGACACGACCCCCCGCCGAATTCATCCTCCTTCCTCTGGCCGCCTCTGTTCCCTCGTACAATCCCTTTGGCTGCCCCGCTCAGCCTGCCACAACCTCTTAATCAACAGAAGAAGTCCCTGTTTAGTTTGCCTTCTGTGTATCTCTCAACCTTGGCTTACATATTCCTAGGGACAAGGAGCTCACCACCTCCCACATAGCTCTCCTCCTGCCAGAAGAGTTTTGCCTGTTAAAATATTGTTCTTGAGAGAGAATTGTCATCTGTCTCCCAGAATGCTTCCCCCCTAGTAGGCTTGTATCCGTGCACTGAGATTGCACAGAACAAATCCAATTACCCCTTCACGTGCAGTCCCTTCTGATGCAGTTCTAATTACCTCCCCTGAGTTTTCTTTGCCTTCAGCTAATGTACCCCAGATAGAGCTACACTGTACTGTATCACAAGCTCTAGTAGGTGCTGGGGATAGAGAAGTGAATGTGACTTGGTCCCTTTTCTTTAAGAATTTACAATAGGGAAGTGAAAAATAGGAAAAGTGAAATAGGAAAAAATAGGAAAAAAAAAAGAAAAATAGGAAAGTGAAAAAGAGGCTCTTTCAATAACTTAAGGGAAATGCCTTACAGACACCAACTCAAAGTTTGGGGGGAAAAAGAGATTCTCAGAGCACTCTGGGAGCTCAGAGAAGCAGCAATAACACTAGAAGGGCAGGGAAGGGCAAGGAAGACTTCTTGGAGTAAGGAAAACTTTGGATACTGAGCTGTCCTGACTGGTGGTATAGGTTGTGCCCTGTATAGCTCCAGCCTTTGTTGATGGCTTCCTGGGATGTGTGCAGTACACATCTTGGTCAACCTCACACAGTATCCCTACTGAGATGAGTCATCAAGGAGAAGCGAGGCAGAAAGAAGGGGACAGTGATTGGGAAGGGGCACAGTGCATTCAGGGAACCGTACATCACCCTGTAAGCCCAGGGGACAGATTTGAGGGTGATAGTAGCCATATACTAGGATAGAGAGGGGAGGCAGAGCTGAAAATCTCCAAAAAGGAAACTGGCAGTGGATCTCATGCAGACTTATGAGAGCCAATTGCATACTTCTCTTTCCCAGCTTCTTGTTAAATGACATCACATTGGGAGCTTGAAGTCCACCATGGCTGGGAGTATTTACACCACGGAAAGTGGCAAATACTATACATTAGGCTTCTTCTTCTCCCTGGGAAGCTGGCGGTCAAACATTTACCAGCACACTGCTGGCTATCACTAACCCTTCAAAAGACTTGGCCCAAATCTCTGGACTCCATCTCTTTCAGCCCAGCCTAGACTTTATGTCTCCAGCTGGACCTTGTTTGTCTCTAACCACGCTTCCCTATCCAGGGAGGCCCTGGATCTCTGTGGTTCTCATACATCAGCCCGAGGAACTCCAGATGGCCCTCGGCACTGTTTAGTTAGGGATCCAGGACTGTTCGTCATGCACTGAGGGATGATTTCTGGTCACTGGAACCCATTCCTTCCACACGTTTAACTGTCTATGGGCCGAGGTCAGAGCTATTTGCTGGATAATTGGTCACACACCTTCCCAGTAATAACCACACAAGCTTCACTCATTCTGTGCACTGGGTACTGTTCGAAATACATATACTAACTCATCTAATTCTCACAGGACATGAAGTAGAGTCCCTGCATCACAGAAAGAATATGTTTCTTCACCAAGGACCACAGCTGACAGGAGGAAATGCCAGTTATTTTCTTTGCTGTGCAGAAGCTTTTTAATTTGATATAATCACACTTGTCTATTTTTACTTTTGTTGCCTGCACTCATGGTGTCATATCCAAGAAATTGCTGCCAAGGCCAATATTCAGTAGATTTTTTCCTGTGTTTTCTTCCATGAGGATTATGGCTTTAAGTCTCACATTTAAATGTTTAAGCCATTCTGAGTCGAGTCTGTGTATGGTGCAAGATAGGGGTACAAGTTCATTCTCCGTGCATATCTGGTTTCCTCAACACCATTGGTTGAAGACTGTGCTTCCCCCATTGTGTGTTCTTGGCTCCTTCAGCAGAGATCAGTTGACTGTACATTCATGGGTTTATTTCTGGGCTTTCCATTCTGTTCTATTGGTCTGTGTGTTTTTAATACCAGTACCAGGCTGTTTTAATCACTGTAGCTTGGCAGCATATTTTGAAATCAAGAAGTGTGATGCCTCTAGCTTTGTTCTTATGCATGATCACTTTGCCTATTTGAAGGCTTCTGTGGTTCCATATACATTTTAGAATTGTTTTTTTTTTTCTGTTTCTGTTAAAAAATCATTGGGCTTTATTTTTTTAAGATATTATTTATTTATTTGTCAGAGAGAGAGAGAAAGAGCACAAGCAAGGGTGGCAGCCTGCAGAGGGAGAAGCAGGCTTCCCGCTAAGCAAGAAGCCTGATGTGGTACTTGATCCCAGGACCCTAGGATCATGACCTAAGCCAAAGCCAGATGCTTAACTGACTGAACCACCCAGGCTTCCCAATCATTGGGCTTTTAATAGGGATTACATTGAATCTATATATCATTTTGGGTAGTATGGACTTTTTAAAAACAGTAATTCTTCCAATCCATGGATATGGGATGGCTTTCCATTTATCATGTCTGATTTAATTTCTTTCATCAATGTTTTAATGGTTTCAGGTGTGCAAATTCTTCTCCCTGTTTAAGTTTATTCCTAAGCATTTTTTTCTTTCTGATACTATTGTAAAGAGATTTTTTTCTTTCTTTCTTTTTTTTTTTTTTTTTGCAGATAGCTTGTTATTAGTGTATAGAAATACAATTTGATTTCTGCTTCTTCATTCTTTTGTGGAATATTTTGGATTTTCTATACATAAGATCATGCTACCTATGAACAGAAACAATTTTACTTCTTCCTTTCCAATTTGGATGTCTTTTATTTCTTTTTCTTGACTGATCACTCTATCTGGAAGTTTCAGTACTATGTTGGGTAGAAGTGGCAAGAGTGGCCACACTTTTCTTGTTCTTGATCAACAGAGTTGAAAAGGCAACCTACGGAATGGGAGAAAATATTTGCAAGCCATATATCTGATGGGGGATTAATATTCAGAGTATGTAAGAACCTCATATAATTTAATCACAAGAAAAACTTAAAAATGAGAAAAGCACTTGGATGGACATTTCTCCAAAGAAGACATGCAGATGGCTACCAGATATAGGAAAAGATGTTCAGAATCATTAATCATCAGGGAAATGCACAGCAAATCCTCAATGAGATATCACCTCACACCTGTTAAGATAGCTAACAATAAGAAAGAAAGTAAAAGAGAAAGAAAGAAAGAGAAAATAAAAGATAACAAGTGTTAGCCAGCATGTTTGGAAATTAAAACCTTTACACAATGTTGGTGGGAATACAGAATGGGGCAGCCACCATGGAAAAAGATATGGAGGTTCCTCAAAAAATTAGAACTAGAACTATCCTATGGCCTGGCAGTCTCACTTCTGGGTATTTATCCAAAAGAATTAAAATCAGGATCTTTCAGAGATATTAGCACTTCTGGGTTCATTGCAATATTATTCGCAATAGTCAAGATACGAAACAACACAGATGTCCATCAACAGGTGAATGGATGAAGAAAACTTGGCATATTACAAAAGAATAATATTCACTGTTGAAAAGGTGGGGATCCTACCATTTGTAACAACATTGATGAACCTAGAGGACATGATACTAAGTGAAATAAGCCAGTCACTGAAGGACATATATTGTATAATTCCACTTATATGAGATATCTAAAAATAGTCACAGTCATACAATCTGAGACTAAGAATAGTGGCTGCCAGAAAGTGGGGAAAGAGGCAAGGGGAATCATGGCTCAATGGGTATAAAATTTCAGTTATGCAAGATAAGTAAGTTCTGGAGATCTGCTGTTCAACTTAGTACCTATAGTTAACAGTTAAACACTGGGCATTTTTAAATGTTAGGAGGATAGGGGCATCTGGGAAGCTCCCTCTATTAAGCGTTTTTCTCTTGATCTCAGCTCAGGTCTTGATCTTAGGGTTGTGAATTCAAGCCCCACATTGGAGTCTGTGCTAGGTGGAGCCTGTTCAGTAAAAAAAAAGAAGTGTTAGAAGGATAGATACCATGTTAGACATTCTTCCTGCAACACACACACACACACACACACACACACACACACACATGAACACAGAGGAATTTTTGGAGGCAATGGATATTTTAGCACGTTGATTATAGTGAATGGTATCACAGGTGTAAGCAGATGTCCAAACTCATTAAAACGTATGCATTAAATATGTATAATTTTCGTAGCTCGATTATACCTCAATGAAACTAAAAATGAGAGGAAATTCTGGGATTGGCTGCCCTTAGAACCAACGCCCTTTTCTCCTCTACTAAACTACCTGAAGCAGGAGGTCATGCATATGGACTGGGTACCTACCACATGCCAGGACCTTTCCATAGTCCATTTTAGTCCATCCTCGCATAATCACCAAGGAGTAGAGTATGTTGGATACTGTTGGCCATGGTCCAGCAGTGATTCCTTTTTTATAGTAACAGCATCCTCAATTGCTTTTGGGTAAATCATTCTACCATCCCTCTTGATCCACGTCATTTGGTGTGGCTGACCTCACTCCCACTGCTGAGGCACATGTGATCCGGCATACGCCAGTTCTTAAAAGCCCCTCCCACCAGCCCCAGGGCTTCAGTCCAGGATGGGCACAAGACCTAACTGAAGGAAAGATAGCAGATCTTTTTTGTACTAGACCTGAATCTAGGAATGGCAGACTGGAGCTTCAGGCCAAATTTTGTGCTATGGAAACTAAGACTCAGAAATGACACGTAAAAATAAAGCCTTGCCATTCTTAGAACTGTATTGTAGGAAGGAAAGAGGGGAAAGCATTGTTCCTTAATGTACTGCAATCCCTGGCTTTATGTTACTAATCAGTGAAACCTGAGATAGCTCCTTGAATACTCACCTTCAGATTAGTAGGGGAGAAGGGGATCTTACGTGCTCAGTGAAAAAGGAAAGACCCAGAGCTGCTGTAAGGAGAATGTAAAGGAACAATGTTCACAAAAGACTACTTAAGAGGTATGTTACTTACATACCCTTGAAGGAGGTCATCATATTTCCCTGCTAAAAAATGGAGGTTCTACAAAGGTATCACACAATTTGTCTGGGGGCGGAAAGCATGACGATCTGGAGAGGGGTCACAGTGCTTGCCTCGAAAAGTAAAACGTAATGATCGCTTTGTAGTTGGTGTTTGAACTTTTAGAATATGGGATGAGGCTCCTTTTGTGATAGAGGCTGAATGGCTCACCTGCCCACATGCTGCTTGTGAGAACAGAGCCAGCCTGGAGGAGAGCAGAGCTAACCAATGGCAGAAAAATGGGATCTTAACACCTGTCTTTGTGCCCTTGGACCAAAGCACACAAGTATCTCAGTTGCGTGAACGAGTATCTCCCCTTTTCCCGAACTGATCTCAAATTGGGTGTTCTGTCCCTTGCGGCTGATGGAGTGCTGACTAATCACGTTGGTATTAACATCCTTGTGTTGGAAGGAAGGAAGGAAGGAAAGAAGGAAGGCAGGCAGGCTCTGAGAGGCTCCATGAGCTGGCCAGGAGCACATACAGCATCCTTGGCTTGGCCCGGATCAGTCTCTGGTTCACACGAATCCATAGCAACCCACACTCAGATCTCCCTGTGGCCTCAGTGAGGGCATCTCTCCACTGCTACTGGAGACATGAAACTCGGGATCCCTTCCTCCATGTAAAGCCCCTTCCTTCTACTCCTACCAGCCACACTACTCAAGATGTTGGCACATGATGCGTTCACTCATCCATTCTTACCAAAGGTATACTATCTTGATGTGGAGGAGGAATCGTGATGGAGTTTGTGAAAAATTCAGAAGCAAATAATACGCAGTCTCTTTGAACAGTTAGATAAGCTCCTCGAACAACACATGCGCGGTTCTGTCCCTTCTCTGGGACCAACCCCGGACCCACACACAATCTGACCTTCTCACAGCTGGCGGCACTGCAGACCTCCAGGCCTTTCACATGAGCATCCTTTTCCCTTCCTAACAACATGTGCTCAGCTCCCCTTCCTGGCTGCCCGGCCCCCCACCTGCCAGTGTGCACCTCTGTCTCCAAGGCGGCCCTCCGCTGTGTTCTTTGTCCATGACTGCTTCCACTAGAATGATTGATTGGCGAGCGGGGATGACAGCTTGGCCTCCTGTGTCTAGCAGAACAGCAATCCACCAATTAAATATTCCTTCCAAAAACTTTAAAGTTAAACAGGAAACTTCTCCTTATCGTTAAACTAAGCCCAGTCTGCATTTCAGTGTTTACTTTAGAAGTGATGAATGCAACATGGCTCTAAAACAATGTTCCAGAATTCTCACTTTCTGCTAATTCAGCCTGGCCTTTCTAGGACTGACCACCACGAGGCTGATGAGCTTCCAGTGGAAGTTTCCTGGGACATAGAACTTGCTCTCTCTTCACCGGTACTTCTTACTGTCTGTCTCAGACCATGCCGTTTGCAGCTCCAGGCTGTCCGACAGTCTTCTCTGTCGACTGGGGACCCTGCCTGGGCTTGCATTCCCCATCTGTCTGCAATGCCTCTTCTCCAACTGCCCCTGGTGCACCAGGACAGCAGCCCCCCGCTGGGACCAAATCTATCCTTCTAGGGATCAGGTTGGTTGCTTTCATAGTTTACTTGCTTCATTTGTCATCCATCATTCTTTTTTTTTTAAGAATTTCTTTATTTATTTGAGAGAGAGCACAAGAGCAAGAGAACACACAGAGGCAGAGGGAGAAGCAGACTCTCCGCTGAGCAGAGAGCCCAACACGGGGCTTGATCCCAGGACCCTGAGATCACGACCTGAGCTGAAGGCCAACTGATGAGCCACCCAGGTGCCCTGTCGTCATTCTTTTAAATTCAGAAAACCAATTCTATTTTCAAATAAGAAGAAAGGGAATTTGGTTTGGAAAATGGCGGTTGAGGAATCTGAACCTTCATACAGTTGACGTAGTTGTCATGGGTTTATACAACGCAGAATAGGGTTTGAAACCAAGCACGCCTGACCTCAATCCCTGATCCTTAACCATCACTCAACAGGCAGATCTAAGATCTTTCCACCATGGCCATCCCATGATTTCATGGCAGATGAGAGCACATGTCTCCCTGACGGTTCATTGCTCCTCCGGACTCACTACTACAGCACGAAAAAAAATAATCCTAATTACAACATCAGCTCCTTGATGCTTCTTTATCTCTAGAGACACAGCGAGCCTCACAGGACCTGTCACATGGCAGGAGGTTCACGAGGGTAACAATCATTTGGAAGGAAAGGCGCCGGCACAGACCGGCCTCCTACTATATGTCAGGCACTATGCTAACACCACCCAGCATTCAGTTTCATTTCATCCTTTCTGAGAACTGGGAGGTTAACACTGACAGCCTCTAACGTGGCAGGTGAGGGACGCTGGGGGATGGAGCTGCTCAAGGGAACACAGCCAGTGTCCTCTGAAGTCCAACTCCAAACAAAACTCATCAGGCAATGCACTGAAAATGAAGGTGTAAAAGAGCAAAACTTGAAAAGCCCAGATGAGAACTAGATAAAAACCCGTGGAAGGGAAAAGCATCCACCTTAAAACAGCCACTGAGTCTCCAGGAGACAAACAAAGCCACCATGCCTCAGCTGATCAAGAAAAGCATCCTTGAACCCACTTTTCTCATAGAGATTGCTGCCCACCACTTGTAGGTCCAAACCCTTGGAGCTGGGGCTGCACAGGGAAGGCTGTTTAATATGCAGGGAGCTCAGCTTTGCAGGGTGGAAAGGGCCTTCATCTCACCAAATATATTCAAGGAGTGGCAGAAAGTGGCATTTCACAAGAACTGAAGATACAGGCGCCCTGAGCTGCAAACGCAATGGATTGAGTGTTATTGCTGCAGGAAAAAAACCTCCCCTAGGGGGAGGGCCTTAAAAATCACAACCGTTTACTTAGCACATGTCTGTGGGTCAGGTGGACAGGTCTGTGGCTCTGGGCTAGGCTCTGCTGAGCTGGGCTGAGCTGAACCCCGGGTCTGCACTGGCCAGGAGGGCAGCTGGAGCCTGGCTGGGTGAGGAAGGGCTGAGCACTCCCTAGCACCCCCAGGAGTTCAGGCTTCAGCAGGCTAGTTCTGCTGTTTGCATGGCTGCTGGGCAGGCTCCTTGGCCAGCAGAAACACACGGGGTCTTCCGGGGCCCAGTAGGGAACTACTGCTTCTGCCATATGCACCTGGCTAAAGCAGGTCTGCGTCCCAAAGCCCCAATTCAAGATGGGGGGTGACAGGCTGCCCCTGCCGGTGGAGGGAGCTGCCAGTCCTGTGGCCAGGGGTGTAGCTATGGAGAGGAGAAGAATTGTGACCATTTGTGCTGACATTTATCATGGGGCCTCCGATGAAGAAACATCCTTAGGACTCACTGATCCCCAAAAAGATCAGAGATGTATCTACTGGGGCATGGCCAGGCACGGCCAGAGCCCAGAATCCAAGGGAGGGTTACAGAAGACAAAAATAGGCAGTGAGCCCTCTTCAGCACTGGGTACCATGGCATTTCTGTCTCACCCAATCCTCCCAGCAGCCTGGTTGGCAGCTTCTGTTGACGCCCCCCCCCCCCATGTGTGGACACCTGATGTTTTCACCTGCCCAGCCCGTGTCCTCTGCTTTCTTTAGTAAGAGCGCCCAATGTTCTTTGGAGAAAACAGGCTTCTTCAGGCTCTGTTTGTGAGGCGTGATAGGGCTGACCCCTTCTGTGGCTCTGAAGTGAGCTCACAAGCCTGTCCGTCAGAAACACCATCCCTCCAGCCTGGGTTTGCACACGGGGTGTAAGACCTAAGGAAGACCCACCACATCGGCCACAGGAATGCTGCGGGAGGAGACGACGGCCATTTACTGGCACAGAAGCCTGAGGCTGTTGGGGGCCTTCTCCGCCCCACACAGGGAAATTATGTGATGCTGAGCCAGGGCCGAGGGAGGAGCAGAGACAAATGGCCAGTGACAGCCAGACTGGCTCCCAAGAGAGAGGTGTGCCTGAAGCCAGACCCACCCCACAAAATTCCCGGTCTTCTGAGGCCGTTATTCCACTTCTCCCCTGAGGCAGACAGAGTTGGCTTTCTGTCATTTGCAACCAACATCATGGCTAATAAACCAATTTAAAATATGCCTTCATCCCTGACCTTGTGGGGCTTGGCTCTGTAGCAAAAGCAAAATATGGTCCACGCATTCTCTCCCCTTGAAGAACTTTCTATTCTATTGTAGAAAGAAGAAAAATATGAATGACTCAATGAGGAGGGGTTGGTAGGGGAGAGAGAGGGGAGAGAAGGAGAGTGAGAGATTGAGATAAAAAGCTGAGAAGTCATCCATGTAACAGACACTGAAGGCCAGAGCCAAGCTGGCCCTTCCAGACTGTTATGGTGCTCTGTGCCCTGTGCTCTATTGTTGACTGATCTACAGGAGTCCTACCGGATAGACCATAAGCCCCAAACAGGTAGGTGATCTGTTGCCACACTCTCGAGCACTTGGCATAGACCTGAGAGGTGAGGGTGGGTGTCCACTCCCTACCCTATTATTTCTTCGGTATCTTTAAGTGCCATCTGCAGAACCCTCAGTTCCTTCCAAGTCTGCCATCAGGGACCATCATCTTCTGGTGTTCCACTGTCGTCACGCCCGCATGCCCACTTTCTTCCCTACATGCCCCCAGGGACTGTGGCCCGTTGCCGGAATTTCTTGCTTGCAAACAATCTGAACCTCCTTGCCTCCGCCCCACCGTTTTGACCTGAGCAAGCCCCAGACTTCATCAACTGATTGTTTCACGTAAGCTTGGGCCCGCACCTGAGCAGGCGAATATTGCTTAGGGAAACACATCACCTTGCTGACTCTCGGTTGTTCTGCTTATTCATTAATAATTTTAGGTCCTGGATCACTGTCTTCCTTTTCTTCAATTTTATCATTATTCGTGAAGATGGGAATATCCATGTGTATGATCCACTAATAACCAGGACTTCACCTCCAATAATCAGTTCCTCTCTCCTCCCCCACTTCTGTGGTCTTTCTCTGTGGTCTTCTCTACACAGTCCTACGGTCATACTCTTGACCTTGTCTTACCCACAGCTGCACCCACCTGACATCCATTCCAAGGTGCCTTGCATATTCCCCATCACATACTAGTTCCAGGAGTATATCCATTGAAACAACTATTAAATAATTCATTAACCTTAACAATTTATCATTTTACATTTTAAAATGCTACCTGGCCAGAGACCGCGGTTCATTACTGTAACCACTTGCTGGAAAACACCCTTAGCTCTTTGCCACCACCTCCCCACCTCCCCATCATTCTTACTCAGTTAAGGCCCAAACCTCATTAACTCACTTCTTCACCCATCAGCGGCCTACAGCAGAGAAGCTGAATACTGCTGAAGGAAAACACATCACCTCACTGACCTATCTCACTTTAAATTCAGGGCATCCTATTTCAAACCAGCCTGCAAGCCATGCCTGCTTTTCTACCACTCTTCCTACTGTCCAAAGCGACGAGACCACATTTTCCCTCTTATTGAACCCGTCTTCCATCTCCGATCTCCACGGCATTCTCAGATTATGACTTCATGTGATACTTCAAAATATATATTTTATTCATGGAGAATAGAGAAAGAATTGTAGGAGGTCTCATTTATCTTCCCTTTCCCCATTCCAAACACTTCCCACATGCTCTCTCTATCAATCTTGTTATGAAAAAAAAAAAAAAAAGAAAATTGTCTCTGGTCCTTACAGATGTCCTTTCCACTTGTCTTCTAGACCTCATTCACCCTCATCCACTCAAGGACTTTGTTTCTGCAATGACATCTTCCGTTTTCTGTCTTCCTCAATTACCCCCCACCTCTTGATCATTCCCATGGACATTCCAAGTGTTCTAGCATGTCCCGCAATTTAAAACAAAATAAAACAAAAAATGTGCCTTAGCTCTACTGTCCATGGCTCCATCCTATTCATCTTGTTGCCTTTTCTTCTGCTTCACTTGGGGAAGATTGAGAGCCCTAGGGTCCTTCCTTTTTCATTAAACCCTCTCTTATCTGGATGTACAGCTCTAAGTGTCATCTAATTACTCATGATACTTGAGACCCTGTTTGCAGCACTCACCACTACCAAATTCCACAACCACTTATACTCAAACGTCTACTGGACGTCCTGACATGATCTCAGTAGGAATGTCAAGGGTCATGTGGTCACAACGGAATGACGGATTCCCCTCCAAATCTGATCTTTCCCAGGATTCCTATCCACAGCGTGTGGTATGGGGTCTTCCAGCTAAATTTGTACTGTTAGAAATTGTCTTTGAGATTTACTTGTATCCTGATGCCACACTCAATGGCCAACAAGTCCAGTGGGCCTCACCCCAAAACCCATCCCAAATCTGTGCATGTCCTCACCTTCACCCTCACGGCTCCAGTCAAGCCACTATTATCTCTCTCACAATGGACCCGGGTGGCCTCCTTCTGTTTTTGTTGCTTGTGTTCTAGTCCTTTCCACTCTTCCTCTCCCAGTAGAGTAATCATCTGCCTGTCCACTGCCTATTTCAAGTCCAGCGACTTCTCGTCATCTGTCTGGAAATCCCAGCTCCTCACTCAAGTTGACAAAATGTCTGCCTACTCTGGCGTATGCCTATATCTCTAGACTTACCATCCCGCCCATCATCTCCCCTCATCTCCCCAGCCCCTCACTGGCCTCCTGTCAGTCTCCCTCTGTCAGGCCTTCAGCCAGTGGCTCCCTCTGCCTTGAAAGTCTGTCATCAGCCCTGGCCCCCTCTCTTAATCATATCACCCACTTAAATGTCAGCTCCCCATGGAGACCTTCAGCGGCCCATGACCAGTCACTCTCATATGGTCCTTTCTTCCATTTACTATGTATTTTGGAATATTCTGGAACACACACAGCATGGGCATCCAAGTGATACCAGAGGCCATGTGCAGGAAAAAGAAGGAAGGTTCTTCCTCTGTCTTCCTCCAGCCATTTTAGTTGTCTCCGCGGGCAACCGTGGGTCCCACTTTCTGATAGAGTCTTTCCCGGTGTGCTTTATGCAATGCACTCCCGTTCTTTTGAGCTCTCCCATCATTAAACGGTAACACCCTACAGGCACTCTCTTACCAGTTGCTTCCTTCACTTGACAAAATATCTTAGATGTCCTTTCCTCTATTTATCAAACTAGCTAGCTAGCGCCCCATTATCTGTTTATGGATTGCTCTCCTCTTTTAAATGGCTGCGATGTCCTGAACTGCAGGGACATGCCATGTCCTACCTATCAGCCCCTGCGATGGGCATTCCAGCTGTTTCCACTCTCCTGCTAGTTCAGCGATGCCATGAATATGCTCGTACGTTGATCAGTGGCTTTGCATCTTTGCTAATATGACTGTGGGATAAATCACCTAGGAGCCAAAGGGCTGGATCTAAGTGAGACTGCATTTTACATTTTGAGAGCTGTTTGCTGACCGGTTGACTTCCATGGACACTGTCTTGGTTTCTGTCTCCACCAGCCTCTGCAGACACATTTCCAGGAAACGTTGTTGGTGGCTATCTCCTGCCATGGCAGAAACCAGTTCATGGCTGCAAGATTGGTATCTGGTAAGGTCTCAATAAGTAGGATTGGGATAAACAAATAAACAAGTGAAAATAAACAGGATGAAAAGGACAAGAGGCTTGACTTCCAATTAGTACCAGGTTTTAATCCTCAGTCGGTCACAACTGCAGAACATCGGGCAAATTACTTAACCTCTCTGAACCTCACTTCTTCATCTGGTTATGAGAGAAAATAATAATCCTTGCTTCTGAGACTTACTCCCGGGACCAAATAGGATAATGGACGTGGCCAGAGTTTTATAACTGGTGAGAAGAGCCCAGCTGCCCATGCAGTTACCAAGATCCTGGGCCGAAGAGAAGCCATAACCAGCTAAAAAGCAAATCTTAAATAAACACGACCTTTCAGCTTAATGATGGCACGTGTTGAACCCCATAAACTTCCGATTAAATCTGTACAAACCACAAGGATAACTTGGCAGGGATGCCACTGGCTGGTCCTTACTGAAGAGGATGTTGGTTTGCCAATATGTATTCCCTATAGAGAATCTGATGTCTGGGACCCCAAGCCTGAGGTCTCTCAAAGAAATCAGGGCCCACACCATCTAGCCACCACGCCAAACCAGCACTCATATTCCAGTGGATCAAAAACCTGTCCACTTACAGATACCACTGATGGCTGGGATAATATGTGGCAGGGGCAAGGTTATGTTCTAGTCTGGATCAGGGGACACCTTTATTTATTTTTTTATTTTTTTCTGGGAGGCAAGGAGCTCTTTCTCCAAGGTAGAAAACAACCCCAGAAAGTGGGCAAATAAAGAATTGAACAGCTCCTGCGGGAACTAGCCAGAACCAATTATAATTAGCACTAGCCTGGCTTAGCATGAAATGTCTGCTGGAAAACTCCATGCTGAGAGATTGAGTGTCTTTATTGGGAGCTAGGGCTGGCTGGTCTCCAGAAATCACAGGGCGTAAGGCTGCCCTGCTGTCTCTGTTTTAGATTGTGATTGACCACTGAAGAACTGCCCGAATTGAGATGCCTGCCCAGACCTGGGTCTGACAGCACAATTGGCCAGCCCTGCCCTGGAGACGGCCGGGGCCGGAGCTGGTAATTGACAGAGAACTCATTACAGAAGCCAGGAGCCGCGGAGCGCACCGGGAACCTGAACTGACAGATCCTGGGGGCATGGGACTCAGAATCAGTGGGGACAGACAGCCCAAGTGGTAGGCATCACAGTGCCCAGAGAGCTCCAGTGGTGAGACCTGACCCTGCCGTGCTCCCCACATGGCTCCGGACACGTGACCGGCCTCCGTGAGCCTCATACCACCTGCTGGCAGAGATAGGAAGAAACATCCTTAGAAGAGTGAAAAATAAGGATGTCGTGACCATGGCGTTGAGGATCATGATCGAACAACTAGCAGCTATTTCGCATCTAAGAATCCTAAAAGTGCACGAACTAATTTAAACTTTGCAGCAAGGCCTAGGGTGTAAGGCTTCCCATTTTACAGATGTGAAGAGTAAAGAACAGAGATTTACAGTATTGCCTGAGGTCACAGAGCTGGAAGATGGGTAAAGCCTGAATTTTGACCTGGACAGGATAGGACAGACAGAAAGGAAAGGAGAACCTGCCCAGTCTGGCAGAAAGTCTGTGCTCAGTAAAAGTGAGCTCCTTCTTTCTCCCACCCCCGCGCCTCCAACCCCCCATGGAGAAATCCAGACTAATTTTAAATCTAGAAGGCAGGTGTATGCCAACCCCCCAGCTGGAGAGAGCCAACTTTCTCCATTCCCCTGCATTGATGGAGGCTCAATAATCCTGTGAATGATCCTGTGCCCAAAAGACTGAGCCCCACTGTTCAACATGTAATAACCTCCTGATATCAGCTGTGCACCGTCGAGGACAAAGATGGCATGAGTGGATGGAGTGTGGGGCAAAGCCGTCTGCCTGTAGAGAGAGCAGCAGGACAGAGCTCTGAGGCCTGAACATTCCAGGCCCCGGAGTGGGGCGGGGACCTACCAGTGAGATCAGGAGCAGACTGGACAAGGGAAGATGGGGAAAGGCAGATTGAGGCAGGTAGTTAAAGATCTTGAACATCCTGCCAAAGGGTTTAGAGTTCCTTTTTGACAAGGCCTCTTGCTCAGCCACCCCAAGGAACAGGAGCACCTCTGGCCAAGGAGTGGACTTTATTTACTGTGTCCCTAGTGCCTAAAGCAGACTCCATGGCACAGGGGGTCTTTAACTTACAGCTTACCAATTTAGAACAAAGGAACATCCCTCCCCACTTCTCAGATGCCCAAAGAGCTAAAATAAGGCAACCACTGGACCGAGATGTCTGTAGGAAGGGCCATGCCTGCTGCTACTCTCTCGAGGTCTTCCAGCTCCCAGGCCTTGCCCAGGACTCTGCGCATTGAGTAAATATGGGGGAAGGAGGCTGTTTACGAGGCCACCTAAGGCGGTCCCTCAGTGCTTCCCCACGGAGGCCCTCCACGAGCCCTGAGCCCTGAGTCAGTTCTCCTTTGAATGTGGGGCCCTGAAGCCACCCATGTCCCCCACCAAGGCCACAAGTCTCGCTCAGGGCTCCTGCCATAAAGGTGACACAGAAGACACTTTGTTGCCACGGAGGCCCTGTTGCTCACTGTCCTGCAAACAGTCAGGATGTCATCACTTAGAAATCCACGCTCCGTCACTGCTGTCTCAAAGCCACCTAAGACAGAAGGGCATTTGGTCTGACTTACATCGCTGTTCCCAAGTCACACTCAGTGCTTCTCCCTGGGAGCAGTCCTGAGGATGGCTGCTCTGACCGCTGCTTCTCCAATCTCGACTCCGATGTTAGGATGTGGTGTACCTGTCCCAGGGGCTCCTCGCTGCCAGCCTTGTGCTCTTCATACCACCACGACGTGAGGACAGAGGCAACTGCTCCAAGAGGCTGCCCCTTGGGAGCCCCAGATCCAAACATGCTGGACCCTGCATCCCCATGGCACTGACTCCCACACCCTTCCATGCGTCTGGCCACAAGTGGACAGCCTGGTTGGAGACAGTGCTCTCCGCTTGGGTCCACCAGGGCAGCTGGGGCTCTGCTCCCTTTCGGGGCTCGTTAGAGGCTGCACCTGCAGAGACTAAAGCCAGCCAGGGTCACCCCAGGCTTATGAAAACACATCACACGCAAGTGCTAGAGACAGTCCCGGCCATAAAAACAAATCACGCCCTGGGGGCTCTGCTCCCAAACACCAAATAGACTCTTGATCTTAAAACCACCAGGGCCTCAAGATGCACGAGACAGCGCTTTCTCTCAGGGGCCGTTCACTGAAGATTTGGAGGCAGGGGGAGAAAAGGAAATGAAGGTTTTGTAAAACCTGCCAACTAAGTCAAGCAAAGCAGTGTCTTCTTTCAAAGTGCAGGACATTCTGGGTCTGCAAAACTGTTTCAAAAAGTAGTACTGAGCTTAATTTTTTTAAAACAGACATGCCCACTAATATATTAATAATCAATCATTGTAAACAGATATACTTTTTAAACAGATCTACATGGTGAGCGAAGGGAGCTCCAGTGTTCAGGTATTTTGGTGGCCAGAACGACCTGGACAGGACCCCAAAGGTCAAAGGGCACATCCTCTTCCAAGGGAGGGTACGTGGGTTGGTCCTGAGATAATCACAAAATAGAGGGCACGTCTGGGTCAGCCAATGACTCGAGCAGCCCAGGGGAGTAGACAGGAGTCTCCACGTGTTTCCACCTGGGCTACCCACCCACCTGCCCCACACCTCCAGGGGCCCCTTCTCACCCCGGCACCTGCCTTGTTGAGCTGATAACATCACCATCTTATGTGTACTGAGCACCTCCTGTGTGCCAGACCCTCGGTATCCATGCTTTTCAGACCCTCGTGCCACTCCTGGAGATCCGCACCATTGGCCAAATGAGCTCATGGAGTGTGGATGGGTAAAGTCACATGCCCGGGGTGACCTGGAGGGACATCTTTGAGTCAGAACTGGAAGGAAGTCTGTTCGATTGATATCATTCTAGCCTCAGGCTGCCCACTAAAAGAGACCAGGGGCCCACAGAAATGCACAGTAGCGGCTAAGGCAAAGGCCCGAGGACGGTCCATGGAGTCTGGAGATGTCTGTCCTGGAGGGCCAACTCCTTTCGCTATCATTACGGAGCTCTGCCCAGGTGGGCTGCTCCTAGCATCTGCCAGCTGTGGCTTCCAGAAGCTGCCGAGTGACATTGTCAAGGTCCCGCTCTTGATCGATCAGTCACTCCGAAGAAGGCCAGGCGCCAGGAGCAGGTGGAGTATGGCAAATGTGACGAGCAAACTCTGAACACACTGGAATGTCCCACCCACTGTGACCACATTGACGTGTCCCTGCGTGCGCTCCTGTCATACTCCAGTTCCTTCCAGACTCTCTTCAGTCTCTTCCCTGCCATCTGCTGGCCTGGGGCCACCTCCTTTCTCAGCCCCAAGCCACGCTCTCTGCACAAGAACGAGGCCTGCCCCTCATGCTTAATGTTCGCTGTGTCACGTGGTATTGTGATTTTCCTGATGGTGTGTCTGTCTTCCTCATCAGCCATGAGCTTGTTGGGAACACGGGGAGGGGCTTCCTCATCGCTATACCCCAGGGTCTAGGACTCCCTGTCACCTGACACATAGTAAAAGCTCTGAACACAGATTTGCCTCAGTCCGACCTAATGTGAAGTGGAAAAGGATGTGGACAAAAGCCCTGGATCCCGGTTGATGAAAAACTCAAATTCTATGAGCTTCTTCGCAGGTATCAACTACACCTGTGCAGGTGAGGGAGGCGCGGAGAAGGGAGGGAGAGAGGGGAGGAGGGAGAGCAAAAGAGACAAAGAGTTAAGAGACAGAGGCGGAAAATGTAGAAAGAGGGGTAAAGGATAGAAGAGGGAGAGGGAAGGAAAGAGGAGAGGCCTTTCCCTCTTTTTCATAAGCAAAAATCCCTTCTTTACTCTCATTGGACCAACCTGAGCCAATCACTGTGGACAGTAGGGTGCCAGTGAATTGATTGGCTTAGATCTGGGCTACTGACCCAATCACAGCCCAGCATTTACCAATCAGGATCCCCTTAGAAGGAGCTGGGGGTGAAGTTCCTCATGGAGGGAGGGAAGGACGGTTGCGGGGAAGGCACACTGCGCTGCACATCTTTGGCTGGAGCGAGGGACAGCACCACCTGCTTGAGGACCATATCGGCAAACTGTCTGCTTTGGTAAGTAAAGTGCTACAGGCATGCTCCTTCGTGTGTGCTGTGGTCCACGGATGCTTTTGCACCCTCAGGTCAGAGCTGAACGTGGCCCTGGAGCAGAAGATGTTTCCCCGGGGTCACCTCCCAGAGAACACTGGCAGCCCCTGCTCTGAGACAGCCCCAGACACGGCTGCACAGGGTTTCCCAAACCGCTCCTGTCCCCTGCCTTTGACCACCTTTGCTGTTCTGCTCTTGCTTCAGTCCCTGAGCTAGCCGGAGTCCTTCCCACCAGTGAATCCTTCAGGCTTAATTAAGCAAAGGGGAGTCTGTTTATGTTGCATACAATCCGAATAATTTCAGAACACATGACTCTCCCCCGGCACCACCTTCAGCTCCTCGAACCCACTTCTGGGTGTATGTTATCGAATCCCCCTGGGAGAGGAGCCCCGGCTCCGTTTCCCGTCCGGGATTCCTTGCCAGGGGTAGAGCATTAGCGCCCCTGAGACCCATGTTAGGGACTTGGTTCCCACAGGAAAACTGTGTACAAACAGCTTTGTGTCAACACCCTTTGCCCAAATGTTTCAAAATAGGGTCAGTCCTGAGTCAGTGAAGTCCAGCCTGGGAGAAACCCAGAACTAATTGGAATTCCGGACACTCCCCCAGCATTCCCTCTCCTTATCTCTGCCAGCACCAGCCTCTCCCCAGATGCAGAGTCAGAAGTGAGAGGTCCGTGCCGGCACTTTACATTTTCCTGGAATAGTTTATTGCCAAAGAAACTCTATTTAGATCATCAGTATGGCTTCGCAGGAATGCCTCCCTTATCCCAGAGACATGCTAGTTAGTCTGGCCCTGTCCGCCATACCTGGGAGTTCCTGGGGGCCCGAGCTTCCTGCACTACAGGCTGGCCTCTGAGTTCTCCACAACACAGAGAGAGCAGGCACACAGAGAATGTGTTGCCCAGTGGGGGTGTCTGCAGAGACCCCCAGAGTGCCTGGGAACCCCCCACCCCAGAGCTGTGTGGGGGCTGTGGCCTGAGGCAGGACTCCTTGCACAGTGCTTCTGGAAAATCCAATCAGTGAGCTGGGCATGATGTTGCAAAGCAAAGCATCTGGTGACAGTGGCCACAGCTTTCATTAACCTCCGTGGATGACAGGGACTTCTGTTATAACCCAGGCTCTGTATGGGTGCAGCAGCAGGGGCCTGGGGGGGGCGGGGAGGAAGGCGAGGGAGGCAGGACTGTGGGTGTGGATAAGGCAGGTGAAGATGAGTAATTACAAGACACTAAGGAGCCCTAGGTGGGAGGGGGGAGTGCACGGGGTGTCCAAAGGGCACTCTGCAGGTAGTAATTATTACCAACATTTATATGTTAATGCTTTACCTGTGGCAGACATTGTCCTAAGAGCTTCGCTTATATCAATTAAGGGAAGCATGAAGGTGGGTTCTATTATTTTCTCCAAAGTCACTGGACAAAGAAGTCAGAGCAGGGAGTCGATTCGAGATGATAAATGGTTGCACTCCCCTCCCATTCTGGACCAGAGGACGGTCCTGGGGTCTTCAGATAGACTGTCTTGGATAATTTTCATGGCAACCCGGCAGGTGTGGGACTGATCCATCTTGAAGGGGAAATGAGATTCAGCGAGGTTGTGTCACTATCCTGTGGTCACACAACTAATGAGAAGCCAAGCCAAGATTCAGATCACGGCCCTGACTTGATAAGATGTGGTTCCTCCATTCAAGATGCTGACAAATTCATTGACAAAAACACAAAGGATAGGTGGGAGGAAAGTAACCCTAGGAGAGACTCGGCTTGAGGATGCCAGGAATTTAGAACAGAACTCAGAGTTCACCCATCCCAACCTGTACCCAGGTGAGACTTCAGCCACATCCATACCCAGCCACGAGGAAGCTCTTCCCGCATGGGGAGCCAGGCGGGGGCAGAGGGACAGCTCACCGAGAAGCCTCCCCTTAGCTGGGTTAGGCCTCCTCGGGAAGCGGACATAATTCCCAGAGACTATTCCTGCTCACATGGGTCTTTAGAAGTCCGAAGTAAAAGATCCGCATCTCCTATGTGTTCTTTTGCCTGAACGTCCTGGAGAGGACCACGCCCTCAGGACGACCGCCTTCTTTGCCCTCTGCCCTCTTCATGGGTGGGTAATGGTGCCCAGAACCAGCAAACCAATACCTGGGCTTCTGTGACCACGGCCGGTTGAAAGATATGGTTGAAAGGCTAAATGCCTGAGGGAGTGAATGAATGAGAGAGCGAGGAAATGCACAAGTGCGTGTGCTGAGTCCCAAAGCCCTGAGAGGTCAAGTTCCCTCTCGCAGGTGCGTGGAAGAGAGATGTAGAGAGAACGCTGCACTTTGCTGTCCCGCGGGACTATGGAGTCTGGTGGGAGCAAAGATCTGTTCAGATGTATTTTTCATATGGGACCCTTTAGGAAAAGCTCTATTCTAGCCCTGTGCAAAGGCTGTCTTGCTAGTTAAACCAGACCAGATTCCCCCATCAGACACTTGTATGGTGAACAGGATGGTGAACGAGGCAGGAGTGGCTCTCACTCTCGTGGGGTTTAGAATCTGGTGAATTGGAAATCTGGGTGAACAGGCTGGTCCATTCAACAAGCACTAATTTACCATCCTCCGTTCGCCAGATGCTGGGAGCACAGAGGAAGAACAGTCCCTCCTTTCATTAAAGCCTGCAGCGGCAGAGGACTGAGCCGGCAAGTTTAACGGCACTTAGAGGAAATGGCGGGATGCCAAGGGAACCCGAATGAGCGAGCTTGGAAGGGGAGAGTCAGAGGAGGCTCAAGATGCGTTTTCAGAGACTGAGGGAATTAGAACATCTTGAGGTGAACAGTGCGTTCAAAGGCACCAAGACTCGGAAGCAGCCCAGTATCCATCCATCCACCTGCCTGAACACCCAGGCAGCAAATATTTGTTGAGCTCCCTGTCTGCTCAGCTGGCCTAAGCCAGGAATGTGGGTCCCCGTAGTGACTCTTCCCTCCCTGACCTGCACAACCACCTCCCCCTGCACACTTGGAACCAAGGACTGCCACCCCACAGAGCCCACCTCTACCGTATTGGGATGCTTCCTGCTCACTTTCTCGGTGGCCCATCTCCCTCCCTGTCACTCTCACCTGTCCTTTCCTGCCTCTGCCACAATGAACTGTCAGAAAGGCTCATTTGAATTGTCATTCCCCTTCCTAAATCTTCCAGTGCCCCTGGGGGAAAGGATTCACAAGCTTCCCGATCTGGCAGCTTCTCACTTTCTGGCCCCATTCTCCAGACCCTCACCTCTCGCTGTCTCCTCCCCTGCTACCTTGGGCCTGTGTCTGGCTCAGGTACCTGCTGCGGGCTCTCTCCTGCCTCTGGTGTCCAGACCTTCTTTGCCCTCTGCCAGAACCAGATCCACCCCCTGACCCTGCTGCTGCCCCGGGCATTCCCAGGCAACCATCATTCCCAGAATCTGTTCTCTGTGCATCCACAGCCCCAGGAGTCTGCCATTTGAACACCTCTCTTTGCGGATCATAAAACTCTCTCCATGGGCCTGTCTTCCCCTCTAGAAGGAGGGCCTAGGCCTGCCCAGGGTCCCGTGCATCTGGGTCCTTTATTGCCACCCTACCCTCTCTCATGGTTCATCTCCCCTTCCAGTTTCCCTCAACTCCCTCTCCTCTCCATCTCCCCATGTCCTCCGTATTCTTTGTTATGCTCCACAAATAAGTGAGACCATATGATACTTGACTCTCTCTGCTTGACTTATTTCGCTCAGCATAATTTCTTCCAGTCCCGTCCATGTTGCTATAAAAGTGGGTATTCATCCTTTCTGATGGAGGCATAATACTCCATTGTGTATATGTACCACATCTTCCTTATCCATTCATCCGTTGAAGGGCATCTTGGTTTTTGATGGAATGTTCCAACATAAATCTCTGGCATGATCAGAGAAGCCTGTCCACTTAGGGTTCTCTGCACAGCTGTGTTTTCATGACAAGGCATCAGAGAGATTCCCCAGAAATCAGCAAACTTTCAGCCAACACCATTTCTGGGCTTATTGCTGAGTCGGTATCCTATTGAGGGCAGGGGGACCCTCTCTACATCTCACAGACCATCATGAAACCAGGAGAAAATTGAGACTTCATCTCACGTAGCATCAACAAAGGATCTGCAGATAAGCACCGTGGGGATGCTGTGCTCAACCCAGTATTACCAATTTCTTTCCTGTAGGATGATGCGTAACCTTTGGCATAATAATGATAAAATAAAATATGCAGTATTTACTGAGTGTTAAGCTATAGGTGGGGTACTGAGAAGAGGGCTCTATACATTTTAGTCTTTTTTACTCCCCACTTCAACCTTCTTATGCTTATGGAGCTGACGTTTAACAACAATTGAGACACTTGCTCTGAGTCACATGGCCACAGAGTGACAAGGTTTCAACCAACCTCAAGATCTTTATCCCTCTCTTTGACTGCTTCCCACAGCTGCACATCCATCTCTCCAGGAGGGACATGGAAAGGGCATGTCCCCTTTGTCCTTCTGAACTTACTTGGGTCTCAATGGATAGTCTGACCTCAAGAAGCTTCTTTCTCTTTGCTTGAGACTTTCTCAGCCCAGTAGAGTCAACACTTCCAGAACCATCCTCAAAGAATGAGGCACAAGAGTTGGGTGTTAAATATCCCAGATTCGTCATCCCTTCACATGACAACCCATGACATGTTGTCCCTGGCCTCTTAAGGGATCCCAGGAATATGAGGGCCCTCTTCCCTGCTCTGGCAGCTTGCTCCTTAAATCCACCCTCTGTGGCTTTCCCGTCTTCCCTGTCCAACTTCTTCACCCTCATTGTGCTTCCTAGGATCAATTCCTGATTAATCCACTTGTCACTGCAAATCTTTTCTCAGAGCTTTGCAGGGAAAACCAAAAGAAAACAGGTCATTTTTCAATGACTGTCTGATTGAACCCGAGTTTTGCCGAAAACACATTGGGAAACACTTACCAGTTTCGACAGTTTTCTTTTTATAGATAAGGAAACTGATTTCCAGAGAGAGGAAATGCCAAGTGGAGCCTTAACAACATCTCAAGCCTGCTCCCCCCGCCCACAACCTGGCCCTTTAAATCACCCCACACAGCCAAACTTTGCTTCCTGGTCTGGTCAAACATGGTCATGTGCCTCTTGTCCTCACACGACTCCCCCATGCTGATCAGGAATTTAGGGGGGTGTACAAAAAATGGAATGCTTGAACTCCCAGGCTGTGTCTCATGGGACCCAGAGAAGATCAAAGATAAACAAAAAAAGGTGAGTGTGATTTACAAATTAGAATGAGTTGGTTGCCCTGATATCTTCTTTTTTTATTTTTTTTATTATTTATGTTAGTCATCATACAGTACATCATTAGTTTTTGATCTAGTGTTCCATGATTCATTGTTTGCATCCGTGCCCTCCTTAATACCTATCACCTAGCTCACCCATCCCCCCCAAAACCTTCATTTTTCCCTGAGTCAATTGTCTCTCATGGTTCATCTCGCCCTCTGATGTCCCCCCCTTCATTTTTCCCTTCCTTCTCCTAATGTCTTCTATGCTATTCTTTACTTCCACAAATAGCTGAAACCATATGATAATTATCTTTCTCTGCTTGACTTATTTCACTCAGCATAATCTCTTCTAGTCCCATCGATGTCGATGTAAATGTTGAGCATTCATCCTTTCTGATGGCTGAGTTATATTCCATTGTATATATGAACCACATCTTCTTTATCCAATCATCTGTTGGAAGGTATCTTACCTCCTTCCACAGTTTGGCTATTGTGGACATTGGACAACTATATACAGAAGAATGAAACTTGACCACTCTCTTATACCATATGCAAAGATAAACTCTAAATGGATGAAAGACCTCAATGTGAGACAGGAATCCGTCAAAATCCTAGAGGAGAACATGGGCAGTAACCTCTTCAACATCGGCCACAGCAACTTCTTTTAAAACACATCTCCAAAGGCATGGGAAACAAAAGCGAGAAGGAACTTTTGGGATTTCATCAAGATAAAAAGTCTCTGCACAGCAAAGGAAATAGTTAACGAAATAAAGAGACAACCCACGGAATGGGAGAAGATATTTGCAAATGACACTACAGACAAAGGGCTAATATCCAAGACCTATAAAGAACTTCTTGGGTGCCTGGGTGGCTCTGTGGGTTAAGCCTCTGCTTTCAGCTCAGGTCATGATCTCAGGATCCTGGGATTGAGCCCCTCATTGGGCTCTCTGCTCAGCAGGGAGCTTGCTTCCTCTTCTCCCTCTGCCTGCCTCTCTGCCTACTTGTGATTTCTCTTTCAAATAAAATAAAATCTTAAAAAAAAGAACTTCTCAAACTCAACACCCAAAACACAAATAATCAGGTCAAAAAATGGGCAGAAGACATGAACAGACTCTTCTCCAAAGAAGACATATGGCTAACAGGCACATGAAAAGACATTCATCATCACTGGCCATCAGGGAAATTCAGAACAAAAACCACATTGAGATACCACTTTATACCAGTTAGAATGGCAAAAATTGACAAGAAACAACAAATGTTAGAGAGGTTGTGGGGAAAGGGGAACCCTCTAACACTGTTGGTAGGAATGTAAGTTGGTGCAGTCACTTTGCAAAACAGTGTGGATGTTCCTCAAAAAGGAACCTAGGACGCAGCAATTTACCCCACAGATACAGATGTAGTAAAAAGAAGGGCCATATGCACCCCAATGTTCATAGCTATCTTCTAATAGGGAGGGTTAATTAATATCTATTAAATAATAGCTATGTCCAAGAATGTCCTCAACACCATGGAATTATTACCTACAGTGCTGATTCCATAAATAGAGAGGAGGCAGAGGAAGGTAAAGCAACTTCCCTCTGACTGAAAAGCTGATAAGGAGAAAGGATAAGATTCAAAGTTGGGTCCTTCAGCTCCTGAGCCTGCACCCCAGTGCTGTGCTGTCCACCTGCAGGTGTGGTGAGGGACTGAGGAAGGACATGAGATTGCACAGGACTTGCTTAAAGAGGAGCTGAGGAAAGGGACTGGAATGTGGGGTGACATCTGCTTTGGAGAGAGAGAGTGAGAAGGAGAAGCACTGATGTAAGTGGAAACATATATCTGTCTGTGCTCAGCCAAGGTGCGTCAGAAATACAGGTCTATACCCCCGTTGAAACTTCGGGGTTCTCAGACAGCCCTATTGATCCCTAGTGACGAAGGGACACTTTTAGATCATTATCATGTGGCCTTACCCATCCCTTTAAGCTAGAAGGAGAAAAAGCAACTTGACCAGCATGCCCTTTGAAAACCAGATCTTTCAAAAGGGGGTGTGGTTGAGGTTGTGTTCAGGTAGTTGCACGTTCATTCATTTCACCAATGTTTAGTAAGCATCTATTACGTACTGGGAAGAACATTAATGGCTAGGATCAAATGATGAGAAAACAAAACAAAACAACCCCAGTCCCACCTAGAACTGAGATTCTAGTTTCCAATACTGTCTAGTAGGAAGATAATACAAGCTACATATGTGATTTTGATTTGTTTAACAGTCACATTAAACTTAATGAAAAAAAATTGGTGAATTCATGTCAATGCTACATTTTATTCAATCCAAAATATCTAATATCATTTCAATGTGTACCCAATATAAAAATTGTTGAGATATTTACATTCTGGGTTTTTTTTTTGCATTGTCTTTATAATCCAGTGCGTTCAAAAATAAAATGAAATAAAAATAAAACCCAGTGTGTTTGGTGCTTGCAATGTATCTCATTTGGGACTAACCACAACAGCTACATGTAACTGGTAGTTGCCAAACTGGATAGTGTAGCTCTAATCGGAAAGATGGTGGAAATAAGTGATCTCATAAATTGCGGTGTCTAACAAAATTAGCATAGTATTTTATAAAATTGATGCAACAGCTCTGAATTGGGAATCCACAGAAATGAGCTTGCCTCTAGATCTTTTACTAACAACTTTGTCGGTTCAAAATTATAAATTTACCTCTCTCTGTCTCAATGTTTTTATCTGTAAAATAAAACAAAGGAGTGTGTGTGTATGTGTGTGTGTGTGTGTGTGTATACGCACATGTATGCACGAAGATTGCATACATTCCTGTAAGTGGAATTAAAAGATGGATTATAATCTTAGGGAGAAAAATGAGCTTGGCGTCTCACTTCATAGCCAGCATCAAAATAACCTCCACATAAAAAGTGAACTGTGAGAATTTAAAACATAACGTATGTTAAATTAGATCAGCTTCTTACCAAGTCTCTTTAACAGGGCAGACCCTTTAAACTTTAGAGTGAAGACATCTCTCAAATGAAAATATGCAAGAGATCTGAGTGGGAAAGGCCATGAAAAATGCTACACTTTATGAAAATAATCCCTGAACTTAAAATTAAGACAGCAAAGGGTTTGGAGGAAAAATTGTCACAGCGATGACCTACAATGACTACATTCTTTACTGTGCACTGTATTGGTGAAAACAACTCTGAGGAACTAAATGAGGGTTTTGACTGAGGGTGGGGGGAGGGAGGTTGGGTGAGCCTGGTGGTGGGTATTAAGGAGGGCAAGTATTACATGGAGCACTGGGTGTGGTGCATAAACAATGAATTCTGGAACACTGAAAAGAAATTTTCAAAATAAATAAAAATTAAAAAGAGAAGAAGAAAAATAGTATACTGAGACCACAAAATATAAATGAGCAAAGAACAGAAATGAGCACTTTCTAAAACCATTGAAACTTGCCAAAAGTCAACTAACATAAAGAAGCACTAAGTTGCTCTCATCAAATTCATATCTAAAAATAAGAATTCACAGTATGGCCTAGGATGCCACCAATAATGTATGAAGTCGAGGAGAAAAGTGAATACAGAGGGAAAAAAAATCATTCTCATTGTGAGACTGCATCTTTGGATTTGGAACTCTGCCTGACTTACGGGATGATGGATATAAGCAAAACCCTTTGTAATCTGTAGAATGTCACGTAAGCATCAGGCATCTTTGGTATACAATGGCCACAAGGCACTAGCCAGGAAGACAGCTCTTGCCTGAGATCCCAGAATTCATCTTTCCTTGTGCATTTGATCTAACAAGCCGGGCTTTTACTGTAACCCTCTGTGGTAGATTTGGGGTGGGAGAAAACCAAAGTCTCGCGTCAGAGGCTCAGAAGCTAACTAACAAAGAGGACAGATGGGAAAGAACTCTTGTAATTGAAATCGACATGGTTGTGGCATCCAGGAGGGATAAGAAGCATCTTCTCTAGATGTTGCTCTGAACATTCACATTGTTCTATGAGTGCAAGATGGTGGGATCCCCAAAACACAGTGAGGGTTCATCTGTTTATTCTCCGGGGGAGGGGCAGAGGAGCAGGCTGCAGTTCAGACCGTTACAAGAGGTGTCCTGTCACTTGGCCCCATGCCTATGTGGTACAGCAGAGCCCCTTCTGGGAAACTGAGTTCTGAATTCAGATCCAGGCATTGACGTCAACTTTCTTGGGTACTTTCTTGGCTTCTTAGAACCTCCAGGTCTCTGACCTATGAAAGGGAACCCCAAAAGGACAGAGCAATGACCCACTGGGATAAGGCCCTGGAGTTGGTCCAGGAAACATGACACCCTTTACTGCCGTATCCTTGATGACATTCCCATTCTCCTGCGTGGTCACCAACTCGGATGTGGAAGCAACCTCATCACACTGTACCACAGACCCAGGCCACCAGGGTGGAGATGGGCACATTCCGGAAATGAACCATGGATAAGATAGGAAAAAACCTGCTATCTAAATAAGGATGTGGTCCATAGCCCGCCATACAACTGCCTGATGTGGTGAAGGATATATATTTACATGAAAATATATGAGAATATAGCCGAGATAAGATGGAAATATCCCATTAAAATGCATATTCTATGTGTGTATATATTTACACATATACATATGCAACACTAAAAGGGTAGTTAGTAGGTTTTCTTTCTGGATGATGACATTACAGATGACTAATATTCCTTCCTTGCTTATCTCTGTGTTCTAACTGTTCTATAATGAACATATATGACTTCCGTAAAAAGAAAAACAATGGGGGGTATTTCTGAAGCAGAGAAATGGACATGTCAAATCAGAAGACAGGATTTAAAGGGAACAGAGGAACAGCTCTCATCTTCTGTGTACCTTTTGGGTGCTTCCTAGCGGGCTAAGAACTCTGCCTCACTCTGCGTTGGCGTCACAACTGTCCTGTGAGATGGGCATGGTTGGGTCCAGCATTGGAGCTCAAAAAGGGAGCCTGAGAGAGTTGGAGCAACTCACTCCGGGCCACACAGCTGGGGCTGCAGTCGTGTGTCCTCAGCACTGGCTGGCATGAAAGCCTCTTCTCTTGATTGCTCTCTGATACTATCTCCTAAAAAGGCAATGTGTCTGTCCTAGTCATTCTGGGCTGCAGTAACAGAATACCAGAGACCCTGTGGCTCATAAACAACAGAAATTTGTTTTTCACAGTCATGGAGCCTGGAAGTCCAAGCACACTGTGCCAGCCTGGTTCTGTCTAGGAGGCCTGCTTTCTGGAGCAGAGACAGCTGTTTCCTCACTGTGTCCTCGTAGGACAGAATGGACAGGGAGCTCTCTGGGGTCTCTTATGTAAGGGCTCCAATCCCATTGAAAAGGACTCCACCTTCTTGTCTAATCACCTCTCAAAGGCCCCCTTTTCTAGCGTCATCACCCTGAGGGTTAGATTTTAATGTATGAGTTTGTGGGGGTGTAATCGAACATTTGTCCACCCGGTGGACACTAAGGTCATAAAAAGCTGACACTGGGCTTTTGTGGTGAAGAAAGACAAGCTATTTACTGGTGTGGTGTCACCCCCGGAGAACAGCAAGCTAATGCTCAAAGTCCCGAACTCCCCGACAGCTTGTAAGTGAGAGTTTTTAAGGGCAAAAATCAAGGGTAAAGGCTTCAAGGTCATGAGTTCTTCTGATTGGTCAGGGATTGGGAAAACTTCAAGACTGACTTGTTTCTGGCACCGGTCTGTCTGGTTTTACCCAGACTGTGGTCAGATGGTCATTCCCTTCACTGGTCTGGGTCTGCAGAGTATCTCAGCAATGTGTGTATTGATGCTATCTTTGTTCGCAAGAGCAGAGGCCACACACTTTGTGACTATGAGGACTGGGCAGGCTGTTTCACTTCTTGTTCCCTGGACTACATTTTCATCATCTTATCCTGATTTCCCTCCTGGAGATTTCTCCAGTAATCTTCAATCTGGGCAATGTGCCTCTCCTACAGAGTAACTCTGTTGGTGGCTTCCAGGGACCCAACCCACTACAGTTTTCCCAGAATTTCCGCAACAACCCTGCTTTGCCAGCTGGGTCATCCTGGGTTGAAGGGTGCCAAGCATCCTGTAGTACTTCTGTGGCACTACTTCCTCATTGGACTGGGGGAATGATGGAGGAAGTGCTTCATTATGATGGCAAACGGGGCCCTAGAGGCTGCAATGCACTGGTGTTATTCTAAGCCTCTTGTGCTCATGTCTATCCTCATCTGATATTGCACTAGTCTGTGCATCTGAGCTATGAGGAGGGAGAACCACAGAGAGGTGACTCACTGTCCTGAGGTGAATCATGTTTCCCAGAATTCATGTCCAGCCAGAACCTCAGAATGAGACTTTATTTAGAAATAAAGTGTTTGCAAATATGATTAGTTGAAATGATTCCCTTGCCATGATTAAGATGATTGCCCTAGGTGAGCCCTATGTCCAGTGACTGGTGTCAAGGTGAAGACACAGAGTCAAAAACACACAGGGGAGAAGCTCATGTAAAGATGGGGGCAGCCAGTGGGTGCTGAGTGTATAAACCAGGGATTGCCAGCAGCCGGTAGAAGCTGGAAGTGGGGAGGAAGGATTCTTCCTGGAGAGTCTGCGAAGACAGCATGACCCTGCCTACACCTTGACTTCAGACCTCTAGCCAGAGCTGGGAGAATAAATGCCTATTGTCCTAAGCCACACAGCAGCCCCAGGAACACAGCCACCTTGCCCAAAGTTGCACAGCTTGGGGGCCACAAAGCTGAATGGACACCCAGGTCCTCCCACCCCAGAACCCACCCAACCCTCTGTCTCTCACTCTGTCCCACTGTGCAGTGGCTGTGACAAGGGGAGTGAATCAGGTAGAGTGCTTGGCCTGGCCCCTCTCCGGCATAACCCCTCTGTACAACCCTGTAATTGTTACTAGTTTCTAATGAGATGAAAAATCCTTATGGTCTAATTTAAGGGAAAGAGAGCATAATTTAAAATTGCATAGAGGGTTGGATTTCCACCAGGATTCATACTGTATAGAAAACTGACTGAGAATAAGCCAAGGATGGTTGTCTGTGGGTCATGGGATAATAGATGCTTTTTTTCCCCTTCTTCATATTTCACTGCTCAGTCTTTGGCTTCTTCTTCTCAGTGAGCTTGCAGTACCTTTTCATGCAATTTGTTTCCCTCCTTTCAACTCCAAAAATGATGGGAAAACAAGTAACAAATCCAAAACTACCGCCGAGACATGAATAATCTTCCACCCACCTGGTCAAGCCAACCCATGCTTTCTGTTTTTAATCAGAACAAACAAATGTAGAGAAGGTAACTCATTTAAAAACAGCAGTGCAGAAGGAGTACACTTGAAGCTGTGCCACTGGGCTGGGCTGGCTTGGGGAGCAATCCCAGGAGGGTTCTCTTTCAGCTGCTCCCCAGGGACAGTGTCCCCCTGGGGACAGGAGCTCCAGGGAGGGAGGAAATCCCCAAGCTGCCTGGGAGCTGTTGATATCAGTGGGACCCTCAGGGACATAGAAGCAGCCCTTGAGGGGCCCTGGCATGCGTCTTCCAGCCCACACATTATTACCAAGCCCTTGTGATGGGGCAGGACGCACAGGAGTCATCGCAGTGACAACCAGACTCCCATCCCCACAGTCTGGGAGCTTACATGCTCATGATGGGAGTTAGAACACTAACACTCACAAGAAAGAAGAAGGATGTGGCAGTTGAAAATGTGCCCCAAAGTTCATGTCCACCTAGAACTGGAGAGTGTAACCTTATTTGGAAATAGGGTCTTTAGAGATGTGATTAATGTAAGAGTCAAGATGAGGTCTTCCTCAAATAAGGGGAACTCCAGTTTTGAGGAGAGCATCCTTATAGGAGACAGGAGAGTCCACACGGATGTAGAGGTAGAGCCTGCAGGGACACGACCACAAGCCAAGGAATGTCAGGGCCACCACAGGGGCTGATGGACTCTTGTGGTGACAATAATAGTTCCATGACTCTTTGGGAATCCAGTTTGTTGAGCTTCAACTCTGCAACCCATGGATAGGCTTTTGGCTGGGTTTAGAAAGGAGCCTGTGAATAAATGTGATGAGGATGTGAAGAAATGAGAACACTTGTATATAGTTAGTGGTAAGGTAAAATGACACAGCTCTTATGGAAAATACAGTGGCAGTTCCTCAAAAGCTTGAACATGGAATGGCCTTATGATCCAGAAATTCCATCCCTGGGTTTAGACACAAAAGAGCCAAAATCAAGGACTTGAACAGATATCTGTATACCCATGTTCACGGCAGCATTATTCACAGTAGCCAGAAGGTGGAAACAACCCAAGTGTCCACCAACAAATGAGTGGATAAACAAAAAATGGTCCATCCTTCAGCCACATGCAGAAAAATGAAATTGGACCACTTCCTTACACCACACACGAAAATAGATTCCAAATGGATGAAGGACCTCAATGTGAGAAAGGAATCCATCAAAATCCTTGAGGAGAATGCAGGCAGCAACCTCTTCGACCTCAGCCATAGCAACATCTTCCTAGGAACAACGGCAAAGGCAAGGGAAGCAAGGGCAAAAATGAACTATTTTGATTTCATCAAGATCAAAAGCTTTTGCACAGCAAAGGAAACAGTTAACAAAACCAAAAGACAACTGACAGAATGGGAGAAGATATTTGCAAACGACATATCAGATAAAGGGCTAGTATCCAAAATCTATAAGGAACTTAGCAAACTCAACACCCAAAGAACAAACAATCCAATCAAGAAATGGGCAGAGGACATGAACAGACATTTCTGCAAAGAAGACATCCAGATGGCCAACAGACACATGAAAAAGTGCTCCACGTCACTCGGCATCAGGGAAATACAAATCAAAACCACAATGAGATATCACCTCACACCAGTCAGAATGGCTAAAATTAACAAGTCAGGAAATGACAGATGCTGGCGAGGATGCGGAGAAAGGGGAACCCTTCTCCACTGTTGGTGGGAATGCAAGCTGGTGCAACCACTCTGGAAAACAACATGGAGGTTCCTCAAAATGTTGAAAATAGAACTACCCTATGACCCAGCAATTGCACTACTGGGTATTTACCCTAAAGATACAAACATAGTGATCCGAAGGGGCACGTGTACCCGAATGTTTATAGCAGCAATGTCTACAATAGCCAGACTATGGAAAGAACCTAGATGTCCATCAACAGATGAATGGATAAAGAAGATGTGGTATATATACACAATGGAATACTATGCAGCCATCAAAAGAAATGAAATCTTGCCATTTGCGACGACGTGGATGGAACTAGAGTGTATCATGCTTAGTGAAATAAGTCAATCGGAGAAAGACAACTATCATATGATCTCCCTGATATGAGGACATGGAGAAGCAACATGGGGGGTTAGGGGGATAGGAGAAGAATAAATGAAACAAGATGGGATTGGGATTGGGAGGGAGACAAACCATAAATGACTCTTAATCTCACAAAACAAACTGGGGGTTCCTGGGGGGAGGTGGGATTGGGAGAGGGGGAGCGGGCTATGGACATTGGGGAGGGGAGGCGAACCATAAGAGACTATGGACTCTGAAAAACAACCTGAGGGTTTTGAAGGGTCAAGGGTGGGAGGTTGGGGGAACAGGTGGTGGGTAATGGGGAGGGCACGTTTTGCATGGAGCACTGGGTGTTGTGCAAAAAGAATGAATACTGTTACGCTGAAAAAATAAATAAAATGGAAAAAAACAAAAACAAAAAAATGGTCCATCCTTTCAGTGGAATATGAATCAGCCTTCAAGGGAAGGATATTCGGACACCTGGCATAATGTGAATGAACCATAAAGACAGAATGCTGAGTGGAAAAAGCAAACAGAAAAAGACACATTCTAAATGCCACCCATAAGAGGTGGTAAGAGTCGCCAGACTCACAGAGACAGAGAGTAGAATGGTGGTTGCCAGAGGCTGAGGGAGAGGGTAAGTGGGGCTTAATTATTCAATGGGGGCAGAGTTTTAGTTTAGGAAGACAGAAAGTTCTAGAGATGGATGGTGGTGATGGTTGCCCAGCAGTAGGAATGCACTTAATAGCACATTAGAAATGATAAAAATGGCAAGTTTTATGTCATGTATATGTTACTCCAATAATAATACTATGAGATGATCCTATGGGGGTGGAATCTTTTTGGTCCTGGTCTTGAAACCTGACCAGGTGGGGCAGGAACATGCTGGGTGAACGTGCATCTCCCTGAGGCTGAGTTTAGCAATGTCATCTGTGAAATGGGACAGTTGTGCCTTCACAGACTTAAGAAGATCTCATGAAAGAGTAACGCATTTCAGCGCCATGTGCCACATTCTGCTCTAAGCAAGTGGTGTGTGGACATATTCATCTTCCTAACAGGGTGGCCACAGGATAGTCACAAAAGGCCACTATGGGGAGGGTTCTTAGAGATCCCATTGATTAGTGGGTCTTAATTATCCTTGTACAGATCATCTAACTGTGACTCAGAGGGGAAGGACTTCTCAAGGGCGTTCAGCAAGTTAGTAATTGGAATTGGCACCAGTTGGCAAATACTGGAAGGTCTCAGAGCACACCTGGCGGAGGGGCTCTCCAAGGAAAAGCCTTCTCTTCATCTTTGCAGGAACTTTGTTAAGGTCATTATCCCTGTATTTATCAAGACTCTACAGGTTGCAAGTGAATCTTCCATGGCCATTATAGAATTCTCACACAGCCCCCAAATTGGATAAGTCATGTTCTTTCTCTAGGTCAATATGTCCCCACCTGTTAAAAAAAAAAAAAGGAGTTTTTAATTGTGTACATTCTTAAAGAATTTTGAAAACCATGTACTATTTTAACACTTTTGCTAGACATCTAAAAATTTTGTTTTATATTAAAATAATTCCAAGGCATGTCACACTGCCCAGTAGAAATGCGATGAGAACCTCATAGGCCACTGAAGATTTTCTAGACTCTACAATTAAAAGAGAAGCAGGTGAAATGAATTTTAACAATATATTTTCTTTTACTCAATATTTTCAAAATATTATCATTTAAATGCATAATTAACATGAAATACTTTGTGTCCTTTTTTCTATACTAAGTCTTTGAAGTTCAGTGTGTACTTTATACTCAAGTACCTGTACCAGCTACATTTCAAGGACTCAGCAGCTACACGTGGCTAGCGGCTGCCCAGTTGGACAGCACGATTCTGGCATCTTGTACGAGTGCTTGAAATCTAATCTGTCAAAACCTTGGAGGCTCTGATTCAACTTGTTTAATTTATGGAAAATACCTGCCATGTAGCCTAATTGGCAAAGCTAGTGTTTTTTGTCAAACCCATCAGCCACATCCAACTTATATCTGACAGGAAAGTCTGACTTTATTTTAAAATCTGAATAGATCTGTTAATGTACAAGTTCTGTTAGCCTGCTCAGAAATCAAGTTTTAAGAGAGATGGGCGATTGGATATGTGGACGGGTGAATGGAAAGAAGAGATAGGTAGATAGATAAAAGATAGACAAGAAGAAAGAACTGAGACTTATCTGCACACATTTGCTACCTATAAGGTTTCATATGCTACCTCCAACATTTCTCACAGAAGCTGCTTTGCTTGGCATTTACAGAATTCCTCTCTTTGTCTGATGCCCCAGAGACTAGATTCAGGATGAAGGAGGAAGACGGCTTTCCTTCATGAAGTGGGAACAGAAAAGCTGTAAAGGTGATGTGGGAAAGGAAAGGAGGCAGAACCCAGACACATTTTCAGGTGGGCCACTTTTCCAAGAGCAATGGAGACTTTGGGAAGGTGGAGGCAGCTTCTTTCAGTGCTCGGTGCCTGTGAATGTCTCTGAGTATCCCAAGGGAGTGTGTGCTCGGGAGATTGCTGGATAGAGTCATCCCTCAGGAGTCCCTACATCCTAAAAGTTTACCATGGAAGGACTCAAGGACCCTGGCTCCAGTCCAACTTCGACTGATGATTTAGGACAGAGTGAGGGCGTGAGATCCAAAGCTTGGATCTCAACTGAGTCACTTCCTAGCAATGTGAACCTCTCCAGCTCACTTTCCTCATCTGATCATCATGGGATGATCAAACACCCCTTGCCTCACCTTTATAGGAGCAAGTTGAATATCACACTGAATACATGAGGCCTGGATTCTAGAAGGTGCTCCAGAAATGTTAGCTCTCATTCATATCGTCCCAGTACCCATTACAGACCATCCCCCAGAGAACCTAGCAGAGGTCAAATGGGAGCTCTCCTGGACTTTACCATCTTGATCAAATCAGGTGTAAGAAAAGGTGACTTTCTTTATTCTTCTTACTTTATAATTCAACCTTACTATTTGACAAACGAGGAAAACTAAGGCTCAGGGATGCAGAGAGAGAAGCCGCAACTAAGCCCCTTTCAGGTGCTGGAGAATGTGCTAGAAGGATTGTGTGTGCTGTCGCATGCCCCAGCACCTGTGGAAGAGGATGTCGTTCCCCTCACTTCGAAGATGGATAAAACGAGGCACAGAGAATGTCTGCCCTGCGGTTATCTTCCTCTGGATGGGTTCCCGAGTCTGGGACGGGACACAGTGAGCATCACACCCTTCCCAGCCCACCTTCTCTGTGTTTGGTTTAGGAGCTCTCCAGCTGCAGTCGTAGGCCTCATCTGCAAATATGTCCATCGCAACAAAAAGCAATGACTCCGGGCAGAAACAGAACTCGCCCAGCTTTGCATCTGGGCGGTTGGAACTCCGCGTCCAGAAACGCATGTGAGAGAAAACTCCACAGGTTTTCAGCACTCCTTGCCCCATTTCCTGCCAGTTGTCTTTCCACAGATGCCACCCAAGTTTGTAAGCTCCCTCCTTCAGAGACCCCCCCCTCCCGTTGCTCAGCCCCTCTTCTTCCAGTCGCAGAACCCAGGTCCTCCAGCCCATGTCCAGAGCCAGTGTCCGCGAAGCTTCTGGGTGCCTTGGGGGTGCCAGAGTTGCCATCGAGTGAGCCGTCTCTGCCCTGAGCCAGCCTGAGCCTGGGTCCCATCTTCTGTGTAAGGAGGATTCCGACACACCCTAAGACAGTCCAGGGATGTGCTTCTACCACACTTCCCTGGCCTTTGCGCCAATGGGTCGGGCGCCCCATGGTGGGTCTGACAACACTGTGGACTTCCCTCTGTCTTCCTGCAGATCCTCTCACAACTGGAATGTTCCTCTCCATCCCACTCACCAGCTCTTAGACTCTGGTCCATAGACATCACGCTCCATGAATGGGAAAGGGTTTCTCAACAGGGAGGCACCTTCTTTGGTTGGCCACTCCACCTGGGGACCCTGCCTCTTCAGTGCCAACGGCAGTCTCCACAGCCTGGCACGCCAGTCGCAGGGAAGTTTCCTCCTTTCTTCTCTTATTTCCTGATCTGCCCTGCTTCCTAACCTTACCTTTTCCCCAGGCCTGAAGCATGCCCCCAAGAGTTATTTATTCATTCACACATGCCTTTATGTGCACGCGGGTGCACTCACTGATATATTTTATGAAAAAAAAAAAAAAAAAGGCATGGAGCTCCCACTAAGCACCAGGCACTGTGCTGGGCTCTGGGGTTCAGCAGACATCACCAGGCATGGTCCCTGACCCCCCAGGGCTTGTACTCAGGTGGGAGAGAAAAACATTAACTAGAAGAACATCACTGGTCCGGGAGGTGGCTGAGTCCTTCTGGAAGGCGTGGGTGGGGCTGAGAAGCAGGTGGGGACACTGGGCAATGCTAGCAGAAGGGCAGGAGAGGCAGTGGGCTGACCAGGCAGCGAGTCAGGCCCGTCCAGACTCAGGCAGTAAGGTGCAGAGTGAGCGAGGGTGAGTAGAGCCAGTGACACCACTCCCCGAACTTCTGTCCTCTCCTCTGCTAACAGATCATGCGACGGCCAGCCCCTGCCTTGCTTCTCTGGCATCCTGATGCCTGATCAGGACTGCTAGCCTGGGCCGCGAGCCGAAGGGCAGTTGCTGTTAGTTCTGGCTCTTTGGAGGTGCCTTACAAGAAACTTTACCCACTTTATCCTGCTCAAGCCTGCAGTTGCTCTGGGGGAGCGCTGTTTCCATCCCGCTTCACCGAGGAGAGAGCAGAGGCTCAGATTGGCCACATGCATGGCTCAGGGTCTCAGAGTCATTAAGGGGCTGAGCTAGGACTGTAGCCTGGATGTGCTCCAGCCAGAGCCCAGGCAGCTTCCCCTCATCCTGCAACCTCTCTCTGGCTGCTGGAGGCCATCCCCCCCCGCCCTCCGAAAGTGCACAGGCCTTGGCGGTTTCCAGACCAGGCCACAAACTGTGGGCCCCAGAGGCAGAAGGATCTGGATCAGACCAGGCCCTGCCTTCTCACGCTCTACACTCAGATCCTTAGGCAAAGAGGGATTTCCCTACATTCCCAGGATGTTCTCAGCGTGAAGGACCTCACGCTTGCATCTTCTTTATTTCCACTTCCCCAAACTGGAATAGCTTTGGGTCGAGGCCTTTCATTGATATTCCTTACAGAGAGAAAATCAGGGAAGATGGAAAGACCTATAGGTTTAGCACCTGAATGTTTCTTGGAGGGAAGAAAAGCCCTTTTTCCATGTCAACTTTTGTCAATTTCAGAAGCCACATAAGAGAACATGTTGATATCATCGTAAGATCACATTATGAGACAACCGTACCTGGAACAGAAAATGAGCTTATTTGTCACATCTGTTGTTCTTTTTATGGCTTAGAGCCAATTCCAAAACGGCAGTATTCTAAGCAGAGAGAAGTCGTGGCCAAGGTCACATAGTTAATGGGCCTGGGGATCTCAGTCATCTCTTGTCCCAACCACCTGACATTTCTTCCCTCTATGCCTCCTTCCTCCCTTCATTTCTTCCATAAATGTTTCTGGAGCATTTCTTATATGTTACTGACTGTGCTGGGGTTGTAGGCATGGTCTCAGCCCCCGTGACAATGACAGTTAAAGTGTTGTTACTCTCAGTGGCTTCTTGACCAAAGGAGGAATGAAGGGAATGTTTGAATGCTGTTCACCCTCTGTCCATTAGATACAAAATACTCCTTGTCTCCCAGACCTTTAGACAACAGCCTGTCCTTGGAGAAGGGAAGAGCCCCCTCTGACCATAACAGCACAAGTCAAAGCCAGCACCCCAAGAGTAAGGGGATGGCATCCAAGGGAGCACAGGTGAATGGAGCCTAGGTCTGGCTTTAGAGACAAGAAGCTTCCAAGCCCAGTGGTCTTTGCTGAGGGTCACCTTGCTCATGCTCCAGGGACAGAGGTCTCCCGTCTAACTCTTCCTCAAAGCACTTGTTCTTTCTTCTCGTTTGAGAGTTTCCCATAACTAGAACCGTAATGGCTAACATGCATTTCCGTAATAAGAGTGGTCTAGCAGTGCTCTAAACCTAGGTTTTTAATTTCAAATAGTTTTTATTTCAAATAGTTCACAAATAACTAGTTTTTATTTCAAATAGTTCACAAAACAGCTCTATAAGGTTTAACCGACATCCTCATCATCGTCATCATTGTTGCTAGTCCTGCTCCCACACCTCCCACTGCCTTTTCTACCACCTGAAGAGAGTACAGGGGTCCCTTCAGACAGTGGGACAGAGCCTGGGGCTGTCCCCACTGCATTGCCTCCTTATTATCGTCCACTCTCCACACCCAATTATCCCAGCTCTCTATCCTGGGTTTCTCCATAATGTGATTAATCAGCTGTATTGATCTGTTTCTTCCAAACGACATTTCCTTAGAGTGTGACACATCCCTTCAATATTTGCCCTGGTCCAAGAATCAATAACCCTGGTGATGTCCAGGAAATGCCAGGATTAGACAGATGAGAAAGGGAATATGTTGCCTTTGTATCAAATGTCGCAGGCAGTGTTAGATCACGTGATGGCCTCCTGCAGAAAAAGAAAGGCAACTCCCCCCAATAAAGCAATGCTTATTTTATTTCTGCCCTAATTATCTAAGCAGGCAAGGAAGTGAAGAGGTTCTAAGTGCCGGGTGCATCCAGCGGGTTCGTAAAAGGTGTTGCAGAGGAGCATACTGAGCCCCCGTGGGCATCACAGTATCCTATTGACGCCCTCTGTTTCTCCCTCGTCAGCCTCTGTAGCCTCCGATTCAGACAAAGGCACCCCTTGGCCCAGCCGTTGAAGAGTTCACAAAATGTTCTGTGCATTTTACAAAAAGAATTTGGGTTTTTGTAGTTTCCCATAGACAGGTGGCTGTTAGTATATTATCCTTGGTAAGAGAGGGAAGGAAGGAAGGGATGGGTGAATACCAGTAAGAACAGTAAAAAGGCAGAGCTCAACTCGCCCAAGCTCAGCTGGAAATGAAGACAGAGCCACTCTGAAATCAAACCACGACTGAAGAGGGTAAGAAGAATTTGATTTGAAAAATCTAATCACACATGTTTATTTATTTGTTTATTTATTTAAGAATCTCAAGCAGACTCTGCACCCAGCACAGAGCCTGATGTGGGGCTTGATCCCACCCTGAGATCATGACCAGAGCGGGAATCAAGAGTTGGACACTTAATCGAATGGGCCACCGAGGCACCCTGAATCACATACTTTTCAGAATATACTCTCATCCAGAAGTCCTTTGGTCTGTTGGTCATTCCTGTGTCAGATCCTAAGACTCGTCACACATTTCTCAGACTCTTCCCAGTGTGATGGCTCCATGACAAGGGATACTGGACCAGAGGTGCTCGGAGGACTGGTTTCTCCACCGGTAAAGGACAGCACATGGTTGCATGAGGACCACATGAAATGTGAAGTTAGCAGTGCTTGGGAAAACTTCAAGATCTAGCCATGCGAGAGGCACCTGGGTGGCTCAGTGAATTAAGCCTCTGCCTTCAACTCAGATCATGGTCTCAGGGTCCTGGGATTGAGCCCCTTATTGGGCTGTCTGCTGAGCAGGGATCCAGCTTCCCCCTCTCTGTCTGCCTGCTTTTCTGCCTACTTGTGACCTCTGTCTGTCAAATAAATAAATGAAATCTTAAAAAAAAAAAGATCTAGCTATGCAAGAGTAATTATTTTGATTATTTGCAACCCAAATGGATGGTTTTCTTTCCCCCCACCCCTAGATGGACTGACAGAGGTATAAAGACTCTTCTTGGTCAGGGGAAAAATTATATTTTTTGGTAGTTATTTGCTTCTTTAGTTCATTCTCTACCCCTCTTGACTACTGGTGGACCATTATAGCAGGGATGGGGACAGAGGGCATTTGGTGTCAGAATATCAGGACCACTGCTTCCCTCCGCAATGAGTTGCTGTGTGACCCTGAGTCAGTGTTCTTCACTGGAACAGTTGGGATGATTTTGTTCAAGTGGATGGGATTCATTTCTGCAATTCCAGATACCAACATTCATCTGTGAGGGTGATATCAACATATACCCTTAGCATCCTTTTTGCTGACCTGGAAACAAAAGCTTCTTGTAGATAAAAGGCCAGACACTGGATTGACAGGAAACCTCAGTTGGTCTTGTCATGGAGTCGGTCCAGGGACACTAGGAAGATCGGCTTTGACCTTGGGCCTGGGACCAGACTCAGCACTCAGATGCCCTCCCAATGCCCTGTCTGTGCCCCATCGGGCTCACTTAGGGTTCCTCACCATTCACAGCATTGGATAGGAGATCTGCTGTCTGTTAACAGAAATCTGACCACAGCGGTGGAAACAAACAGGATTTCTATCTCTCCCAACACCAGAAACCCAGTGGTAGATGGCCGAGGACAGTGTGAGCTCTCAGTGAGGCCAGCAGGGACCCAGTCTCCTCGACGAAGATTCTGCCATTCCTGTGTGCTGACTCTCCTCCTTGTCCTTGGTGCCTCATGGATGCAAGATGACTGCCAATGGGGCACTGCAGGCAGAAGACAGCCACACTGGCTGGAAGATAGGACAGAGCAGAGTGGCCAATCACAGGAAGTTGGGGGACAAAAGTCGTTAACTTTCCAGCTTGTACAAGAGAAGGCAAATGATAAGGGAGTTGGAACCATGGGATGTGAGTCAGACCATGGGATCTGTGCCTCCTACATTCAACAAATGGGGGGCTCATGGCCTCCGATGGCCCCAGGCCCCTGAGCTAGGGACCCTGAGAGCTTTCAGGAGAGAGAGGCTCAAACAAACGAGTCAAAGGCAAGGCAGCCAGTGTGTTTGAAATGGGAAGTGCGGTGCCCTTGTGGATGTTGCAAACTGTCAAGTGAGGTCTGAGAATGGAAGGGGCAGAGCTCCAGCCCCTAAATGGTACTAGGAGGGAGAAAGAGCCATTCTGAAGTGGGGCAGGCAAAGTCCCAGCTCTTTCCCGTGGTGCCGGGAGTACCGAGGCATGCTGGTGCCCGAGACAGCTCTCACAGCGTGGCCGTGAAAGCATCAACATTGTATTTCTTCAAACCCTGAACAGAGAGCATGATCTTTATAAAACCCTTTCTAAAATGCAGGGGAAAGTGAAGCGGGAAATAAAGATCACCTTGTCTTCAGTGCTACTGTGTAGATGTCCTTCCTTCCAGCTTTCCTGTCACATCATAAAATAGTCTTTTGCAGTCACAGGGGTCAGGGGTCAAAAAAAAATGCCCCAGGGCTCCAGCAGAGGAAGTGCAAGCCCCGCCCCCACCCCGCCCCCCAAGGACCAGGCCTCGCCCCTCTTTGCCAGCCTGCTGTGCCTCCTTCTTGGATGTAGGCTTGGCAAGGAGCATGGGTACATACACCTGTGATCCCAGATGAAGAGACCCTCATCCGCAGGTCTTTTCAGAAATCTCCGATGGATCAGGCTTGGGATCTTTGCAGGATCACCATGAAATAGGGGAACTGTGGGTCACCCCCCCCCCCAAAAGAGCATGCTCTTTAACATGAGAATGAAACTAAATATATGGGAATATTTGTGGTATGAACAAATGAGTCCGTGAGGGAGTTCAGTTCACCCACGTAAGCTTCAGCCTATGACGAACTCCTCGCAAAGCACAGCAGTACGCGTCTTGTACAGGATAGAGAACTGAGCCCGGAGAACTGAAACCGCTAGGTCCGGATGTTTCTGAACCTGTCCCCTCGGTTCATTCTGCTAACCATCATCAAACTAAATTAACACGAAAGGGATGTAGAGGAGCGAGTGGCGTGGAAAAATTACGGAGAAGGAATAGACTTTTGTCTTTGCTCATTATTATTATCTGTGATAGCAAGCGTGGGTGGACTGCTGACCTATTTTGTTCAAGCATGTGCAGAGTGCCCTTGAAGGCTCACGCGGCTCGTGAACCTCAGGTCCTGGGTGTGGCGGTTTCCGCAGAAACCTGGCATTTCCTCCTCTCCTATCACCCGGCACAGAGGAACGCATCTCTGCCTCCTTAGGACACCCGCTCATAAATTTATTTCAAACCTATTGAAGTTTCGCTGTAGGAACAAAAGAGCTTCACACTAAGTAATTCACAATCCCCTCCAGGAAAGGTCTGGACAGATGGAAGCTCATTAGCAGGATTCAATCCTCAAATCATCAAGAGTTTTGTATCTTCTAAAAATATAAGCAATGCATGTTCATTGCAGAACTTTTGGAAGATATATAAAAATATGGAAAAGGAAATAAGTGTCAGGTGACATCCCCCTCCCAGAGAGAATCACTATAACATTTCATCTGATCTCCTTAATGTTTATTTTATTTTGTCCTAAGCATATGTCAATACTTTTAAATTTCCTCTTCCTCGAATTCTTTTATGAGTGATTCAAACTTTTACTCCCTCATGTAAATATTCACCACCTCTCTCGAAATGTTTTATTATTCACTCCTTGGAGGCACTGAGCACATCCAGGAAGCATCTTTTGATAGACTGACAAAGAGAAGCCCGTAATTCCAAATGAAATTTTCTGTGTGGGGTCCTTTACAATTTCATACAACATTCAGACTTAAAATATAAACTTCTCACAGCTTTTTCTGCCTTATTTAATGAGGAATTCTGAAACGCAGACAGTGAAGAACAGGCCTGCCCGACTGGTCATTAATGCAGGCTAACAGACCTAGCCCCGTGTGTTCTAGTTCTTCCCTCTGAGAGCACGGTGCACAGGGAAAGAGTGCAGAACTGGAAAGAGTGTGGAAATAAATGATCTACTTTACTATATGGGGGAAACGAAGTCCCCAGGGGCTGTGTGCATAGCTCACTTTAACCCATATCTCAGTGTACTATAATTTCTGGTTTATACATCTGTTTCTTGCATGAGACAGGGAACAGGACCCATACCTCATCAATCATGGGATCCCCAGGGCTTATACAATGCCGGGTACATAGAAGCTGCCCAAGAAATATTTGCTGAACTCAACTCAGAGGCTGGAGGAGTTACATCAGGTAGTTGATACCCTGGGGGACTACAGTGGGGCTCATGCTGTTCAGTCAATGTGTGATGGATGAATGGAAAAAAATGGAAGGAGTGAGAGAGGGAAGGAGGAAGGAAGGGGGAGATGGAGGAAGAGAGAAAAAAAGAAACAAGGAAAGAAAAACTTATCAGGCAATGTCTATCTATGGAAAGAGCATGCAACATCAAGGTCAGAAGACCTGATTTATGTCATGGCTCTTTATTCCTACCTGTGACTCCTGAGATTCAGTTTTGTCTTGCCCTTTCTCAAGGATCCATATTGAGGATCCTGGCCCAGAGCTGCATGCACATTGATAACGTGGTTGGAGAAGGATCAGCTGAACAGCACCCTGTAGTAGAGGCTGATGTCCAATATTTTCTAAAAGGCTAGAGCCAAGAAGGTCTTCTTGATCCCACCTACCGGATTGGCAATCCTAGAGAATCAGAGCCCTACAAGTTCTTCAACCCTGGGGCAATCAAAGAACCACTGCCTCCCTGGTCCTCTTATTCCACTCCGTCCCCCAGGAGGGTAACTGCCGGGAGATCCAACTATAAATCTTGCCATGTTGCTGTCATGACTGACAGCCTGTAGAAGCAAGAAAAGGTGCCCTTGGTGAGGTGTACAAGACCTTTCAGGAGCAAGTATAATCCCCCTCCTAAGCCTCATCAACTGCCATCTTTTATCATTCTCTCCTGTATGCCAAGAAAACTCAGCTCTCTAAGGGCACAGCCTCTAATGTCCCCCCTATGATGTCCTGTGCGTTTGACAGCCTGGCCAATGACTGATGTGACAGGCTCATTCTCCTTCAACGGCTGCAGAGCGGCTCCCACCAGGCTCCATTGTTACACCACCAGCGTTCCTTCCCAGACTCCATTGTAAAGGCCCCAACTCTATGGGCATTTTCCAAACTGTCATCCTCCCCACCTCCACCCACAGAGTCAGGCACAAATCTTCCACGAAATTTATGTCATGGGGCTAATGCTAGTGTTATGTCTGCCTTACCCTCCCAGACTATCATCGAACTGAGGGGAAGGATTGAGTTTTATCCCACTTCCCATTCACCATGCTTGTCATATGGCCCAACAGAAAGAGAGGAGGCTATCATTATAGTGCACTATACCCCTTCCCCGAAGACGCCTTGCTCAAACACCCTTGCTCAAACACCATGGGTTTATTCGCTGGTTCTCCCAACACGGGACTAGAACACTGAAGGCATTGTTCAGTGTCAGGTTGATCAATTCATATTATCTACAACCTAAAGTCTCCTTTTACTTAGGGTTTTGTAAAGACACCAAAAGGTGAGCTGAGATTGGATGAACGGTACCAAAAAATAAAGCATACATCATTAACTTGAATTGTATATTATATTTAGCATGTAATATCTTTTGCAGTTTTATTTGTCTTCCCTTAAATCTCTTCTCATTAGGGAGCTGGTGACACCATCAGTCAGGTGCCAATAGAGAAACTGTCCAATCTCTCTCCATTCTGGCTTTGTCTTCTCTTCCTATCTTTCTGATTTTATGCTATTTTTTTGTGCTTTTATACCTCTCAGTGATCTTCGAAGGGCTAGCTGATTTCCTTATACAAGGGGCAATATAGTCATTTCAGAGAAAGCTATTTCCACCCGTTCACAATGGATCAATATTTAGGAATTTAAGGGCAGCATGCCCATTAATCAAGCTGCTATACTTTTGGTTACCACTACTGTTCCTAATTGGCCACTGTACTAACCTGTGCGATGTTATAGCCCAAGGAAGAACATTCTCTTCCAATACCTGCAGTTTCGGGAAGAGGATAATGAGGTGGAATCTGGGCATGGTGTGTATAAAAAGATTCTGAGGGCTCTATGGGGAGATTTTTACAGATAATTGAAAAAGCAGTTGAAGATTCATTCCTTCATTTCCTCAATCATATAGTAAACATGTCTGGAGTACAAATGAGGTTTCAAAAGCAAGCAGCTACCAGATATTTGGAGGAACAAATTACCACTCAGAGTTCTAGCAGGTGGTACCAATGTGAAGAGCACTGTCTAGCTCTACCTGTGTGAAACACCCCTCCCCTGGCCCCTCCACACCCAAAGGACAAAGTCTGGGTTGACATCACTCTGCGAATGGATCCTGGGTCTGAGATTCACCAGGAACAGCCCATTCAGAGACACCAGGAACAGCTGGAAAAGAAGGAGACGTCCATTATGTGTTCTCTGTGAAGCTCTCTAGAGCATTCCCACCCTCATCTGGCAGTCTTAGGGAGAGGCTGACAAGATGATGCATGTCAGATAGGAAAGAGATGAGTTCAAATGCTGAGGGTTGGGATATATGGGTGGCTCTATTGGTTAAGCATCTGACTTTTAATTTCGGCTCAGATCATGATCTCAGGGTCATGGGGTATAGGCCTGTGTTGGGCTCTATACTGGGCATGGAGTCTGCCTGGGATTCTCTCTCTCCCTCTCCCTTTCCCTTTCTACTCCCCACCCCAACTCAAATTCATGGGTGCCCTCTTTCTCTAGGAAAAACACAACAAAACAAAACTTGAGGACTAATTGGCTTGGGATAAGCTCTGACTGGATGAGACCCATACAAAAGGCCATAAGCCAGGGAAATGGGAAAAGCTTCTCAGCCTTCAGGCAGAGCCACAGAGTAAGATAATAATGGCCACCATAACTGAGTGCTGAATGTGTGTTCTCCACTCTTCTCACATAGGCATCATTGAATCAATACAACCACTAATCTCATTTTTAGAAGGATGTGTTTGTTAGTTAGGAACGTGTTCACAGACATATGTGGAAAATGAGACTAATAGTGACTTAAAAATAGGAGTTTTGGGGTACCTGGGTGGTGTAGTCAGTTGAGTGTCCAATTCTTGGTTTTGGCTAAGATTGTGATCTCAGGTTGTGAGATTGAGCCCCATATAGAGCTCCATGCTCAGTGCAGAGCCTGCTTGAGATTCTCTATCCCTCTCCCCCTGCCCTTCCCCCTCCCCTGTGTGCTTTCTCACTCTCTCTCACTCTCTCTCTAAAATAAACAATAAATCTAAAATAAAATAATGTGTTTTTTGTGGGGGAGGCATGAGAGGCCTGGAGGTAGAGCGCTCTTAGTATTGGTTGCACAGCTTGGTCAGGATAGGAGAGACCAAATCTCTTGCTAATTGTTTTCTCTGTCATTCTTACCAGTTGCTTCATGGTTTCAAAATGGCTGCTGTCAGTCCAACTATCACATCTATTACCAAAGCACTTCTATCTGAAAGGGAGGTTAGAAAAAGAAGAATGCCATGCTATGATTAATAGAATTGTCATAATTAGTTTCAATCAATCATGATTCAATGCCTGAGGCTGGGTACCTCCCCATGCTGAACAAAATCAGGGTTTTATAAGCAAAGAGGAAGGAAACGGATATTGAATAGGCAGTTCACATCACGATATTTGGAGGGTTGAGCCATGTTCAGGTCTGTGGTGGAATTCAGGTCAGGTCTGCAGGCTCGCTCTACAACTTGCTTCCTATGGGGCTTTCACACTCACATGAACTTTCTGAGCCTCAGGTGTCTTATCTGCAAAAAAGGAAAACAACAATGCTAATTTCTAGTTAAGGATACTAAGGTGATACAATGTGACATTTATTGGTAAATAATTAATTGACATGAATGTTCTAGAAATTGCATGTCTCTCTATGTGGAAAATAGTATCATTGAGCAGAGCAAATGCTCTTATCTCTGCCTACTTGGCTTTGAATTCTTTCTTCTCCACTTGCTACCTGAATGATCAAGTTAAAAAATAACTTGTGCACATGACAGCCTTCTCATCTGTAAAATGGGGCAATAACCATACCACGCTCGCCACTGTTGTGTAGATCAAAGGAGACAGTGTATGGAAAGGGCCTGCCCATTACCTCCACATCAAAGGCGTCCAATAAATGCTAGTAGTTATTACCTTGTGCTAATGACTAGCAAATCTAAAGCTTCCTGCCTAACCAGAGTTCCAGGCGCCACGAGTCTCCTGCTTCCGGGATAGCTTCAACTCTCTTCCCCACAGATCCTGGAAGGAAAAAGGAAAGACGATGACAGCCTAGAAACTCCTGCCTTTCCCTCCTCTCTCCCCATCACTCCAGTTAAAGAGTGCCCAAACCTTCATTTCTAACCCTCACCAGCCTAGAGACCTCCCACTAGCCTAGGGCTTCTCAAGCAGTAAGCTGCATGCAGATGGCCAGGGGATCTCACTACTGGGTAGATTCTGATCCCTCACTCTGGCAGCAGGGAGTGGGGAGTCTGAATTCCTAGCAGGTTCCAGGTAAGGCTGCTTCTGCTGCTCTGCAGACCTCACTTTGCAGAACCAGGCTCCAGAGTGGGCTGGATTATGGGTAAATCTCCAGGCTCTAGCAAATTCCAACCTCCTGATATCACCACCACCTAAACCAGTACTGTCACATTGCCACTGCCCTTCACGTCCACAAGGACATACAGCACAGCATGTGGACATACAGCACAGCACGTGAGGGTTCTCTCTCCTCCCTGGTGCTCTCCTGCTTCTTGAATAGCTGTTAACTCTTTCAATGCCCACTGACACCTCCCAGTTTGGGGATGAAACTGAAGCTTGCAATGTTAAAAGAGACACTTCAGCTGCTAAGTACTGCAGCCAGAGTCAAATCTCAGTTTCTACAGCCAAGGGACAAGAGATGTGTCATGCAAAGTCTGTCCTAGGTCTCATGGAGCAGCTGGTTTGGGTCCTGGTGTCAAAACCTCTTGACTCACATCTGATTTTGACCACAGCTGTGGTCGGCCATGGCAGAAATGCCTGAACTCAGAAGAGCTTCTGCATTTCCTATTTTCTGTGCAGAGTCCAGAAGAACTGGGGGGGTGTGTGGAGGTTACATCCCAAGAGTAACCCTCCATCAGTGAATCAGTGCACTGGCCCTCCGTTCTCAGAGGGAGACTTCTGGAAAGCATTCTGGACACATCTCAGATGGCCCAACAAAAGCAAGACCTCCTCCATGACACATGTTCCCATGGATTTTCTGTTCCCCATGTTCCCTTCTCTGTTCTTTCGTTCCTGTTTCCTGGGGCTGCTTCTAAAATAAACTATTACCCAGCGCTCCCTCAGGCACTGTGTCTGGGGCCCGACTGTCCAGGGCCCAAAAGCATACAGCAGTGGGGTTGGAGTGGGGTGGGTGGGAGCCTGGTTTCAGCTAGAGGAAGCAGGTAGAAAGGGGAATCCTCTATGTTGAGGACCTGTGGTATATTAGGAACAATTACACAGGCCAGCACATTCGATCCCAGAGGGCTTCTGGCTAAATTTCGCATCCCTGTTTTATAGGGGAAGAAATGGAGGCCAGGAACAGGAACTGGAACACCTCATCTGGGTTGCAGATTCCTAATGATTCGGGTAGGATTCAACATGCCCTCTGCCTGACTCTGCACGTCACGCTCTCTCCCCCACATCACATCAACCAGAATATTCCATTGGGAGAGTCTGTTCCTACTGCTAACACCCACTGCACTCTGCATGGCAATGACAAGGCTGTAGGATTGGGCATTTATTTACCCCTCTGCCCTCCTCAGCTGGAGCACAGTGCTAATATTTGGATAGTGTAGAGTAAACATCACCAAGCATCTCCGATCTTTGACTTCTCCCCCTTCTAAAGGCAGGGATGAGTCCTTCCCCAAATATTTGTACAAATTATTTGATTTTTGCTGACTGATGAAAACATATCTCCCAAGGACACATGTAAAGCTTCCCTTTGTTTTCCTTTTAGAGTTCATCCCGCAACTGTAACGTGGGGTTACTGAGGCACGGCCAAGAGCAGAGAGGTCTGGCCCGAGGTCCTGAAAGAGGCCAGGCTGGGTTTCGTTCTGCAGTCTCCATCCTCCCAGTGACACACAACCACACAGTCTCCAAGGGAAGGGAAACAATGCAAGTAAGACAGAGTTTTAAAAAAATAGAGTTATTTATGTATTTCTGTGCCCCTCCTTTCTTACAAAGCCCCAAGGTTGTCAAAATTAAGGGGAGCCTAAACTTTGACCTTGTAGAAGTGACTACGTGCAGAATAAATCCATTCTTGCTGGCCGGACTCCAATCTTACATCACAGAGGATTCCTGATGGGCCCCAGAGAAAGGGATTTATTTACAGTGTAAAGCACAGCAGGGAAGGGCCGTGATTCTAGGGTCACGGAGGATCCGGGAGGCTGGGTTTCAGAGCTGACGCTGCTCATCAGAGGTCTGACCATGAATGACACAGACTCACTGAGACTTAGTTGTTCCACCTGCAGAAGGGACTCATTTGGGGCATTGAGCCCCTCATTCTTACTCTAGTTCATGGAGTCTATGGCAGGCTTTAAAAAAACACAGACAGCTTAACGTCTCTGCAAATAGGAGTCTTAGAAACCTTGGTCTCAGATTGATTAAAATATGATACGAAAGAAGCAATGCCCTGGACAATTAGATGAGCAGAGCCTCCTGTCCTAGAGTGTCTGAGCTGGTAGATGACTGATTTTAAAACCTCGAGAGATGTAAGATAGCTCAGTTGATAACATTCTTGTAAAAGTCTGTTGGGAACAAGTTATAAAAAAGAATAAACAGTTGACGAGTCTGACATGCTGTAGGAATGCACCAAGACAGGCTTTCTGGGGGAATCCTGAGGTCAGAGGCCTGGCTGGTAGTCAGGTCAGGACTGGTGTGAGGCAGGAGTGAGAGGCTTAGGTAAGGAACAGGTAAGGAGGGGCGCCTGGGTGGCTCAGTGAGTTAGAGCCTCTGCCTTCAGCTCAGGTCATGGTCTCGAGGGTCCTGGGATGGAGATCTGCATCGAGCTCTCTGCTTAGCAGGGAGCCTGCTTCCCCCCACCCCTTCTGTCTGCCTCTCTGCCTGCTTGTGGTCTCTGTCAAATAAATAAAAAATCTTAAAGAAAAAAAAAAGGAATAGGTATGGAACAGGCAAAGTGCACAGCCGCATTTGAGTTTGAAAGCCACATTCATTTATTCATTCATTCATTTTTTTTATTTTTATTTTGTAATTTAATTAATTTTTAAATTTAATTTAATTTTTTCATTTCATTCATTTCATTTCATATTCATTTATTTTGATTTAATTTCATTTATTTTTAAAGGTTTTATTTATTTATTTGAGAGAGTGAGAGAAAAAGCACAAGCAGGAGGAAGGGGCAGAGGGAGAGGGAGAGGGAGAGCAGACTCCCTGCTGAGCAAAGGTCCCGATGTCGGGTTTGATTCCAGGATCACGGGATCTTATCCCAGCCCTGGTTATCACGTAAACTTTCTCGAACCCACCATCTGCAGGTCTTAGGCAGCTCCTTCTTGGCATCAATTTCCTGACCTGTAAAATGGGCAGGTGGGCCTCAAGATAAGTGCAAAGAACCCTATTTGACACTGTTGTGATTCTGCATCTTTGCCATTAACTAGACAGAAGGCTCCCAGGGAGCCTGATCAGGACTGGCTCACCCCTCCACCTCTGCCATCATGAACACGGAGCAGTGCCCAGTAGGTACTATGTATGCCTCCTGCTGAGTAATCTCAGCGATGACTGGACAGCTTTGCTAGTGTCAGCATTGCCATCGGTAGCTCCAAGCTGGCTGTAGAACCAAAGAGACCTGAGCTCCAAGGTCCGCTCCATGGTCACCATAGAAAACTTGAGATAAATGACTACATTTCTCTGTATGCTTCAATTTCTTCATCTGCAAAGTGGGAAAAATGGCAAGGCCCTACCTATGCCGGCATGAACCTCACAGAGGACAGCAGTCCTTCTGGAAAGAGCAGGAGTCACTGTCCCAGTAGGCCTCATGGGAGTTCCAGAGATAAATCCCATTGGCCTGCTCGGGTCTTGTGTGTATCCCTGAACCCATCCTGGGGCTGGGAAAATAGGACATGCAGCATGATGAGTATTTTGTGCTGACTCCTCCTAGATTCCACGTAATTTACAGGAGCAGAGAGCGGGGCGGTCCTCAAAGAAATTAGTGCTGCCTCCCACAGGAGAGGGATGGATACAGGCCAGCAGGAAAGGATGCACTTTGGAGAGCATGCATTATTCTCTGCCACAGCATTTTCAGCAGGACATCGGCAGGCGGTGTGGGGCTGGGTGAGGGGGCTGTGCCCACGAGAAAACGCGAAGCCAGTGCTTGCAAGTTAGGTCTGAAGGCAGTGATCATGCCGGACCTGGATTCTGGACATCAAATCATCTCTCTTTTGCTGTCTGAAAATCCACTGTCTATAATTTTTTTTTTCTTTTGATAGAAGGCTATTTTGGATAATAGTGATGATTATGAAAACAAAAAGGAAAAACATCGAAAGCTTGACTGTTGGTTATCTATTGCTGTGTCATCAGATTACCCCCAACTGATCAGCTTAACACAGCACATGCTTATTCTTTCACAGTGTCTATGATCAGGAGTTCAGACATAGCTTACCTGGATCCCCTGTCAACAAGGAATTGGTTAGAACTGTGTTCTCATCCGAAGACTAGACCGGGCAAGGACTTGTTTCCATGCTTACTTGACTAGTGGCGCTCTAGGTTCCTGGCAACTGTGGGACAGGTTCTTGCTAGCTGTCAGCTGGAACCTAAGGCCACCCTCAGCTGCCCTCAGTTTCTTGTCACGTGGGCACCCCACAGAACTGCTTGCTTCATCAAGCCCGCGAGAGGGAGACTCCAACAGAACAGGGAGCTACAATCTTCTGTATTGTAATCACATGCATCCTGTCTCCTTTGCTATACTCTTATCATTTGAGGCAAGCCATAGGTCCTGGACACCCTAGGGAATGAACACCAGCAGGCAGGGATCATGGGGGCCATTCTAGAATCCATCCACCACATTAGCCAGCCCTACTGTGTCAGACTATACAAACAGCAAGTGCAAGATTGAGCTTCCGGGTTACTAAAAGATTGGCCTGAGTGTTCAGACAAGATCTGTACCAAATACATAGAAAACTGCCAGATCTTTATCTACCACTTACTAGCTTTTTGACCTTGAACAAGTTTCTCAATCTCAATCTGAGATTCAGTTTCTGCATCTGAAAACTGAGGGGGAATGCAAGTACCTCGTGAGTAGTGTTATAAGAAGTAAATGCGTTAATACATGAAAATGCTTTTGTTAGTCCCAGGATGGATTTAGTGCTCAGGAAGAAAGAGCATTCATGTACATAACACGCATGCACATGAAACACGTGTGCATTGGAAGGATGTGCTGGATTTTTCCAATGTCAGAACCCTTCAAGTGCAATATGAATTGTTACAGATAAGGAGAAGCAGCCGTGTGACCTAGCTGAGCTCTCAGAGCTTCTCAGTAACTGAAGGAGGTTGGAGAAACTTCCACGCATACCCCAAGCTAGAATCTGCATGAGTGGTCATCTAAGCCTAAAAATCCCCCATAGTCTTCTTTCCCAAGGTCTCCCGTGGAAATGCAATGGCCTGGAACACAGGATTTCAAGAGCTGCTTGCTCTTATTTGCTTTATGCTTTGGACTTCTGCGTAATATTTTGTTTTGGGGAGAATGGTGTAGCAGCTGAAAAAGATTAAGCAAGGATACGAATAATTAAAAGAATAAATACGGCAGTGCTACCCAAGGCCTCTCCCATTCTTCTTGCCTCACAGAAAAGGAGAGTGAGACGCAGAGAAGGCAAAGCCTGGCATGAGTCTCAGTGGTGTTTGGTGCCTGGTGTCAAGGAAAGCACAAGGAGCCAGGGCTCCCAGCTGCTATCTCTCGTAGTCCTACCCGCCTCTGTGCCGATGAAGTTGCAGAATATTTTACCTTGAGTTTGACTTGGAGAAATTAAGCCATTTTAAAACATACAATGGACTGGGCTCACTTTATTCCTGTCCAAAACAGCCATGACCACAACTGGAAATACCAAACTAATGATGTCTCGAGCAGGCATAACTCTATGAGAGGATGTGTGTCATTTTGATCATGGGCTGCATTCCTAAGCAGCAGAATGCTAATAAAATGTGTGCAATAAATTGCATTTTAAAAGCATCATGGGAGACAGAGATTGCTCTTTTAAGAAACCCTATAAGGAATAGTTTGATAGAGTAAGAAGGGGGGAAAAAAAGCCTTTAACAATGGAATAAAAATCACTCATTTGAGTCTTATAAATCTAGACTGTGGTATATGGGGTTTCCTTTGAGCATATTGCCTTTTATGTATGTAGCATATGCTTGAACATTCACAGATAAATCAGCCGGTAAGTATGACTAGAAAGCAACAGCTCCACCTCCTACCAGCTTCCTCTTACCTGGGTGCTCCCCATCCTGCTTCCCAAAATACCTACTTCCACCCTTGAAACATCCGAGTAAGTGAGATCAGAGGGATTTGGAGAAAGGAGACCAGATTGGCTAGCAGGAGACCTGAGTTCAGGCCCTTGGATATTTAAGCAGCTTATGCACTTCTCTGAGACTCAGTTTCTTCATCTGTCAAGCGGAAATATTATTTGCCCAGCTGAATTTTGAGGGCAATCTTGAAGATCAAAACAGACAACAAATGCGAAAGCGTTGATCAGAAAACAATGAGCCAAGAGGACGGATGAGCAGAGGTCTGGGATGAGACTGCCCTCTCCTCCTTCAATGCAGGCTCAGCCAACATCATGTCTTAAAGATTCTGCTGGATGAATTCTTTTTCCATACCCCATGCCATGGCCTCACGAGGGCCCACCTCACCTTTCCCCTGTACTATTCGAATAGACTCCTCCCCTGGTGTCCCAGCGTCAAGGTGGGTCCACCTCCAACCCATTCTCCACATTATAGCTTCCACTCTTTTTTTTTTTTTTAAGCAACTCTTGATGGCTCCCCTTGGCTCGCAAGAAAGAGAAACATGGAGCTCCTGGGTAAAGTTCAGGAGAGCCTTCAGAATTCAGCCTGCCCACCTCTCCTACGTTCCATATCATACTTTATACCATAGCCATACTGAACTCTTAGGGTTTACCCAATAAGAGATGCTATTTCTCCCCCAAGGTATTTTATTGTATTGTTTTCACTGCCAGCGGAAACAGGCTTATATGCATCTGTCAAGGCAAGCGAGGTTTCGCTGCAGCAACAAGCATCCCCTAAATCACATTCTGCATAATCAAAGTTGTCTCTGGCAGGGAGGGGGACATGTGTTCGTTGTCCTTAGTCCTCAACCCAGGCCTCTATAGAAGCTTCCTCTCCATTAGTACAGAGCACAAAGAACAGGAAGTAGAGAGCATGAACAGACCGTGCATTATCTCTTGGAACTTTCCATGAAGCTCACATCTCACTGGCCAAAGCAAGTCAAGGGTCTGGGAATGCAGCCAGACAGCTGAGAGCCAGCAATATTTGAATGAACAACTATAATAATTTCCATACCTTGTTTATCTCTGGCTGCCTGGTAAGCAAACATGCATATTTAGGTCCTCTAATTTGCCTTCTCCTCCAGGAAGACTTCCTTATTCATACTTCCACCATGGGCAGCACTATACTTCCTCCGGTTTGCTCAGTCTCATTTTCTTTCATGGCATGGAGCATTCCTCTGGGGCACATCTGTGTAGGACTAGCACAGTGTCTGGAGAGGGGGAGGAGCCCTGTGTCTCCACAGCAAAGGAAAAAGTGTTTAGGTAAGTGTCTCCACAGCTAGGCTTGCCAGGCCAAGGTGCCCCAAAGTCTTTGAGGTGGGATGGAGGCAAAGGGAGAGATGTGAGGGTTTCAGAGGTTCTGGAGCCAGCTGAGCTTCCCCTCACCTATCTGGCAACTCCAAAGACATCTCCTAGTTGTCACTATGACCCCCGGCAGCCAATCGCTTATCCTTGCTTCCCCAGCCCCTCAAGGTCAATGACACCTCCTTTCTCCTAGAATAAGAGGCTGGTGGGTCTTGACCCTGCTTTGTCACTTCTGAGCCATCAATTTTTATCTTCCATAGCTGTCCAAAGTCTTCTGTAAACCCTCTCAATGCCTCAACTGTTCTCTTCCAGGTAAACCCTGCCTTCCCAGTGAGAATCTTGAGAAAATAGACTAACTACACTTCCCATCCTCCCTGAGGACCCTGGAGTGACTAGACTCTAGTTTACACACGAGGAAAAAAGGACAAGGCAGTGAAAGAACTTTTCCCAGGTGTAGCCACTCCTCATAAAGAGCAGAACTGGGATCCAACCCCAAACCTCAGTGACCCGCAGCTCCGGCCACACCAGATACTGGACAGAAGGAAGGCTGGCCCAGACCTCCCAGAACAGACTCTGGGTCCCCAGTTACAACAAATCCCATGGCTGCTTTGGCCCTGTTCCACACAGAGGACCTAGCCCCGTTGCCATGGGACACTTAGTAGCTACCATGGGCAACAGGCAGAATAAGGGTCAAAATGAGCAGCCGTTCCTGCTGTGTGGCCACACTGACCTGTTGTGCGACTAGCTAGCTGGCCACTAGCCCCACAAAGCCTCAATGTCCTCTTTCTAAAACAACAATAACAACAACAACAACAACAGCAAAACCATTATTTTGGTTTAAGGATGAAAGGAGATCATGTACAAAAAACACTAGGTCAGTATCTGGCAGGTAACAGAACTTAATACACGAGACGGGGTATAAGCTTTCACAATCACGTGCTGATGCGTTGTCTTTGGTGGCCATGGTGGCCGAGAGGAGGGTTCCTCAGTGGGGTCCACAGACTGCCACCAAACTCTGTTTCCAATCTGTGACAAGATAAGGGGCTTGCACCAGATGTAGATACGTAGTCCTCTCCCTGTGCCTGCCTACCCACCCCCTCCCAGGTCCCTCCTAGGGCAGAGCTGGGATGCATACAGTAGGTGCTTAGCACTGGCTGAGGGTGCACCTCAGAATGCAGATCTAAAGGAAGCGAGGGAGATGCATCCTGTCCAAGCAGGGCTGAAGGCATTTCCTCTGCCTGCCGCCCAGGGGTGGAGGACAGATCTGGGTGCCTGGCCCTTCCACTGAACTTGCTTTCCCTTTGGCTCTGTGTCCTCAGTAGCATCTGGTTTCTATCACTGGACAGATGACACTTGGGCCCCAGATTCCTTGACCTCCCAAGGACACTGAGCATCAACTGGACTTATCAGAGCGGGATATTCCAGCCAGCACAATGTGCCAAGGAAGATGGGAAGCCGCCTGGACCCGGTGGGAGGTTGGAGATTAATGTGAGGACATGGAGCCTTCCCTGGGCCAAGTCCAGCCAGCACCAAGGCCTTGAGCCAGCTCGGGCCGGCTCAGCTGTCCGGAAAACCCTCTGAAGGCCCCTGCCGCCTCCTGCTTCCTTGTCCCAGGCTCCTTGCAAGGGGCTGAGCCAGTGCTGAGTTAGATGTGCAAAGCTTCTTGAAAACGGGAAAGACCTCAAAAAGAGCCTGTCATTTATCATTAACTTTGTTATAAGAGAATGGATGAGCTTGTTTGAGGATTCAACACGGTCTCTGCAGATCCATGCCAGCATTTCCACTATGTTGGAGAAGGATGAAGAGAAAAGTATTGGGCACTCCCTCTGGACCAGACACCGGACCCCATCTTTCTTTATTTATTTGTTTTAAAAATTTACTTAAATTCAGCTAATTAACCCATAGAGTCTTATTAGTTTCTGAGGTAGAGTTTAGTGATTCATCAGTTGCATACAACACCCAGTGCTCATTCCATCAAGTGCCCTCCTTAATGCCCATCCGCCAGTTACCCATCCCCCCACCCACTCCCCTCCAGCAACCCTCAGTTTGTTTCCTATAGTTAAGATTCTCTTAACTTTTCTCTTAACTTTTTCCTTCTCTGATTTCATCTTATTTTATTTTTCTCTCCCTCCCGCTATGATCCTTTGTTTTGTCTCTTAATTTCCACATATGAGTGAAATCGTATGATAATTGTCTTTTTCTGCTTGACTTATTTTGCTTAGAATCATACCCTCTAGCTCCACCAACATAGTTGCAAATGGTAACACTTCATTTTTTTGGAAGGCTGAGTAATATCCCATTGTGCATATATACCACATCTTTATCCATCCATCTATTGATGGACATCTAGGCTCTTCCCAAAGTTTTATAAGTCAGGAAACAACAGATGTTGTTGGTAAGCATGGGGAGAAAGGAGAACCCTCTTACACTGCTTGTGGGAATGCAAGCTGGTGCAGTCACTCTGGAAAACAGTATGGATGTTCCTCAAAAAGTTAATAATAAAGCTACCCTATGACCCAGCAATTGCATTCCTGGGTATTTACTCCAAAGGATATAAATATAGTGATCTGAAGGGGCACGTGTACCCCAATGTTTATAGCAGCTAACGAACTCCACCTTCAAAGCCCCACCTGCTGAGCCCTCTCACATGGTCTGGAAACTACATATTTTTTCTCCTGCACATACAGAGGAAGTGATCATATCCCACAGAAGCCAGTGGCATGCCAGTGCCTCGGAGCTTCCACAGAACTGAGTCGAACTCAAAGCCAGTTTGGGGTAGCTGCAATTTCGTTTGGCTCCAAACCCCACCACCAGTTTCAGAACACCATGCTGTGTGCACAGAGTAAGTACTAGAGCCCCAGTTCCTCAGGAGGAACCTGAACTTGACCATAAACCAATGCAGGAGGCAGTTCTTGGTGAGACAGGACACACAAGGAGGGGACCCCAAGAGGTGTCATTGCCACAATGGCACTTACCCAGAACCCCTGTCCCCAGATGCCCACCCTGGATGTGCTTTAGAATCTGGATCCTGAATTTTAGTTTTGTTTTTTTTTAAGATTTTATTTATTTATTTGACAGACAGAGATCACAAGTAGGCAGAGAGGCAGGCAGAGAGAGAGGAGGAAGCAAGCTCCCCACTGAGCAGAGAGCCCGATGCAGGGCTCGATCTCAGGACCCTGAGATCATGACCTGAGCCGAAGGCAGAGGCCTAACGCACTGAGCCACCCAGGTGCCCCCTGAATTTTACTTTTAACAGCTTTATTGAGACATATTTTTTACACCACGCACTTCACTCTTATAAAGTATACAATGCAGCAGATTTTACTGTATTTGGACTTGGGCAATCATCACCGTGATCAAATTTAGAACATCGTTGTCACCCCTAAAGGCAACCTGGCATGCTTTAGCTATCACTTCACACCCATCCCACTCTTCCCCCTGCCCTAGGCAATGGCTAGTCTATTGTTGGTCCCTATTTATTTGCCTGTTCTGGACATTTCGTAAAAACAGACTCATAGAATACGTGGTCCTTGGTGACTGGCTTCCGTCATGCAGCAGAACGTCTTCAGGACTCCTCCCTGTATGCACCATGCACACCACTGTAGCATGGGTCAGCACCCCATTCCTTTTCATGACCAACTACCATTCCACAGTAGGGAGGCACCACATTTTATTTACCCATCACCTATTGATGGACATTGAAGCTACTTTGACATGTTGACTATTATGAAGAATACTCATACGACGTGCAAGGACAAGTTCATGTGGATGTAAATTTCATTTTTCTGGGATGTATGCTTGGCAGTGGGATTGCTGAGCCCCATGGTAGTTCTGTTCCACCTTTTAAGGAGCTACTACACTGTTTTCCACAGTGGCTTCTGGCACCAGCTCTAGAAAACAATTCCAATTCCCCCTTATTCTGGCCAACATTTGCTATTGTCTGTATTCTCTATTATCATGATCTGAGTGGATGTGAAGCAGTATCCCACTGAGATGTTGCTTTGTTCCTCTAGTGATGAAGAATGTTGACATCTTTTCATGTGTTTCTTGGCCATTTGATTATCTTCTTTGGAGAAATATCTATTCAGATCATTTGCCCATTTCCCAAAGGTAGTTGTCTTTTTATTGTTGACTTGTAAGAGTTCTTTATATATTCTAGATGCAAGTACTTTCTTTTTTTTTCCATTTTATTTATTTTTTTCAGCGTAACAGTATTCATTCTTTTTGCACAACACCCAGTGCTCCATGCAAAACGTGCCCTCCCCATTACCCACCACCTGTTCCCCCAACCTCCCACCCCTGACCCTTCAAAACCCTCAGGTTGCCCCAACCTCCCACCCCTGACCCTTCAAAACCCTCAGGTTGTTTTTCAGAGTCCATAGTCTCTTATGGTTCGCCTCCCCTCCCCAATGTCCATAGCCCGCTCCCCCTCTCCCAATCCCACCTCCCTCCAGCAACCCCCAGTTTGTTTTGTGAGATTAAGAGTCATTTATGGTTTGTCTCCCTCCCAATCCCATCTTGTTTCATTTATTCTTCTCCTATCCCCCTACCCCCCCATGTTGCTTCTCCATGTCCTCATATCAGGGAGATCATATGATAGTTGTCTTTCTCTGATTGACTTATTTCACTAAGCATGATACGCTCTAGTTCCATCCACGTTGTCGCAAATGGCAAGATTTCATTTCTTTTGATGGCTGCATAGTATTCCATTGTGTATATATACCATATCTTCTTTATCCATTCATCTGTTGATGGACATCTAGGTTCTTTCCATAGTCTGGCTATTGTAGACATTGCTGCTATAAACATTCGGGTACGCATGCCCCTTCGGATCACTATGTTTGTATCTTTAGGGTAAATACCCAGTAGTGCAATTGCTGGGTCATAGGGTAGTTCTATTTTCAACATTTTGAGGAACCTCCATGCTGTTTTCCAGAGTGGTTGCACCAGCTTGATGCAAGTACTTTCTAAGATACAGGGCTTGCAGATCTATTCTCCCATTCCATTGGATGTGTTCATTTTTTTAATGATGTTTTACAATCACCAAAGTTTTCAATTTTGAAGATGTCAAAGTGCTCTTGATTTCATATCTAAGGAAGCTTTGCCTAAATTAAGGTTATTAAGATTTACTCCTATATTTTCTTCTAAGACTTACAGAGTTCCATCTCTTGCATTTAAGCCTATCACCCATTTTGAGACAGTTCTTATGTAGGATGTGAAGAAGGGGTGCAACTTCCTACCTTTGCGTATGGACATCTGCTTGCCCCAGCATCTGTTGTGGAAAAGAATGTTCTTTCCTCACCAAATAGTCTTAGAACCCTTGTTGAAAGTCAGTTGACCAAACACGTAAGGATTTAATTGTGAATTCTCACTTCTATCCGTGGTTTTTTACATCTATTCTTGGGCCAGTACTGCAGTGTCTTAATCTCTGCAGGTTTGTCATGTTGATTAGACAAGAAACCCAGTAGGCTGAGGTATCTTGAATGCGTTGGAGTGGGCATATGCAAATGACAACATATGCCAGAGCCAGTGTACTCAAGACCAAGATGATGCAACTGAAGAACAGCCAATCACAGTCAGCTAGGCTTTCCCTATATGGCAACCGCTCAAGCTATTGCCAAATAATTTGCTTCCTTTTCTTCCTTGTCTCCTCGTTAAGAATCTCTTCCTTAGCTCCTATCCAATGACTTTTTTTTTTTAATTTGTTTATTTACAGCATAACAGTGTTCATTGTTTTGGCACCACACCCAGTGCTCCATGCAGTACGTGCCCTCCCTATTACCCACCACCTGGTTCCTCAACCTCCCACCCCCCCCGCCCCTTCAAAACCCTCTGGTTGTTTTTCAGAGTCCATAGTCTCTCATGGTTCATCTCCCCTTCCAGTTTCCCTCAACTCCCTCTCCTCTCCATCTCCCCATGTCCTCCCTGTTCTTTGTTATGCTCCACAAATAAGTGAGACCATATGATACTTGACTCTCTCTGCTTGACTTATTTCGCTCAGCATAATTTCTTCCAGTCCCATCCATGTTGCTACAAAAGTTGGGTATTCATCCTTTCTGACGGAGGCATAATACTCCATTGTGTGTATGTACCACATCTTCCTTATCCATTCATCCGTTGAAGGGCATCTTGGTTCTTTCCACAGTTTGGTGACCGTAGCCATGGCTGCAATAAACATTGGGGTACAAATGGCCCTTCTTTTCACTACATCTGTATCTTTGGGGTAAATACCCAGCAGTGCAATTGCAGGGTCATAGGGAAACTCTATTCTTAATTTCTTGAGGCATCTCCACTGTTCTCCAAAGTGGCTGCACTAACTTGCATTCCCACCAACAGTGTAAGAGGGTTCCCCTTTCTCCACATCCTCTCCAACAGACGTTGTTTCCTGTCTTGCTAATTTTGACCATTCTAACTGGTGTCAGGTGGTATCTCAATGTGGTTTTAATTTGAATCTCCCTGATGGCTAGTGATGATGAACATTTTTTCATGTGTCTGATAGCCATTTGTATGTCTTCGTTGGAGAGTGTCTGTTCATATCTTCTGCCCATTTTTTGATATGATTATCTGTTTTGTGTGTATTGAGTTTGAGAAGTTCTTTATAGATCCTGGATATCAACCTTTTGTCTGTACTGTCATTTGCAAATATCTCCTCCCATTCCGTGGGTTGCTTTTTTGTTTTGTTGACTGTTTCCTTTGCTGCGCAGAAGCTTTTGATCTTGATGAAGTCACAAAAGTTCATTTTTGCTTTTGTTTCCTTGGCCTTTGGAGACATATCTTGAAAGAAGTTGCTGTGGCTGATATCGAAGAGGTTACTGCCTATGTTCTCCTCTAGGATTCTGATAGATTCCTGTCTCACGTTGAGGTCTTTTATCCATTTCGAGTTTATCTTTGTGTACGGTGTAAGAGAATGGTCGAGTTTCATTCTTCTACATATCGCTGTCCGGTTTTCCCAGCACCATTTATTGAAGAGACTGTCTTTTTTCCATTGAATATTTTTTCCTGTTTTGTCGAAGATTATTTCACCATAGAGTCGCGGGTCCATATCTGGGCTCTCCACTCTGTTCCACTGGTCTATGTGTCTGTTTTTATGCCAGTACCATGCTGTTTTGGTGATCACAGCTTTGTAGTAAAGCTTGAAATCGGGTAACGTGATTCCGCCAGTTTTGTTTTTGTTTTTCAACATTTCCTTAGCAATTTGGGGTCTCTTCTGATTCCATACAAATTTTAGGATTATTTGCTCCAGCCCTTTGAAAAATACCGGTGGAATTTTCATCGGAATGGCATTAAAAGTATAGATTGCTCTAGGCAGTATAGACATTTTAACAATGTTTATTCTTCCAATCCAAGTGCATGGAACAGTCTTCCATCTTTTTGTGTCTTCTTCAATTTCTTTCATGAGTGTTCTGTAGTTCCTCAAGTACAGGTCCTTTACCTCTTTGGTTAGGTTTATTCCCAGGTATCTTGTGGTTCTTGGTGCTATAGTAAATGGAATCGATTCTCTAATTTCCCTTTCTGTATTTTCATTGTTAGTGTATAAGAAAGCCACTGATTTCTGCACATTGACTTTGTATCCTGCCACATTACTGAATTGCTGTATGAGTTCTAGTAGTTTGGGGGTGGAGTCTTTGTCATGTCATCTGCAAAGAGAGAGAGTTTGACTTCTTCCTTGCCAATTTGGATACCTTTTATTTCTCTTTGTAGTCTGATTGCCGTTGCTAGGACTTCTAATACTATGTTGAACAAGAGTGGTGACAGTGGGCATCCTTGTCGTGTTCCTGATCTCAACGGGAAGGCTGCAAGCTTTTTCCCATTGAGGATGATATTTGCTGTAACATTCCTGAACTTCATAAAATCTATCCAATGACTTTTGCTTTAATACTGCCCAGTTCAAACTGATGCTTGCTCAAAGAATCTCCTGAAAATGTTAATGCACCTAAGTATACCATTCAACAGCAGTAACGTTTGAAATTCAGAAATGTGAATTATTTAACTTCGTTTCTCTTTACTTTACTTTGTCTTGGCTAATATTGGACCCTTTGAACTTCCATATAAATCTGATTGTTGATTTCTCCAGAAAAGCCAGCTGGGATTGTGTTGAATACATAGACCAATTTGAGGCATACTGTCATGTTCCCAATATTAACTCTTCTGATCCATGAACATAGGCCATCTTTCCATTTATTTAGATTTTATTTAATTCCTTTCACCAATGTCTTGTAGCTTCCAGAGTGTAAGTTTTATACGGCTTTTGTCAAATTTATTCCTAGGTAGTTTATTCTTTTTTGGTACTTTTGTAAGTGGAAGTGCTTTCTTAATTTCATTTCTGGAATGCTCATCATTAGTGCAGAGAAATACAGGTTTCCTCACTATCTGAAAGCAGACAGTTCCTATGAAAACCTGCAGTAAGCTGAAATGGTGTAAAACAAAGGAGCAATTGCCATTAGTTTATATGGAAAACCTTTCAAGCATTCCCAGATCCAAAAAATAACCTCTCTTGGGTTTTTCTGATCCCTTAGGACACATCTTACTAATGGCTACACAACATAAATGGAGATGAAGCACAAATGCTCACAGGCACAGGTCGAAGCTCTGAGGCTTGATGCTGAGGGCTGAGTGTAGTTCCCAGGGAAGGATCTGGGGGGCACCACTCTTGACTTTAGGGATACATGGCCTCCATAAGTTCTTGCTCCCTTTTTGCAAAGGTGAAAATTCTCTTCAGATTTCTTTCCATTACCAAACAAGTACCAACATAGGTCTTCCATAAAAGCAAAGTCCTGTAATGCGAATTTTCAAAAAACAGTGGACACCTGTGCAATCAATTTTTATATTAATCTACTATGCAAATTTGAAGTCATTTATTAGTTCTTGTAGTCTTTTAGTAGTTTAATTAGGACTTTTTTTTTTTACAAGATCATGTCATCTGCCAATAGAGATGGCTTTCTATTTTCCTTTACAATCTGAATATCTTTTCTTTCTCCCTCTCTCCCTACCTCTTTACTTCCTCCCTCGCTCCCTCTCTTCCTTCCTTCCTCTCTCACTCCTCCTTTTCCTCCTTTCTTTCTTCCTTCCTTCCTCCTTCTTCTTTCTTTCCTCCGTCCTTCCCTCCTTATTTCCTTCTTTTTTTTTTCCTTAAAGATTTTATTTATTTATTTGACAGACAGAGATCACAAGTAGGCAGAGAGGCAGGCAGAGACAGAGAGAGGAGGAAGCAGGCTCTCCGATGAGCAGAGAGCCCAACATGGGGCTCAATCCCAGGACCCTGGGATCATGACCTGAGCCAAAGTCCGAGGTTTAACCCACTGAGCCACCCAGGTGCCACCCTTCCTTCTTTTCTTTCTTCTCTTCTGCCTAATTATCCTTGCTAGAGCCTTCAGTACTATGTTGCATACAAGTGGTGCAAATAGCTACCCTTTTCTCGTTTCTGATCTTAAAGGGAAAGCTTTCAGTCTTTCACCATTAAGTATAATGTTAGCTGTAGTTTTTTTGTAAATATCTTTCATCAGGTTGGGAAAATTCTATTTCTAGCATGCTGAATGTTTTTATAATGAACAGGTTTGGGATTTTGTCAAGTACTTCTTTTTCTGCATACATTATGATGATTATGTGGGGTTTTGGGGGTTTTTAAATATTTATTTTATTTATTTATTTGAGAGAGAGAGAGCAGGAGCTGGGGTGAGGGTAGAGGCAGAGGGAGAAGCAGACTCTCTGCTGAACAGGGAACCTGATGTTAGACTCGATCCCAGGACCCCAGGATCACAACCTGAGCCAAAGGCAGATGCTTAACTGATTGAGCCACACATGTGCCCCGATTATGTGGTGCTTGTCAATAAAAATTCTGCAATGTTGACAGATGTCCTCGGGGGTGGCGGTCAGCAATCACCCCCAGCTGAGAACCAGTGCCTCCAAGCACAACTATGAGAATTAAATGCTCGAGTACCCAGTGTCCTCTCCAACATCTGGGACCTGACAGATACACAACAGAAAGCAGGTTATTTTGACTTTTATCCTTCCCCAGGACACTAGTCTGGGCCTGTGGGGAAGTGTGTGTTTAAACAGAAAGGATCTGCCAGGCCCTGTGGGGGCTCCTTCATGCCTTCAGCTGTGGAAGCCTCAGCCCTAGGACCAGATGATTCCAGGCACAGCACCCAGTGAAAACAAGTGGATTCAACCACCCATTATATCTTTCTATTAAAGCAAAATTCTGCCAGGCCCTCCCTAAGGCTTGTTAAGAAGACATCAGGATGGACATTCCGTCTTTGCTAGGACATTGCTGGTCAATAGACCTTAGCTCTGGTCTGCCCTTGTGTTGGCTCAAAAGGTCCCTGGATGGGTCTGGCTGATGGGCCTGACCCTGAGGCTTGTACCATCCTTCATCGGGCTGGGACGGACCCCTGAGAATTGCAGCAAGTGAGCTCAGAAATGGAACATATCAGAATCTTAGTTCCAGGTGCTTTCAGTGCAGTATCTCTGAGCCTCACAACATTTCTAAGAGGACATTCATGGCAGGCTCCCTGTGTCCTCACTCCAGGTCTTACAGACGTCTGGTGGAAACAGTCACAGTCATGTGCCCAGGGCTTTCCTTACAAGGAAGCGGGTAGGTGTCCCTGAAGCAGTTCCAACAGGAAAGAGAACTGGTCACATTCAGAAAGGGCTCTGTCTGCAGGAGGGAGGATGGATGACAAGAGGCCAGAATGCAGGAAAGGAGGCCGGCAGAGAGATCACCTCCGTGAAGGCAGCGGGTGTGCCCAAGGGTAGGACTGAGTTAGAGAGAGAATTGGAGGTTGAAGTGCAGGAAGCTGCTAAAGAGGCAAGAGGGGATTGAGTGCACAGCCTGGCTTCTCCCTGAGGCAGAGGCTCGTGTGTTCCATGACCATGTGACTGAGGGTCTCTGCTTTCAGAATGGAAGAAAGGAAGGAGGAATTAAATGTGCAGCTTTGCCTTTCTCTTGAGGAAATAAATAGAAATGGACGCACCCAGGTGTGGGTGATAGATGAATGGAGAGACGAATTACCAATGTTTCAGTGTCAGAGCTAGAAAAGGTATAAAAGGGCACTGCGTCCTGGGCTTCCCCACTTTGCCCGCTTGCCTGCTCATACCCAGTGGCTCCATATTTATCGTTTGCCCTGGAGCCCGTTGTGGGAGCGAGTTGCTTAGACACAGTTTTATTAATGCATAGGTCCTCTGAACCTCTTGTACCACAAAGATAACATGACCCAAAGCCTCCCTGGCCATGCATATATTCAAATCAACCTATTTCTAACGAACACCCCAAGCCGACTCTGTGCTGTGTGGTAGCTGCGGGCTGCAGGGAGATGTGAATAGAACATCTCCGCAGTCCTCGCGGATCACACAGGCTAGGCAAAGATCTGGAACATGTGTACTCCTAAGTAGGACACAAGTAGCAAGCGGCAAGGGGTTTTGTAATAAAAGCCCACGCATGTAATGCACTTCCCTGGCACCGGCTCTCCGAAGCCCTCAGATGGAGAATGTTCCTATTGCTTTCTTTTGCTGCTCAGGAAACTGAGACTCCTGTCCAAGATATTGTACATCAGAGCAATGGAGCAGAGGGAGGACCCAGGGATCCCCGCCCCGAGGGCCTGTTCTGTGATCCCTGCAGTCTCCCCCTACAGGGTAAACTGAGGTTTGCAGAATGCTGGATGCGTGTCAGTCACCCGACTGTCCACACCTTGCACAGGTTTCTGCCTTGCGGTAACTCGAGGAAGGGAAATAGCACAACGGATTCGTGAGCAAACAGTGTGATTTCAACAGAATCAATTTCCAGTTCCAACCAGCTGGGCACCACCGGCCAAGGCTTTCACCTCCCCGTACCTCAGCCTCTTCACCTGTAGTAAGGGAATCCTGAGACGCTCACGCAGAAGACTGTTGAGAAGACCTGGAGTCTTCCTGCACGTCAAGTGGTTAAAGTGTGGCTGGCACAGACGTGTTCTTGTGACGGACGGGAAGGCGAGGCTGACCAAGGCTAATGGCCACGCCTGCTTTGCAGAGCTGGCGGACAGTGGAGCTGCGTTTCTGTTCAGCAGCAGCCCTAGGGATTTAACCCACTGCATCTCGCAGACCAGAAGTTCACGGGAGGGATGAGTAGTGAATGAATGAATGAATGAATGAGCAAGCTAAAAACAAGTATTTGGCATCTCTTATGACCTGGACAAGTGCACATTTGTTATTTTCCTGGATAATTAATTGCATGAAGGTCAAGTACTATTATCCCTTTTAGAGATTATAAAAACAAACAAACAAATATTCAAAAACAGACTGAGAGAATAAAATCATCCAAAGCCATGACACCCCTCTCACACTCACCTTGGGGGAAATACTGGGATCCAATCCCAGGATTCCAGGCTCTTGACAGCAAGGCTAATGTTTCTTTCTTACACCAGAATAACCCAAGAACCGGAGTGGGTTACACCCCGGCTTTGCTGATTTCTGATCAGAATGTGGGACTTTGGCACCTGAATTAATTCTCTGGACCTTGGGCTCACTTCTTGTGAAATGGGCATGGTCACAGCCTGGAGCGGCAGTGTTGGGAGGGCCAGCCCCACCCCCAAACCCACTGGGCTGGCCCCGCTCAGTAGGGTGGGCAGCTGCTGTGAAAACCTCAATGTCACCCTCTTGTTACATAGCTTAGAAGGTCAGATCCATGACAGACCCTGATGAAATCATCCCTATAGCTCTTAAGATTCACATGGGAGTTCCCAGTCCCTGTCCCCTCCCAGCCCTTCAGGACCCTGTAAGGGGGAAAGAACCACGAGTGCTTTTGGTCTGTCTCACCTGAGGATGCTGAGACCCTGGCAGGTTGTAGTGGGGTCCCCATTGGCCCATGGTTGCTTGCTCCAAGCCCAGTGCTGGAAGATCTGCTGGGGGTCACTTCTGGCAGGCAGGTACACACTGGAGACGCACAACCTTGTGAGTCAGGCTCATGGGAACCCCCCCCCAAAAAAGAATTTTTTTTAAAGATTTTATTTATTTATTGGACACAGAGAGAGTGAGTACAAGCAGAAAGAGTGGCAGACAGGGGAGAGGGAGAAGCAGGCTTCCTATTCAGTAAGGGGTCCAATGCGGCGCTCGATCCCAGGACCCTAGCTAGGATCATGACCTGAGCCAAAGGCAGATGCTTCATCAACTGAGCCACCCAGGCATCCTCAAAGCAATGGATTCTTGTTCAAAACTGTGTTCAGCTCCATTTTAAGGCTTAACGCCATTGTCTGCAAACTATGTCAGGGTGAGCAATGAGCCCTGAGTGGTTGGGCAGCGAGGTCTTTCAAGTCATCTAATCCATTCCCCAACAGGATAATCCTGGTGGCCAGCTCCGTCTAGGTAGCCTTGGCATAGTCGGTACTCATGCCTTAATGGTGAGACCCATCCTGGATACAGGCAGCGAGGAAGTCAAGCGTGAGCCCATGGCTACCCTCGGGCGGCCCAAGGTCATTTGGCTCCAAGAAGAGCAAACCTGTGTCTGAAGAGTTGCTTCGGCCTTAATTTGTACGTGGAATCTGGCAAGAGGCTTTTAGAACAGATTTAAGTTGTCGCTCTGGGGTTTTTCTTGAGCTGGAGCTCTGCCAACGTCGGCCCATTAAGCGGACAGTCCTTCACATGTCTATTCATGTTCTGTACCTTCGCCGGCCAGCTGTGCGGTCAGAGCGCTAATGTAGAACTCAACAATCCTCTTCGAGAGAATGCCAAAGTCCTAAGCCCTTCCCATGCCAGCTGCTGCCCTCGCCTCCAATAAGACCGTGTTGTACAGAGAATGCAAAGCACCATACAGACTATTTTCTTTTCTCAAGCCCCACTCTCCGTTCTTGTGTCTCAGAACCTCAGACTAGCGTGTTGGGAGCTCATTTTCTTGTCTCTGATGCTATTACACACATGACCAAAATATATGGTACACCGTAAAGGCCAAAGATAAAAGACACCTCAGAAACCATTCATTTAAGGGCTTGCAGCCTCTTTTGTGACATGGACACAGGGACACAGACCCCCTGCCCCAAAATAAACTGTACACGATTGGAGAGATGCCAATAATACTTCAATACAGTTATCAGAATAATAAATTGGTAAAATGCTAACACATGGCCTCATGTTTCGCCATATTTTATAGCAAGGGCCAGCCAGGGGTCTGGGGAGGTTGAACTTTTGGAAGGACAGGAGGATCAGTTGTTGACTGAGTCCCAGGTACGGTCCACAATGCGGTGGCCATTGCCTGCTTCCATAATTGAGACAAATCCTACATTCCAGTTTGAAGTTCATGAAAATAAAAACACATTTTTTCCCACCGGTAGTGGGTTGATTGGTGACCCCACAAACAGATACATCCAAGTCCTGATATCTGGAATCCGGACCAGTGAGCTTATTTGGAAAAAAGAGACTTTATCAATCCAATTAAGCTAAGGATCTCAGGATGAGACCGTCCTGGGTCACTGTGGGGAGGCGGAGGGTCCCTAGACCTGATGATGCGTGTCCTCGTGAGAGACAGAAGAGGACAAGGCATGGAGAAAGGGAGGGGCTGTGTGAAGAGAGAGGCCATATGATAGCAATGTGAGTGGTACAGCCACTCACCAAGGGACGCCCAAGGCCGCCAGGTGCTCAGAGAGCATGCAGGCCTGCCCACACCCTCTTTCCAGGCTTCTCACCTCCAGGAGTATGAGAGAAGTTGCTCTGAGCCCGCCAGTGCCTGGTCACCTTCAAAACCCTCAGATTGTTTTTCAGAGTCTGTAGTCTCTCATGGTTCATCTCCCCTTCCAATTTCCCTCAACTCTCTTCTACTCTCCATCTCCCCACGTCCTCCATGTTATTTGTTATGCTCCACAAATAAGTGAGACCATATGATACTTGAGTCTCTCTGCTTGACTTATTTCGCTCAGCATAATCTCTTCCAGTCCCGTCCATGTTGCTACAAAAGTTGGGTATTCATCCTTTCTGATGGAGACATAATACTCCGTCGTGTATATGGACCACATCTTCCTTATCCATTCGTCCGTTGAAGGGCATCTTGGTTCTTTCCACAGTTTGGTGACCGTGGCCATTGCTGCTATGAACATTGGGGTACAGATGGCTCTTCTTTTCACTACATCTGTATCCTTGGGGTAAATACCCAGGAGTGCAATTGCAAGGATGTGGAGAAAGGAGAACCCTCTTACGCTGTTGGTGGGAATGCAAGTTGGTGTAGCCACATTGGAGAACAGTATGGAGATTCCTCAAGAAACTAAGACAAGCATTCATTTAACACATATCCGTGGGACACGTACATGATTCTGGGCCCCCTAGTTGGCACCGGAGATGCGGGGCAGACATGCCAGTCTCTGTCCCTGCCCTCGGGGAGCTGGCATTCCAAAGGAGGAGCAGAGTGGGTGACTGCAGACACAGAATTGGGTATTTTTTTAAAGATTTTATTTATTTATTTGACAGACAGAGATCACAGGTAGGAAGAGAGGCAGACAGAGAGAGAGGAAGGGAAGCAGGCTCCCTGCTGAGCAGAGAGACCCATGAAGGGCTCTATCCCAGGACCCTGGGATCATGACCTGAGCCGAAGGCAGAGGCTTAACCCACTGAGCCACCCAGGTGCCCCCAGAATTGGGTCTTTTATAAGCTTGATGTCAGCAAGTACAAGGGCCTTTAAGAAAATAAAACAGTGATGTGTGAAGAGGAAGGGCAGGAAATACTCTAGACTGGGTGGCTAGCAGAGGGCTCACTGAGAAGGTGACCATCTAGTTGAGATTTAAATGACATAACATTTTCCTATAGAAGAGGAATGCACAAAGGCCCTAAGGCTGGGACAGGCTTGGTAAGTTTAACCAGGAAAAGGCCTGCATGTCTGGAGTGGAGAGCAAGGGGAGGGAGGGCGTGCTGGGGGGCTTCACAGAGGGGAAGATCACTGGAGACAGATGCTGAAATGGGGATTAGTGTGCAGGAGGACTCCTGGGATGACAGCTTGCAAGAGAAACAGGATTTTAGGAGGGCAGCCCAGATCACGAGAGGACACAGCTGGCCCCACAGGGTGCTCTGGAGCTGGGGTCCACTGCAGAGTTACCCTGTCTCAAGGCCAAGGGCCCACAGCTGTTACCCTGCCTTGACCAGTGGCCCACCGTTGGCTGGTCCCAGGGAGGGGAGTGTGACCATGGCTGAGGGGATTCTGTTAATTTCCGGAGAGCGACAAGCTGCTGGCCCTCCCCGCAGCTGGGAGATGAGTGGCTTGGTTCCAAAGAAGGGTCAGATGGCACAGCACCCGCTTGGACCTTGGCGGGGAGTTTGGGTTTTGCAGCTTTATGTGTGGGGAAAATAAGGTCCGAGAGGGCAGTGGGTTTTCTGATCTCACACAGCAGGCTGGGGACAGAGCCAGGTTTGAGTTCCCTGCTTCCTTAAAATCCTTCCTTCCTTGTCTGTTTCTACAACCGTCATATAACATTTTATGGCACAATCAGATGCTCAGAGCTTCCCAGAGCAAGGCCGCTTCTCTCAATCCTTATGAGCCGCTGTTTCTAAGGTATTGTCTTGATCAGCTTCTCCCTGAGGCCCCAGGAGCACTGGGCATGCACACGTGTGTATACCAATGCACGCGTGCAAATACACATGTGCACACACGCAGAGACGGGCACACACATGTGCAAAGGCCCAAACGTGCACCGAGTAACAGCCCGTTTCCCTGCACTTCTGTCATCTTTGGTAAAGCGGATTTTCCAGCCTCTCCCTCCGAGGGGTCGTTTATTGCCCCCTCCAACAGAGGTCATCGGGGAGGCGGCAACACCCTTTGAAAAAAACCGCCAAAGACGGATAACCTGGCCTGTGGGATTTCTTCTCTTCTCCACAGATGACGTCCACCAGGGCCCTGAGACTCTCGGAGGAGATGTCACCTTCTCCCCAGAGAAGAGGCATTTCCCGCACATTTCAGATTTCAGTCTAGCCAGCAGCGGCCAATGATGGGCTTTGATCCTGATACCACTGTCATAGGCATAAACCTGAGGGCAGTGAGTCAGCACAAGTCGACATCTGGAAGAGTCTGGAAGCAGGGCAGACAAGCTCTGAGCCATCTCTCAGAAAAGTGGAGAGGTCACGTGAGAGCTCCCTCCACTTTCCGGAACGTCTTAATGTTTCGCTCTGATCCCTTACTTTCTTTTTAGAGATGACACACAGATGCTTAGGGTCAATTTCACGGTCTTGTTTTGGTTCTTGTGAGGTGCTCGGTCGATGGAGGTGGCTGGGGCTGGCTTCCACACCGTCCCCTTAGGGGCCACAAGCGGGCTTCTCCTTCTACCGACCGCATCACCTTGGACAAGTCACCTGACCTCCTGAACCATGGCTGCAAATGAAGACAATAACTCGGACTCACATTTGTCCCGAGGACAAAGGGACGCCGTGCAAGGGTGTGCCTCTCAGACTCACACGAGCATGTCCCCTTGGGGATCTATCAGGAAGAGCCCCAGGTGGGGCAAGACACACACTGTTCTAACACTTCGCACGTAGGGGAGCAGGGGTATTCCTGGGACCCCGGGTTCGAGCTGCCGCTGATGCCTACCTCGCCTTTGTGTCCACAATTACGTGCTATCCAGCCTTCTCGAAATTGGTTCTGCCACAGGCTTGCTGAGGACGCCAGGCAAATAACATTTCTTCCTTTCCCCTGGTGACGTCATCTCCTACAGAAGGCTGTCTCCCTTACCTGATTCCAATGTCTGTGGTTGGAATTAAAGTCTCAAGCCTGGAGAGGTGACCTTAAGTTCCATGAGGTCTCTTGAGGCTAACGCTTGCTTCCATTCCGGCTTCCACTGTCTGGTCCTGGGACGCCCGTCTGGGTTCAGTGTCCAGACCACCCCTTCCCACACTCCCCACCTTGACCCCCCGGGATTGCCCGGGCAAACAATCAGAGCTTCCATCAGCACATCACTCATTTGCGTTTCTCAGTTCATGTACATCTAGGAGGGTGATGATGAAGCCAAGAATACCTACATCATAGTCTGACTTCATAGGACCCTTTTTTGTGAATGAAATCAACAAATATGTACAAAATCCTAATGAGCACAGGTTGCTTATTCATAAATCTTCAGTGGGGAGCCCACCTGTCAGCACTTCTCTTTCACTGGGGCTAAGGTGCCAGAAGCGAGTTGGTTCATAAGCAGAGGAATTGCTGAGCCACTCTCCGATCAACAAGCTCTCCGGCCTTGTGGGGTCCGGGCTGTGGGAGTCTTTCTGGCACGTCTATGCAGGGATTTGTCTGTCCCTAACTGCAAGCTGCAACAAGCAGTTGGGGTAATTCCAAACAGGGCGGGTTTGCTGGATGTCAGAGACCACAGGATTCTGCCACAGCTGTTCCTGGAACACATGGGGGTTAATGGGGAGTTGGTATTTTTTTTTTTTTTTTTTTTTTTGTGGTTAAACTGTGACCGTTGTCCTTGCGGGGATGACTGCGGCAGGCAGCGTCTCACCGACCTCAGCCATCCCGCTGTCCCCTGGTTCCCACTTAACCACTTTCTAGCCACGTGGTCTTGTGTAGAACGGAGTCACACACTCACGCAGCAACTGCTGTGGGGGATAAAGCTGAGATGAGCTTGGCAATGCGGCTGGCCCGAACAGGTGCTCCCTGTAATCTTTTTTACTCTATGCAGGATTCCAGAAAGGGGCTGTAGATAGTTCAACTCCTTGAGACTGACATAGATGTGGACTGGATGGGGGTAAACATTTGGGAATGTTTTTCCAAGGCACCTGTTTCATAAGTACATTTTGGGAAACTAGCATATTATGGTTCATGCTGGCCTGGGGCAGAGCGGGAATGGGAGCAGATACCCTTTCTGGCCATAGCGGATAGCCCCAACTCACGTGGAAAGGGGCAGGGGCTGGGCAGTGTTTGCTCAGGGTCCTTATCAGTAGAAAAGACCCTCTCCGGTCTCAGCCTACCTCTGGGAGGGCTGGATGGGGTCCCAATGCCACAGGAGGCAGCAGACAGGGCTAAGGAAAGCCCATCAGATTATGTCCACTCCAAAACCAGCAGCACTCACTTCCTGCTTCTCCCACTGCCTCGCTGATGAGACCGCCCTGCCAGCACCAGTGTTGGGCAAGGGTGAGATCTGGGTCTTGGTGAGAGCGAGGACCTCAGGGGAAGCCTGGAACATGGTTAAAACAGGATGTGATCCAAGCATGCACACAACTGTATGGACAAAGAGTCTCTTCTCCATTGCTCCAGGACTAAGTGGTGAGACCTACAAGCTCTACCCCTGCTCACACTCTGAGATAAGTTTTTGCATGTCTATAATGTGATTGGTGCCCCTTTAGAACTGACAACCTTATGCAGTGGGCAGACTGAACGACTGCACATGGCAGCCCTCTGCAAAGATGAGGGTGGAAGCTGTGGAGAAGGTTTGGGCAACAAGATTCATTCCCATACTTATCCCTCTTTAATTGATTGATTGATTGCCCATTGATTCCGTAATTCAAAATTCTATATTGAGTTCCCATTTAAATCCAAGCCTGAATCAAGGGCTAGAGTCCCAGAGACAACCCTGCCATGTCCTTTCCCAGAAAAGTCTGTAGCTAGTAGCACCTGAGAAGATCTTTTGCAGAGAATGTTTGCCAGATGTCTCTGTATCCTTTACTTACAGTCATGAAGCAAATACAAGAAGAGCTCCTGTCCATTCCAGACATCACAATAGAGACATGGTCTCAAGAGTGTGTAGCTCACAATGGGGAAGAGGAGCCAGACAAGGTTGGAAATGGTTGCCACAGAGTGGGAGAGGACCCCCACTTTATCTGGGTTTGACAAATGCAGGCTGACTGGGTCCCCCTCCCATGACCCGAGTCCTGGGAGACAGGGCGCTGGGGATGGTGTGTGTCAGGCAGACAGGGAGCAGTGGGAGGGACAATGTAGAATGAGTGATGATCTAGGAATGAAACATAGTGGTTTCTAGCATAAAAGATTAAAATCCCGTATTCTTAATTAATTTGACTCAAGCCTTCCACAAGCCAAACCCAAGAATCAAGTTCTACGCCTGGACTCTCCCGTGATTTGAGCCCAATACACTTCTTATTTTTCAAGCCAGATGGAAGGTGCATTCTGTGTTTTGGGCAGCCCAAACCAGCTCAGGGGTGGCAGGCAAATGCTTTTCAACTGAATGAGACTGGGGGATGGTCTCCTTGGCTGCCTTTGATGCTGTCTTGCTCTTTAAGGCGCAGCCCTGAGTGATGACTCCATGGGATTAGTTTCAAATATGAGCCCACCCTCCTCAGGGGGAAGGATGGCATCTTAATGTACAGTCTCCCAGAGGGGGAAGTGTTTTCTAAAAAGGAATTCCGTTTGCTGTTAATGAAGTGACAGTTTAAAGACAAAAAAAAAAAAACAAAAACAAAAGCAAAAAGAACACACTGCAACAAAATGGAAAAACCTGGTTACAACACCTGACCCTTCACAACTCCCTTCCCTGGAGCAGCTGATCTTTGCCTCGCATGGCTGGCGAATGCGGAAGTGTCTTCATTCACTTATCTGGTGAACCTCCCTATGCACGGAGGGACCTGACTCATACCCGAGTCCCCTTTCTGGCAGCACCCTCCACCCACTCCTGCCAGGCGATGCACATTCCTCGTCCCAGGAATGTGCTTCTTATCGCTGCCCCGTCCATCAGTCAAGGCCAACACCAGCAGTGGATTCCAGACCTTGCGCCATCCCAGAGGAGATGTGGACAGAAGGAGGAGGGGTTCTTGCATCCATCTGCTTCTAAGCTCAGAGATCACTGTCCTGGATGGTTTTAAGGCAAATGCTGGAGTCTGCAGCCCAGCATGCAGAAAGCATCTCAACACCTGCTGCCTGGCGATATCAACCCTACACTCCCTAAGTCCTGGGCCAGGTCACACACGGTGCAACAGGGATGGTTTGTGGTCTGAGGGGTGGGCGCCTGATGCCCTTCAGAGTCTAAGTATCCTGGATGCCGCCTCCCTCCATGTTCCTTATGCCACTAGGACTCAGCACATAGACACCTAACCGTGATACTGACCTCAAAACACTGCAAGACCTCTGGACAGTCTCTTCCTCCCCCCAGGCTTCGCTTTACCTGCCCCACCGCTTCTTGCACAGTTTCCCCAGTAAGTGCCTTTTGCCGATGCTTGCACAGGCCCGGGGACGGGTGACTCACTTGCTCACAAGCAGTGTCGTTCATTATCAGAGATCTCTAAAGCTGCAGTCTCCACGGGTGGGGACAGAGCAGAGCTCAGCTCAGTACAATTTCCTTTCCCTCAATGGCCACCCCCTGGCCGATGGCTCCATGTGTGGCTACAAGGTCCTATGTCACAGCATCTACAGCCAAAAACCTCAGACCTTGGGGGCCTGATCTCCCTCCGAGCTAGGGCTCTCCCATCTATGACAAGGGCAATACAATTTTTAAGTCTGCATGAGGGGTTTTACACTCATCCCTCGGAAATCCCAGGGACATATTTTGTTCACGGAGTTTGTTTCCTTTTCTTTGCGGTTGTGTATCCTTGCTGGAGAAATGGTTCAGGATTTCTAGAGAGAATGCACACCCCGCCCCTGCTGCGTTCATGCTGCAGGGAGTCAGGATTCTGGAATCACCCCGAGCTGGCTGTCCGCCTTGCTTTCAGGTTACCAGCTGTGCGACCTCGGGAAGCTCTCTTCAACTCCCCCGAGCCTCAATGTCCTTACCTTAAAAATGGATAAAAACACATGGTCAAAATCCACTTGTTTTGAGGACACTCTAAGGATCTGGCCCATGGGAACGTAATCTGTAAAGGACTTTCCCCATCGCCTAGCTCCAGGCAAGTGCCCACCCGAAAGGCTCTGAAGATACCGTGAGTCATTTCCCAGAGAGGGTTTCAGGTCAGGTGTGACAAAGCACTTTGAAAGCTCTGGGAGCCCTGTGCTTCCAGATGTCACAGCCCCGGTCACCACTCTGGCATGGTCTCTCTGAGGACACTGAGTGGGAGGGAGGCAGGAAAACATGAACCCTGGGCACTGCATGAGCCGCCCCTGATGATGTCCATGAAACTGTTGAGAGAGTTAGTTCTGTGGTTTTGCGTGTAGGAAACTCGTCAAGGGGAAGGGGCTTGGGACTTGAACTTGGGCTCCTGCACCTGGTAGAACATCAGCTTGGCACTTGGACCCAAGCAGACCTGAGGTCAATTCAAGTTCCACCATCCAACTCCAGTTCTTCTCCCACTTGGATGAGCTCCTTCTAACTCTTCTTTGGTTCTTCCCTGATGAGTTCAATTTCCCTCTCTTTTAAAAATTCAGTGCAAGCAGCCCTGAACCCAGAAATTCATGGAGATCACCCCCCTACTGCAAGGAGGTTTGATGGTCATTTTCTCTGCTGTCCCCAGATTGCCCTGTGTTTTGCCACCAGCCACAGGAAAGAGCCTGTTCTGTGCCCAACTTCCCGGCTACCTATGAGCACCTTGAGGGGAGGGACAGAGGTTTATTTATCTGTCTCCAGGGCCTGGGCTGATGCCTGGAACCATGAAATATATCGCACACATTTGCTGAGTTAATTAAATAAAAATAAAAATAGAATCAGCGCCAACTGGCTGAGAGCTCTGGACAGTCATGGACTGAAGCAGGAAGGGGAGGAATAGGAACGGATGGTTTCTTAAACCTTGCTGGCTGGCTGGAACCTGGGACCAGGTGATGCCTGTGTTCCAGGCCAGGCCCAGCCACTGACCTCCAGGCCCTCCCAGAAGTCAGCTCCAACCGTGGCCTGGATCACACAGTGTCCTTCCCCTGGGAAGGACTAGACTACATCATCCCATGTCCTCTTGGCCTCTGACACACTCTGTTCACCAAGGCCATTGCATTGACTAAGGTCAGGCTGCAAATCCCCCATCTTCCCTCTGAGCTCAGGACTGAGCCAATTGGTGAGAAGCACCCCCCCCCCAGGAAAGGACCAGAGAGTTATCTCCCACGACTCTAACTGGCCACACAGTTTAAGACAAAGAAAGACAACCTTTTTTTGTTTTTTGTTTTTTTTTTAAATAGACATGCCTCCCGATCCAGCCTAATTACCAGCAGATTTTCTGTCTCGTCTGTCTGCCTCTGAGTGATTTGAGGTGTTCATTCTGCATCAGCAACACTTGCAAGAAATATGAGAGGAAATAAATTTGCCACAGACATTATACACCATGCTGCAGTAATTACAAACTGCTGTCCCCAAGCAGCCTGAGGTGGCTGAAATAGACGAATGCATAATGCTTGGGAGGGAGCGGGGAAGGAAGAGAGAACGGGCAGGAAGCTGGGGAGAGTGAAAGTAGACACCGTTTAGCATCAGTGATCTGGGGGCCAAGAACTATACCAGGCCCCTTACCAGCTCTGCCTCACTTAATCCTTCTAGGGTTTCTTCGAAGGAAGGTTTTTGCTAACTTCAGGTCATAAAGGAGAAAGTGAGATGAACAGCAGAAAAGCAGATATGTTAGCAGTGGAGCAGAACATCGAGCAATGAGTCAAGTTACCCTGTAAAATCACTGCAAGATGCTATCCACAGGGCACCGCGTACCCATGAGGGAATTGCAAGGCTGGAGGTCGGGATCAGTGGTGAGTCTGTACACAGAGATGGTCACCAGCCCCCACTCAGTGTCCTGTCTCCACTGGCACAGCCGCACAGGTGTGTGTCCATGTGCACACGCACAGACGACCAGAGCTCTGAGGGTTCATACTCTTTTTCTCTGTGTCATTCAATTGGGCAGTTGATCTTCAAGTTCACTGATTCTTTCCTCTGCCCTCTCCGATCTCCTCTTAAATCTCTCTGGTGAACTTTATGATTTTACAAATTCTTTCCAGTTCTAGATTTTTCATTCAATTCTTCATAGTTTACACTTTTGTTAAAATTTTTTGTGTGGGGGCATCTGGGTGACTTGGAGGGTTAAGCATCTGAGCATTCGGCTCAGGTCATGATCCCAGGGTCTAGGGATTGAGCCCCGCATCAGACTCCCTGCACAGTGGGGAGTCTGCCTTTCCCTCTCCATCTGTCCCTCCCCCAGCTCATGCACTCCCTCATGTGCTCTCTCTCTCTCAAATATATAAATAAAATCTTTTTTAAAAAATCTATCTGATCATCCATTAAAATCAAATTTTCCTTTATGTGAACATACTTACAAGGGTCATTTAAAAGTCTTTGCTAAGCATAATGTATGCACTATCTTGGATTTGGTCTCTATTAACTGTTGTGGGGTTTTGGGGGGGGTTGTGTTTTTTTTGCAATGGCTTGCATTTTCCTATTTTTTTTTGTTATGTCTAATGAAAATTTCATTGATTTTTTTAACATTTTATTTATTTATATGAGAGAGGAAAAGAGCACAAGAGGGCACAATCAATGGAGAGGGAGAAGCAGGCTGGCCATCGAGCGGGGAGCCTGATGTGTTGCTCAATCCCAGAACTCTGGGATCATGACCTGAGCCAAAGGCAGTTGCTTAACTGACTGAGCCACCCGGGGGCCCCTCATTGATTTTTTTTTAAAGATTTTAAAAATTTACTTCATTTTTTATTATTATGTTCAATTAGCAAACATATAGTACATCATTAGTTTTTTTTTTGTTTTTTTTACATCATTAGTTTTTGATATAGTAAATAGCGAACATTGTGAAAAGGACATTGTAGAAAGTCTGGCTTCAGTTATCACCCTCTGAAATGACAAACCATATATTACTGGTTAATCACTTGAACTTGCAAAGGTTGGTTTCACCCCTTGTTCGTTCAGATCTGTGGAAAGTTATTTTCCTTGGAAAGGGTCTTTTCCAAGCCCCTCTACCTTGTTGGAACCTCAACATGGCAGGTCCATGGTAGGGTCCTTATTCTTTTTTTTTTAAGATTTTATTTATTTATTTGACAGAGAGAGAGATCACAAGTAGGCAGAGAGGCAGGCAAAGAGAGAGAGGGAGAAGCAGGCTCTCCCCTGAGCAGAGAGTCCAATGTGGGGCTCTATCCCAGGACTCTGGGATCATGACCCGAGCCGAAGGCAGAAGCTTTAACCCACTGAGCCACCCAGGTGCCCCCAGGGGCCTTATTCTTAAAGCATGGTCTTTCTGTGTCTCAGCTGGATACTAGGTGTGTTATGTGAATTTCTCTAATCAGCAGGGCAAGAACTCCAGTTTCTCTAGCACTCCTTGACCTCTAGTAACTCTACTCTGTTCTCAATGCTATAGCAGCTGCTCTGTGATAAGTCTTGGGAGGTTTGCCCTGTGTACATACAGCCAAACCTCAGGCATAGGATCTCAGGGGCTCCTCCATCAATTCATGGGGCTCCTTTCTTATGTAGGCTTCTCCCCTCCAAAGCCTCATCCTAGGGACTCCATCTGCCTCAAACCCTGAACTCTGATCTCTGTTTCGTTAGCTCAGTAGGAGCACAGACTCTGTCTAGATTCCATCTTATCATGTCACAGTCGAGAGAATGTCCCAGGCATAAAGCTGGAAGATCATGGGCTTCACCTCATGAATTTCTGTTCGCCCAGGGATTGCATTGCTGATTGCCCACTGCCTGAGAGCAGTTCTTTTATTTTTTTTTCCCAACTTTATGTTTGTTTACAACAGGAGAGATAATCCAATACCAGTTATTGCATCATGACTGGAAGTTTGTGCAATGTATTTTTAATTTTCCCCATACTGATTTATAGGAAAGCATAGCAAAAGCAGGATGAAATGGCTGTTGGTTGAGCCAACCCACAGTATGTTTCCCAATCTAGAAATATATTATCAATCAACTTTGAAATAAAATGAAAAGAGTTTCAGACTTGCCAGGGCTAAAAAATTAATAATAATATAATAAGTTAAAATGTCCTTCTACATGTTCTTTCTTAGAAAAACACTGGAAGAGGCACTTAGTAAAATGAAAAAAAAAAAAGAAAAGGAAGACCCAGAATCCAAGGGACAGAGAATTCAATGCAGGAGAATAAGATGATCAAAGGGAAGTCCCAGGATGGCCATTGTGTGCCAGCCTGAGTAAGGGATCTATTCAGATTAAAGAGAAAGCTATAGTGATGCAGGAGACAGGTTTCCAGTAAACATAAAAATAAAACTGAGGGTGTATAACTGTGATTAAGTTTTTGGAGAACTACTGACAGGCATATGACAGAAGATGAGAACACTGAAAAAGAAAGCAATAGGTACACAGAAAGTAAACAATAGAAAATCAAGGCAATCATTAACTCGAGGTTAAAAAAAAGTCATAATCTATCTAACTACATACTACTTTGCCTAGCAAGGACTGATATTTACATAGTTGTAATTCTATAAACATTATTTATTGTTTAACCAAAAATTGTGGGTAAATCTTATCAAGAGATATGATGCCCATGGAAGGTCCATCCAGCTGTGGTGTCTGTGATGGGTTTTGAGCCCTTGTATAATCTCTTTAATCTTTTTAATCTTTTTAATCTTGTATAATCTTTTTTTTTAAAGATTTTATTTATTTGGCAGCGAGAGAGAGAGATCACAAGCAGGCAGAGAGGCAGGCAGAGAGAGAGAGAGAAGCAGGCTCCCTGCCGAGCAGAGAGCCCAATGCAGAACTCGATCCCAGGACCCTGAGATCATGACCTGAGCTGAAGGCAGCAGCTTAACCCACTGAGCCACTCAGGCGCCCTCTTGTATAATCTTTTTAATCGCCTATTTCCCCTCCTACTACTGTATTTGGGTAGGGAAACTATCTCTTCCTATTCTTCCTGTAGGGAAAAGGAGGTTTCCTGAAAACCTCCCAAATCACTCGGAGAAGTTAATGCTCTGCTGATATGCCACAACCTCAAGTCCATCAGCCCCAGATTCAAGATTTGTCTCTCTTTCATGTTCTCTTCTACGCGGAAGCCATTTTGGATAGGATTGTCCTGTGAGGTCTTGTTGAAATTTCATCCACTCTGCTGGTGGTGTTAAGGTCTCAGGGCCTATCTTGGGGCCTGGATAAAGAATTTGGTTTCCAGATTAGAGTACTGGGGCATCCACCGGACACCCAAACCCTATCTCAGCGGTAAAGGACACAAGTTGCTTGCGCACCTATTGTATGAATAATACTGATTTGTCTCCCCCTAGGCTCTTATTCTTCCATATGCAGTTCTCTTGGTCTGGATCTTCAGAAGGCAAGAGAAGTGAGACGTGAGGTCAGAGTACTGTGTCCCCCACCTTAAACTCCCAATAAGGCACAGAGACTCACTGTCGAGTCGAGTAGCAAGACATTGATGTGGATAAAATGGCGGCATCCGTCAATCTTCCATGACTGTTGTTCCATTAAATGGAACATAAAACAAAGAGATGTACTACGTTTGTAAGAAATCCAGGGAGAATCCCATAGTTCTGCCTGGTCCAGAGGTACCTGGGAAGACTTCCAAAGGGAATGACTGACCCCATCCCTGACATTCGCCCTGACATGTCACTTCATAATAACCCTCCAATAACAGTGACTCAGTCGAGCAACTCAGGCCCTTTAGAAACATTTTGACAACCTCCTGCCTTGGAGAGAAGCTCAGCAGTTATTAATACAGGAGAAGGCAGCCAGCAGCCCTGCCAAGCAGGCAGAGAGTCCCTGCTGAGGCCATTATAAAGGGAAGCCATAGGGGAACATACTGGAAAAGCTGAGGATTGGATAAGGACCCCAGACTGGGGCTCCCTGAGCCTTTGATTAAGACAGGCCAAGTTTGTTCTCCCTGCTCTGGAAAACGTGCTTTCTGTGAATCCAGGGCCTGGAGTTCTAAACAAGGAGGCTGTTAAAAGATAGATTAAAAGGCATAAAAATAGTAGAAGATTTCACAACACAGTGAGGCCTGTCAAGTCCGGGATCACAGAGGGAATAGCTTTAAGGTAATGATCAAAATGAGTCACCAGTGTCTGCTTCGATTGTGCTGAGGACTCTTGAAAAGGCAAAACTGGGACTATTGTTGGTGTCAAAAATACTTCTGAAGAGGCTGCAGAAATCAAAAAGGTGCTGATGTGCCAAAGTCTAGAGGGAGAGAAAGGGGAGAGAGAGAGAAGTCGGTAGTCTTAACACACAAGGGGCAGCAGGTGAGCAAGAGAGCACTTCAGAGAAGATGGAAGAGGGGCCAATGGCAGAAAGAAGGGGAACCGTGAAGGCAGTGTGAGAGTCCCAGCTCGGTCACAAGGGAGGTTCTTGCTTTTATTGAGCTTCTGCTATGGGCTACATACCAAACTTGTCACCTTACAGGTGACACTCGAGAAACAACAGTTGCTTGAGGGAGTTGTGTAGCCTTGCAGATGTCACTGTCCCTATTGGAACCTCGGTGTCTTCTTCTGGAAAATGAAGGTAATCATCCATACCTTCCAAGATGGTGGAAGACTATGTTATTATTATATTTGCTAGGTGTGCCATAACAGAGTGCCCCAGGGTGGGTGGCTTAAGCCACAGGTATTAGTGTTGTCACGATTCTAGAGGTTAGAGGTCTGGGAGCAAGGTGTCACCAGTGTGGGTGTCTCCTGGGGTCTCTCTCCTTCTGGGTAGATGGCCATCTTCCCCTGCATCTTCACATGACCTTCCCTCCACATGTGTCTGTGTCCTGATCTCTTCTTATGAGGACATGCTCACCTTGGATTAAATCTCACCTGTATGACCTCGTTGTACCTTAATTCTCTGTCGAAAGGCTCTGTCCCCAGACACAGTCACAGTCTGAGGTCCTGGATAGAGGTTAGCACTTTGACTCATCAATTTGGGGGACATAAGTCACCCCATATGAGAAGTTTAGATGAGATAACATAGGTAAAAGGACCAAGCTCCTAAGAAGGGTTTGATGTGTAATCACCAAATGCAATGCAAATCATTCAATAATCATAATCCTGGTAACATTTATTGAGAACATGTTACAATCTGACCATGGTAGTGAACACATCATAGTCACACATTATTTTATGCAAACTCGTGATGAGTCCGGGAGTAGGTCACATTCGAATCCCCACTGATTAACACAGAGACTGAGGAATATACACACTAGGACAGGGAATTGTCTAACATCATACAATAAATAGCGGAGCCAGAATCCAAAACTCCATCTGTCGGGGTTCCCGAACACTATGATCCTTATCATTCCACTGGCTGGTTTTCTAGAAAGATAGAAACCCGACATTGGATCCATCTGGAAGGTGACCCAATACAAGCCCTCTCCCCCTTCCCCAAGTCTCTCTACCATCCTGCAGCCCCTCTGAATATCTCCCCAGCCAGCCAACCTCCCCCTCTTTGGCATTCTTCCGGTGATGGGGAACTCACTCTCTGCTGAGGCAACCGGTCCAATCTCTGGACAAATCTAATGGTTTAAAAGTACTTCCTCCTGCAGGCAAACGGATTGATTTCAGAATCAAAATAGGTGCGGAGTAGAGTCATTCTCGATTGTCACTTCCAGGGAAGGAATCTTTGACAAGTTCCCGTTGCTTTTAGAGGTAAAATAGTCATAACTTGTTCTTCTTAAAAACTGCCAACAGCATGAAGAGAATCAAGACTGAAGACCGAAATTGCTTTTCTCTCCTCCTGCTCACACTGTCAGCAGGGACCCAGCCGACTGTGGAAGATCTTCAGTCGGGGCTACATTTGTATTCATTCAGGTGTCGCCGGACTGTGCTTTCTTGCATCTCTTCTCTGATCAACGCACTCATTAAAGACCCGGGCTCGGCAATAGATTTGCCTTAATGCTTGTCACCCTCAGGTTTCAATAACACAAGCTCAGAGAGACTCTAACAAGCCACTGAAGAATGAAGAGAAAAAAGCTCTTTCTTTCCCTCCTTCTAGGGAGTCCCGAAATTGTTTCTCTCCCTCCTTTAAAAATGGCTCTGTTGACTATATTAGTTTTATTTAGGAGTTTAAAGGGGCATGTCATGGAAAAGGGAGGCTGGGAAAATATTTCTATGAAAATGTTCATGGGAGCCCTTAGATATGTATTCCAAAGCACGGAAAAATTTGAGCCCCTCTGTTTGTCTCAACTTGAAAGATTTGCTTGAACTCTTAAAATCAAAGAATCTGTGTTTAACTCTTACCTCATTGATTACTTTTTTCTTGTGACAGGAGCATGTGTTTGTTTTTGCACCTTTCCTCCTGGAATCCGTCCACATGCTCATGTGTTCCCATAGCTCCAACATGATGTGCGTGTCACATTCTTACTACTATTTTCACTAAACAATCTACCAGGAGTATTTCGGATGTTCCTATAATTAGCATCTTACTACGGAGTGATTTATGGAATGGCCGTTCTTATCCGTTCCCGTTAGATTATGTCCTTTCCTCTCATCTAGAAGGCAGCAGTAAATGTCTCCACGCGTGTTGCTATTTTCTCCAGTTAAAGTATTTGAGGTTTGAGCTCCACGAACAGGCGCACCAGATCAGAGCCTATGAGCCGTCCTATGACTTCTCTCTAGATGTATGTGTGCACCGTTGTGTAAGACAGAACCGGTTTTAGCCACTGTGGAAGACAATATGGATAGTCCCCCCAAAATTAAAGCTAAAACTACCCCCACAATCTAGTAACTGCACTACTGGGTATTTACCCCCCCAAAAAATGAAAATATTAATTTGAAGGGATATGCATCCCTATGTTTACTGCAGCATTATCTACAGTTGCTAGACCGTGGAAGTGACCCAAATGTCCATCAATAGATGAACAGATAAAGAAGGTGTGGCATATAGCTACACAATGGAATATTATTTGGCCACAAAGAGAGAATGAAATCTTCCCATTCGCAAGAACATGGATGGCTCTAGAGAGTATAACGCCACATGAAGTCAGTCAGTCAGGGAAAGACAAATACAATATGATTTCACTCATAGGTGGAATGCAAGAAACAAAACAGTGAACAAAGGGGGGAAAAAAGAGACAAACCACAAAACAGACTCTTCACTGTAGAGAACAAACTGATGGTCACCGAAGGGGAGGTAGGTGAGGGATGGGGGAAATAGGTGATGGGGATGAAAGCGCACGATTACTGTGATGAGCACGAGTGGAATGGAGGTCTGGAGGTGTTGAATCACCATATTATACACCTGAAACCGATTAAATGCTGTATATTAACTACACCAGAATTAAAATATTTTAAAAAGAGTATATGAGTTTTATCACCACTTCACCAATACCAAACGACAGGTATATGCCTACCTAATGAGCTTTTCCCTCTGTCTTCCCATTCGTACATTTATTTAATTTTTACAGGGAAATGTTAATCACCCTCCAGAACCTTCACTGTCTATTAGTATGGACACTGATTCTATTACCTGAAACCAAACCACTCCTATGATCTCTGCTACCCATTTTGGATGACACCATACTTCATGCTTCTTCAGAGTTGAGGGCTGGATGCCCATCTCTTTTTTGCAGCAAGCAATTTATGATGGCTAAGTCCAGCTACAGAGCTCAAGAGCTGAATGCTGGCCAGACGGTGATCCCTGTGCTAGGGGTTGCAGTGGTCAGGCTTATTTTAACAGATAGAGAAACCGAGGCACAGACAGGCAGAGGACCACTGTCTAGTGGGAGAGCCGGGCCAGAGCTGTCTTCCACCTGACATTCAATGTGGGCTCTATTTTCTTCACCAGAACTGCAGCCATGCACAACCAAATGACGAGGCTGGGTGTGGGCAGTGCACTCAGGCTCTTATTATTGGTCTCATGTTGCAACAAAGCTCGAAAGGATGGGAGACAGTTTTTCAAGCACGTGGCAGGGAAATAATTCTGTGAACCCCTTTGATACCATTATTGAGCAAATTTGACTAGCCTATTATGGAGCCACCGTTTGCTCAAAATGATGGCTGAAATTTATTGCGTGTCCCCATACACACGCTCTGTGCTAAACGCCTCCCTGCTGCTCTCTCAATATTCCAAACACTCCATTTTGTAGACTGGCCAGCTGAAGGTGACAGAGTTGAAGAAACTTCTGGAAGGCCATTATTGGTAGCCAGTGGTGGAACTGGAGCTCACCAAGCCCCTTAACAGGTTTTGCGCAGCCCCTCATTTCGTGGAAGGAAAACCTGAGGCAGAGAGGACTTGAGTTAGGGGACCAAAAATCACACAGAGACAGACCTGCCCTTAAAGCCACACCACCCAAATCTTTGTTCCAGAAGGATTCCAAATGATGGATCACAGCCCCCTGCCGGGAGGTGAGACTAAATTCCTCTTCTCTTGATTTGGGGCTTTATTTATTTGTGATTTATTTGTGTTTTGTTTCTGACCAGTTCCCTTCGCTGGTGCTAACATACATTGATATCATGCTCCCCTGATACCATGCAGCCTGAAGGACACTTCACCTCTGCGATAGCTTCTCAAAATCTACAATAAATCTACAATCTAATCAGATAAAATTAAGTGAAGGGACATTCTACAAAATGCCTGCCTGGTATTCTTCAAAAATGGTCCAGGGGGCGCCTGGGTGGCTCAGCGGGTTAAAGCCTATGCCTTCAGCTCAGGTCATGATCCCAGCGTCCTGGGATCGAGCCCCGCATCAGGCTCTCTGCTTAGCGCAGAACCTGCTTCCTCCTCTCTCTCTCTCTGCCTGCCTCTCTGCCTACTTGTAATCTCTATCTGTCAAATAAATAAATCTTTAAAAAAAAAAAATGGTCCAGGACACGAAAGAAAAAGCTCAGGAACCCGCCTCAGATCAGAAGAGCCCAAAGAGCCAAGACAACTAAACACAATGTGGGCTTCTGTGCTCATCCCAGAGCAGAAGAAGGGCATGAGCAGAAAAATGGCTGATCTCCAAATGACGTCTGTCAGTTAAGAGCACGGCATCGATATCAATTTCTTAGATCTGGCAATTGCACTGTAGTTTGTCTCCATCAGTTCCACGTACCATAGGTGTATACCAGAGCACAAAGGAATGCATTGCAGTATCTTCACAATGTTTTTTGTAAATCCAAAATATCCCGAAATAAAAAGCTTAAAATAAAATAAAAACAAAAATAAACAGGTTTCCTAAGCCTTTGTTCCCTATTTTGTGGACATTCCCTTACAGCTTATGATCCCCACAAGAAGAGGGGTGCAGAAGAATATTTGGGAAACACTTCGCTGTAAACGATTTAGAGCTGGTATTCCTGGAATGTCTGTGCCCTCATAAACACCCCCCCCACACACACACACACACACTGCACGCTGCTAAAACCGGTTCCAAACATGCACAACATTCTCTTGAAAGACTGAGAGCCCTGGGGTTTCCTGCAGCCACTTGTTAGGGTAGAATTGTCCCAGGTTGTTTTTTTCCTTTTTTTTTTTTTTTTTCTTTATAGGGGCAACAATACTGCAGCTGAGCTTTTATAGAAAGAGAATGACATTCTTTCCATTTTTTTTAAAAAGGGAACAGTTAAAAATATGCATTGGTACATACTGCAATTATCATTCAGAAGAAATGCAGGAATGGTGACATTAACTAATGGGAGTGCAGCAGCTGCCTGCTAATTGAAAGCCATCCTCAACAGCGCGGAGGTGTCCGATGCTAATTGCTAATTTAGTCTGTCTGTCTGATGTGGAAAAGAGACCCACCAGACAGGGATGGAGGCTGCTTTTTCCTTCTGTACCGCCCAGAGTCGGTTCACCCTCAATAGGGTGTTTACTGGAAAGGGGGGAAATGTTACCCTGTGACCATGATTTCCTTAACTTACCCTTGATCTTTGGTTCACTGAGATTTTCCAGAGGAGCAAGACTCAATGAACACTAGTAATGAACTGATTGGTACAGGGGCACTCATGTTAACTGAAAACTAACCACATGTCAGTACCATGTCTCTTATCCTCTGGCCAGCCTATGGGGAAATTAGTACCAGGTCCCTTTTATAAACATGAAATGACCTGTCAAGCTTCCACCTTGAGAAGTGACAGGCACAGACTTCTGTCCTCCAGCCCAGCCTATCCCACTCCACTAGAACACCTCTTACGGGTCGGGTGTCTGCTTGGCCACTGGATGCCAGGATGATTGTTTTAATCACTTAGTAATCTCTGTATGCCCCTTCTTTCCAAAAGTCTTACGGGGACTAAATAAAACTGAATAGAAAGCCAATTGTGTTCCCCAAAGTATCTGGTGCAGGATAGATGCTGGAAGTTTCCTGGAGGGCTGGCGCACAATGTTGCAAGACCCATGGTGACCGTTAGGAGAATCGAGAGAGGAGGTAGGATGCGGAGGGAACAACAGGACATGTGCTTAAGGCACATATGTCCCTGTCCTTAGAGTCTGCCTTACCACTTTGGGATTTTTTATTTTTTTAACTCTCGTTGGGTTATGTGTCTTTGAGAGCAATCAACCGTGCATTAAATCTTTTCTTCTCTTTCTCCACTGTGCCTTGTACATACTGAATTGCACATGACTCATTTGCTCATCTGTAAGTGATAATACCCACTTCAAAGGAGCATGGAGGGTTTGCTCAAACAATGCGTGTCATGTGCTTAGTGCATTCCTGACGCGTGTGAGGCTCAACAATGGCGGCCCGGGGCTCAGTGCACGGATTGATTTGAGTTAAATTGCTTAAGCAGACATAAACTGTAAAAGGTTGTATAGTCAGAGAATAACATATTTCAGTGCTGCCTACCTGTAAAAGAAGGAGAGGGAGAGAGGGAAGGATGAGAGGAGAGGGGCGATTCAGAAAGGAAGGGGGCATGAAGACCCGCCCATGCCTTGGTCCACTCGGCACCGTGGGAATGCCAGGACCTCAGAAAAGGTAGCAGTGCCTGTTGAACAGAAATTCCAGAGTCAGAGGACATTGGTCTAGAGATTCCCAAACAATGGCAACATATGTACAACAGAATCATTTGTGAGATCCCAGGAAGCTTCCAGAAGTACGTGGGGCACTTTATAAGGGTTGCAGTCTTGCATAATCAAGTGTTGCCTTTGGGTAGTGAAGAAACTTGCTGCATTATTCTCAGGCCCATAGATCTGTTCCTCCTGAATGCTGCTTGCCCAGGCACCCAAGCTGAAGAGGTTCTGCACGTCACCGTTCTGCAGATATTGTGAGCCAGTGAGCATGCCCCAGTACACCCCTCTCAACCATTAACGGTCACCGTGCCCCAGCCATCCCTCCTAGAACATGCCTCTTCACTCTGTAATCTGGCCATGACCTTCCAAAAGCATGGCCCCCAGAGCTGAAACAAAGCTCCCAGATGGCTCTCATCACTCTGGATCAGGAGCCTGCTTCTCCCAATACAACCCAATATGGTGTCCGCTTTGGTATTAGCTTAGCTTTCTGTTGCCATGTGACACAGAACCACAACCTTGGAGCTTAGATCAATGCCCATGTATGAGCCCATGGTTCTGCCAGTCACAAGTTGGCACAATGTGTCTGGGTTCTCTGCTCAGGGCATCCCAAGGCTAAGATGAAGGCATTTGTCAGACTGAATGCTAATCTAGGGGTTCTGGGGAAAAATCTGCTTCTAAATTCCATCTTGAAGGCAGAACCCAGTACCTCACAGTTGAGGACTAAGGACCCGCTCTCTTGCCAGCTGTCAGCTAAAGGTAATTCTCAACTCCAAGAGGTCACTCACCCTCCCCCATGGGACGCCCTTCCTTCTTCAAGTCCATGGTGGTACATCAAATCCTTCTCAAATCTTGGACTGCCCTGTCTGACCTTCAAACCAAGATCTAAAGAGCTTGTGGGATTAAGTCAGGCCCATGCAGTAATCTCTGGATGTTAAAGTCAACTAATCTGGAACCCTAATTATGTCAGCAAAGGCCTTGAGCCATAATCCTAGGAAAGATGTATCATCATGACCCAGACACCACCCAAATTCAAGGGAGGAGAATATACAAGAACAAGGATTATTGTATCAGTCAAAGTTCTCCACAAAAAGAGAAGCAATAGATGATACAAATATATATAGAGAGATTAAGATATAAGTAGACATATACATATATAGATATTATGATTTTATATAGGAAATGGCTCACTGCTACAGAGGCTGGCAAGTCTGAGATCTATAGGACAGGTCAGCAGGTTGGAAACTCAGACAAGGGGTGAGTTGCCTGTAGTCTTGAGGCAGATTTTTTGCATCGGGAAACCTGTTTTTGCGCTTCAAGCCATCAACTGATTGGATAAGGCCCACCCATACTATTAAGAGTAATGTCTTTTATTTAAAGTCAGACTATTGGAGATGTTAATGTCACCTACAAAATACCTTAACCACAATACCTGCATTAGATACAATTACATAACTGGGTCCTATGGCTTCAAGGAGTGGACACATAAAACTAAATCACATGGGTTAACTTAGAGCTCCGTCTAGTCCACTTTCGTGAACAGTGCGATCACACTGACGAGCCCATTGCAGTTGTGATCAACCAAGACCCCTGCGGGTCTGGGCACTGTTGCCCTTTGTATCACAAGTGCACACTTCCAAATGCACACGGGATGTTATCGTTGCCCTTGTCCAAGGGCAGAAAAGCACCCACAGCCTTCCCTCTGCCCAGAAAAGCCCCATTCAATGCTTCTCAAGGAGAACAGTCACCCAGAGTCATGTCTTCCTCAAGGCAGAGGAGCTCAGAAAGTTTGAGAGGGGCTTGGCAGGCACCCTGCCTGTGGTGCAGGGGAACCCTGGTCATGAGCCTCAGCATCTCCGCAGCCAAGGAGCTCTGACAGATCTTCTGGGGAAGAAAGTCATTTGCAAAGCCCAATAATGGCACCATACATAGGTATACATTTTACACAAAGCCTGTTTATTTTAAAAATCCATTTCTCTCCTACAGATGGCAGATTGCAGGAAGGACCGCGAGCACATCAGAGTCCCTGTCCGCGGCCATTCGGATCCTCCCTCTCCCGGCAGTTCCAGCGCAGCCCTGGGAAGGCGCGCGCAGTTACGGCAACTGGTGACTTCTGCACCAGAGCAGCAGGTCCCCACCCCGAATCCCAGGGCAGACAGTCTTTCTGCCTGAACGTGGTTTGCAGGGGGTCATGCTGGCACAAGGTATCCAGATGCGGGCCCTGGGTGGAGGGCCGGAGGTAGAGAAGCTGGTGTTGGTCTCAGGGGGCTACACGTAAGAGGTAGAGAAATGCCAGGAAAATCGTGGCCAAGAAGTCTGCCGCGTGGTCTGTTTGCCGCGTCTCCCCTATACCTCGGGCGTGGAGGGAGGAGACGTGGAGAGCAGGTGGGATCTGGTGAGGGACCACCTTCTAGAGCCGGCACTACCCCAGCTTCACCCACATCCAGCCACACCAGTGAGGTCCTGACAGCCAGCCCGCCTTCCCAGGAAGATCCCAGGTGCTGTATCAAAATACTGGGCAGATAAGGTGTTTTTGTTTTGTTTTTTTTTAAGCTTATTGATTGATTGATTGATGGGTGGGGAGAGAACAGAGCTAGTGAGAATACTAGTGGAGGTGGAGAGGGGCAGAGGGAGAGGGGGAAGCAGGCTCCTCGCGCGCAGGGAGCCTGATGTGGGGCTCGATCCCCAGGAACTGAGCAGGGGGCAGACACTTAACAGCGGGAGCCATCCAGACGCCCCGGGCATTTCTGTTTTCATGGCAAATCGGGGCAGAGCTCGCAGCAGATACAGCTGTCACCCTGACGCTCGATTCCAGCCTCGCCTAGAGCTCACTCCGTGTGGCAGAATCTGGCCTTGAGCTACACAGGGAGTCCCCGGGTGTAGGTGCACCCTCCTACAGGGACACTCCCCTGGCAGGTGCACAGGGCTTGTGAGTAGCCCTGAGGGGCACCTTCAAGGAAGAGGAGACTCAGGAGGCAAGAACCTCCTGCCCTCCCCGCAGACAGCTTGGAGCAGCAGCTATTTGCCTCTCCAAGGTCCAAGAGGTGCAGAGGCCCCTTTGCCTACAGCAGCAACCTCCTGACACGTCTCAGGGCGGCTTTTCCGTCTGACCTGCGTCTCCCTCTTCCGGGTCTTCACTCCTGGAGGGCTCCTTGTGATCATTGTCCAAATGAACCACGTAAATATACGTCCTCCTCCCAGGTCCTTCTGCCTTGGGGACCATCCTCACCAAGACACCATCTCTGGAACCAAGGGGGCCGTCCTTGTGTGACCATTAATGGTCCCCAGTTGGCCCAACCCTTCCTGAGCGGCCGGTGCTGACTCTCTGTGTCCCAGATTCAAGTAGAGCAACCTTGACCATGAAGAAGATGCTCAATACACTTGACTATGGAAACACAACATGTCCCTGGAAAATTCAGGTCCCTGCAAAGTTAAGAAACCACCAAAATCCCTTCACAAACTCCACCTCCCATGAGGGAAATTACGATATACACACTTTCACTTCTCTGTTTTCAACAGTGCTGGAGGTCAAGGGTATGGGGAAGAATACACTGAAAATGCTTACAGTACCTATAGAACGGACAACAAGAACAATGATTTTGAAGGCGGGGCTGGCAGGATCAGAGTAGAGATATTTGCAATGACCTTGGTGAGGAAGTGACCCAAAGCACACCGAGGCTTTGCGTCTACTTCCCCTCAGCTTCTAGGATGGGACAGGAGGAACATGTGCAGAAGGTGCCTTAAAGCCATGAGCCGGGATTGTTCCCAGGGAGGGAGGGAAGGAGAGAGACATCATCAGAGTCGATACAGATGTGGTCAAGGGCCAGACACGGCCGTGCTGGGTAACAATGCACAGTCTCAGTAGTTCAAAACTCCCAAGTTTTGCTTCTCTCTTATGCAGGATGTCCCTTAAGGGTGGGTCTGAGGTTCTGCTCCACACTGTCTTTATGCCAGCGCCAGCGTGGGGACTAGCCCCTGTCCCTCGTGGCCGCTGATTGGTGGTGGGAAGGAAACATAGCATATGACTTCCCTGGCACAGAAGCACCATCATCTCTGCTCATGTGACCTTGACCCAGGCCAGTCACAGGACTACGCTAGAGAAGTTAGGAGTGCAACCTTTCCAGAGGGCAGAGAGCTGAAAAAGGCTGGCAAAGAATGCAATTACCTGCAAAACACACTTCAGTAAACCTCTTCCAGGCCCCCCATAAGGAAGCCCCCAACTCTGCCCAGGATACAGTCGTCGCTAAATGGATATTAATCATATGATTGATTTTTTTTTTTTTTTGCTATTTTCAGGTATAATAAGTACCGTTAACCTTTTGGTTACTTACGATCTAGTCTTTCTTATCACAGTCATATGTTTTATGTGTGGGCACTTTCATATACTTAGTAATAGCTTTGTTATATATGTGTGTGTGTGTGTATGTTTTAAATTCATTTTCATTTGGTTAATTTATTTTATATATCAAGCCATTTGTTAGTTTGCTCAAGGACTCCAGCTGCCCTGGCTTAGTTGTTGCAGGTTTTCTTCCCGTCAAGCCCTGTGTTCTCTAACCACACGTTTGCCTCTTTCCAGTGACTTGGTGACCACTTTCTTGGTCTTTGGAAAGGATCACTGAATTTTCCATCACAGGAACTCAAAGCCACAGGCCTCCTCTTGCAAAGTATCACTTCTAAAGGGCAAAACAAAGACTAAAAGAGGCCGAGAATGGGAAATCAAATAGGCAAGTAGGGTGGCATCCAGACCGGGAGAGGGAAGGATTATCAAGAGGACACCACTGGGAGCCATAGAGCTGTCCCCTGGTGCGGCCTTACCCACCCCTGACGCTGCCCAGGAATGTGGTCCTCGGGGCTCAGGGGATGGCTTTCTGCACACACTGATGTCAGGGCCACAATGTTCCCTGGCTCAGGTTGTGGGGTCTGGGGGTGGAATCCAAGGCCCTTCCTGTGTGGAGAGGGGCTCTGCCCCAGGATGCGTCCCTGGGATCCACCCCCCACTCTTGTCACCACCCGAAGCCCCCATGTTCCCTCTTGCTGTAGCCACCTGCAGGTGATTCAGGCCCAAATTCTAGGGTTGGAGCTGGAAGGACCTTCATGGAAGAAGAAAAAAGAAATTCTGTTTGTCTTTCTCTTGTTCAGTACCTGAAAGCATGTCGGTAATGACCCAGGGACACAGAGACATCAAGAGAATAGATTTCCGTATGGTTTCCAGCTGGCACTTCCCTTTTGTCTCCCTGATGTTTGTAATTAGGGGGCAGAAAAATCCCCCACTTACTGAACTCTGGGAGGGGAGACAGCCAAGGGCCTGGTCCCGGGCCGACCACCCGCTGGCTTTGCGTCCAGAGAGGCCACTTTGCCTCTCTGGGGCTCTTTCCTCAACTGTAACCAGAAAACAAGACAGAGGTTGGATTAAAAGCTGGCAAAGGTCGCCCCTGGCTATATTTAAATGGCACTCCTTTACTAAATGGCGTGATTTGGTCCCAGTGTTTGGGAGTTCAGAGTACTTTTAAAAAATATAACACTATATCCGCCCACCTTTCAAAGAGATACAAGTCTTCCCTCTTATCATCCTCCTATGAGCTCCCAGAATTTGACATACGTAGTAAACATTCTTTAAATAGTCATCTTGAGACTATATGCAAATGACAAGCCATTCTGGGCTGAAGCACTCATAACTCTCATCAACCTTACTTAGATATTCCGGTTCACTTAAACAACAGTTAATATTTTTTGAACACTTCATAAGCCAGGCATTGTTCTAACAGGTTATGTTTTTGAAACACCCTCTTCCTGAGCCCTTGTAATAACTTGGTGAATCAGTGTTATTATGGCTTCCCCATTTGACAGGTGAGTCAACCGAGGCAAGGCAAGTGACCTTTCTGAGGCCACGCCTCTGGGCAGGAGGGGAGAGCACTCCCCTTGGAGAACCTGACCCCTGCACCCAAGCCTTTCACTCCCAGACCCCATCACTCATCCTTGTTTCCTACTCACCAACCCACCCACCCTCTTTCCAGAAGCTTCTCTCTGCTCATGCCTCTCCTTTTCTCCTGAAGGCCAACCACCATCTCTCTTTTCAGGATTATATAGCATATCTTTTTCAAGACACCTGCTGGCTTTGTTCGAGCCTTCCATTCTCTCTCAGGACAAAAGCCTGAGGATAGGGGTAGGAAAAAAATGTGTAACTCCTCACCTGTGTGTGTGCAGGGGGCCCGGGAAAGGCCCCACGATTCTGCCAATACCTGTGGCCATCAGAGCTGGTGTCCCCCCCTCCTTACCCCCTTCCTTATTTCCACCTATAAGCCCCAGCAGCAGACCCGCTCCCTGGCGAGAAATGACATCCAAACCCAACAGATAGTTTCTAATTTCACCTTCTTGGAGTTTTCATTTTAGCAATAAATCTGCTCAAGTGGCTATTGCTCCAGAAGCCTTTTCAAAGAAAAAATGAAAACTGTGATCACCACCGTGAGAAAACCAATGCATTTTATTCGGTTACAGAAATGAAGGGACCCGAGTCATTCCCACCCAGAAAATACGCTCAGTTTGGCTGCAGATCCAGCCTTCTGGGTGCTCCTGGCTTGCCGACCAAGGGGCAGGGGCCCTACTTCTCCTTCCCTGCCGCTCCGGTCTGCCCCGCTTCCTCTCTGGAAGTGCAAGGCCTGCTCCACGCTGAGCATTTATGCTCCGCTCCATTTCCTCCGCCGTCTGATGAGGACAAAGAACATCGGACCTGTGGGTGGTCGGACCTCTAAGCCCACAAGGCATAAGCCCCAGAGAGCATGGGGCCCTGGAGGGGTCTGTGAGTCATGGCTGAATTCAAATCTAAATGGAACTTGAGAATGAATATGTTGACTAAATGAACTTGGATGGGGCCAATTTCAGGGGCCCCCATGGTGGTCTAGAGGCAGCCAGGGAAAGAAATCTGTCCCTCCACCAGAAGTTTCCAGAATGTAAGAAGACACACACACACACACACACACACACACACACACACACACAGAACCAGTCCTAGCTCAGACGCGGGCTGACTTGCAGTAAATAAGTAACAAGACATGTCTTCTTATTTCAGACACAATCAGGGTAGCTCTTGTGAGTGCTGGACACACTGGGCGATCCCAAAAGAAGGGCTAAGGTCAGCGACACCTGGGTATCTCAGTCGGCTGGACCTCTACCTTCAGCTCAGGTCGTGGTCCTGGGGTCCTGGGATCGAGTCCTGAGTCGGGCTGCTTGCGTATCATTGAGCCTGCTTCTCCCTCTGCCTGCTGCTCTCCGAGCTTGTGTGTGTGTGCTCCTTCTCTCTCTCTCTCTCTCTCTCTCTGACAAATAAATAAATTTAAAAATCTTGGCAGGGGAGTGGGGTGGGGGAGAAATGCTAAGGACTTTCCTAAAGGATCCTGTGGTTTGTGGAGGCTCAGATAAATCTTGCAGAATGCAAAATGCCATTGAGGACAGCACACAAAATTATGGAATATTAATTCCTGTTTATAGAACACCTTCTATAAGCTGAAGACTCCACATAAGCTGTATTCATCCTCAAAACCATACTAAGTTTTCCACTGCAGTGATGAAGAAATGGGCCCTTCTGCCCACCCACCGGGAAAGTCACTGGATTTGGTGTCCCTGAGGTTCATTCCGGGTGGGGATCTTTAGCCCCTCCTCCCAGATGAAGGAGTTGAATTGGCTTATCCACGATCACCCCGGAACTAGTTGGCAATGGAATCCGGTCTACATAGTAGGTCGTGTTGCCTCCTGACCCCCTGTACTAGGTATTTCTCACCAGCAAACCCAGTCCATGATGTCATCCCAGAACCCCAACAAACCCACAGCCCCGCAGCTGGGTAGTAGATATCTGCCTCCAGGAGTCAGCCAAGGTGCTGGTATCAGTCCTAGAGTCAGAGGTTGGCAGTTGCTGCAGGAAGAGGGACCCAGGAACAGAGACACATAGGAAGTGTCACGGGAGTATAGAGGAAGGAGCCAGGACTGAGAGACAGCAGGACAGACCCAGAGACCCAATGATGGATGATCTTGACTGGCATACCAAGAATGCAGACTCTGGACCATCCTCTAGGAAGAGCTCTTGGAATATGGGCAATTTAGGGAATATAGGCCTGTAGGGGTCAGATCAGTGGTCCAGAAGGAGCTCTGTGCTTGTGCTGGGGGCAGGCTAGAAGGAAGGAAGCTGAGTTTGCCCAGGAGAGGGTGCGTGGCTACGGCTGCAAAGAAATGGTGAAGAAGGAAGGACTTTCCAGGATGGCTTGTCACTAGTCTTTGCTCTCCTTGCACAGACATTTATTATTCACCTGTTTTGTTCACTAACATGCCCCACCCCCAGAACAGTACCCAGGATGGAATAGGCACCTCATAAATATTCATGGACTGAAAAGATATAAATGCATAAAGGCAGACCTGCCAAGGGCCAGGTAGCACTCTCATTGAGAATGAGAGCGGCCAGTCCCAAGATTGCAAATCGCAAGCCTCAAAGGGTTCATGCCACAGCCTGTGCATGACTTCTGCCCAGGTGGGTGGAATGGGAGGGGCCTGGTCCCTGGGAACGACCCCCAGAGACAGAGACCCAGGGATGGAGAACAAGATGTCGGCAAACACCTGACTTAAAGAGGATATACTTCGGCTCCACGACAAGCTTGCCCTCTCTCCAAACACTGTCTCCAAGTCGTGACAACCTAGGACATTCTCAGCAACATTTATGGGCACAAAGGCCAGTTTGGGGAAAATTAAAATATTGACAAGCTGCGTTTTCTTTTTTCACTCAAGATGCAAATAGCTTTCCTGAGCCCCAGGGGGAAAATGTATGTTTCTGCAGCATAGCTAACTACCAGAATTGAACAATGCCCATGGGAGATGCAGCACTTTGAGCCTCCACGTTCCCGTTCGGAATATTCGAGAAATAGTAACCGAGAGGCAGCTTCCTAACATTTTCTTCTCTCATCTGTGTGTCCCTTTCAAGTTTGAATCTTCAAAATGCTCCAAGGTCTATATTAAGTCCCCACTTTACAGAGGGCAGCAGCAGGTTGCTCCCAAGATCACGAGGAGAGCTAGTGGCGTGGGTTAGATTAGATGAGTGTTTCACTTATGAATGCCTGCCACTGTGCTGGTCCCTGGGCGGCACAGACAGGAAGCCCTGTGGTATCACCGTGCACAGACCAGCTATCATAGGCCTGCAGGGTCTCCCGGTCCTTGTTCTGGGCCAAGTGACCTGTTGGGCTTTCAGCAGCCCTAAAGGGGCTATTTCCCCAGGGGGAGGACTGATGTCCCACCACCGTGCCCATGGGGCCCCCACAGAGGCACAGGGACTTTGAGAAATGGAAATGCCTCCTCCAAGCCGAGGGTCTCCTTGAGAAATACACTCTCGCCCACCCTATCCATCTACCAGATGTAAAACCAACGTGTTATTTCAATTAGGTAGGAGCCCAGTCTCAATGAGGGACATGGGGAGGGATCCTCATCCCATCTTCTTTGTGGAATCTCAGACATCTTTGTGTTGTAAAAACGAAAACAAAAACGAAGTTCAGTCCTTTTTCCCTGAGAGGTTCCTTCTTGAGAACCCATCCTTCCCCGCTCCCAGGACTGAAGTGTGACCCGCTCCCAGGACTGAAGTGTGACACCTGACTTCCAGTCCCAGTTGGTGACCTTGCCGCTCCCACGCCTGAGAGGAACCTTTCCTGGTGTGATGTCATTGCCTGAGCATGCAGAAAACAGGAGTCACCGAAGTAAAGGGGAAGGGCTGTAGCAGCCCTTAATGATGGAAACAGGATGGGAGGCAGAGAGAGCCCGAAATGGAATGGAGGGTGCGTATGGCCACTCTCCAGCCGTCAGTCATTAGGCAAGTTTATCTCGTGGTTCACAGAGGAAGTGGACAGCCTCCACCAGACCCAGGCAGGACCAGGAGGGCTGGAATTTATGCAGCCTCCTTTGATCTCATGGCCGCCTACTATGAGCCGTGTGTTTTTCTCTTTTCTGTAATAAACAGGAGGATGTGCGTGGAGAGTCCGCTGTCTGAAACCGCTGTCCAGATGGTGGCCCCAAGCAGCCCTCCCCTCCCCGTGAAGTCACCCATATCAGAATCCCTTTCAGGACATCCAGGATTTCCTCCCCTCCCCCACCTTTGTCCTTCTTTCCCTCTCCCAGGACCCCAGGGATGTTAATCTTCTCCCCCTGTGCTCTGTACCCCCACCCCAGGCTCCTCCCGAGGGGGACACTGGTTCTCTGAGTCACTCATGAGATGCTCCCTGCACCTTGCACCAAGTAGTGAGCAGCTGGGAGCTGGGTTTGCACCTAAGCTCTGTGCACTCTGAGCCACCCAGTGCTGCCTTCTAGGGTAGAGCCCGCATGCTGAGCACGGCCTGCCAACTGGTCAAAGTCACGGGGATATGACCTCCCTGTCCTCCTCATGCTCCCTCACCCCCTCCCAGACAAGAGCAGAACACGTCATGCTGGCCTCTGCTCCAAAGCAACAGTGTCAATCTCGATTCCAGTACCACCTTTACCCTGGCAAAAGCACCTGCTTCAGCCGTTTTTAGAACAGTGCTGCTCAGCCGGGGGCGAATTGTGCCTCCTAGTGACATTTGACATTGGTTGGGGCACATGTTTGATTGTCGCAGCTGGGTGTGGGGGGTTGTTACCAGCATCTACTGGGTGAGGCCAGGCTAAACCTGAACCTAAAACATCCCCCGCCCTCCGACAAAGAATTAACTGGCCCAAAAGGCCAACGGGGTCAAAGTTGAGACACCCTGCTCCCAACTGCATTACTGGAAGGTGGAGATCTCCACCTTACTGTCAGATCCCCAGCACCAGCTCAGAACCTGGCACAGAGTCAGAATCCAATATGCTTTGCTGTTGGTGAATAGAGGGATGAATGAATGAATTCTTCCCTCCCTAAAACATCTGCGATGCACCATCACCTGCATGCAAACATGTCCTCAAGCCCGTAAGCATCCAGGCAACATGTCCGCACGTACATGCATGGACACACAGATGAGCACACTTCCAGATGGGCGTGCAAACACATACACACACATATGCACACACATATACACACTACACTCCCATCTGAGGCCAGATTCCAGGGACCTGCCTCACTCCCAACCTGATCGCCCCGCCCCCGTCCTTAGGAGGATCAGGAGCCTCTTTTCTCGGCCACAGTCAGCGCGACCAGGGTGCAGACACCTCGGCAGAGACATTAAGTGTTCTCCGTAATTAATTTCACTGACTAGACACATTTTCCTACTGTGGCTCCATTATTAAATAAGCAGCGGACCCAAAAGCAAAAAGATCCTTTTTGTAATTACGCACGCAGAAGGTAACTCAACAACTGGAAAAGTAAAATGTCAATTTGACAATTGCATAATGGCCCAGACCGACTGGCGGCCAGGTCTGTCTCATTAAAGCTAGTGATGCTGGTGGGCAATGAGCAAGGAGCAGAGGGGCTGGAGGAAATGGGGGAGGTGGGGGTCAGCTCTAGGAGCAGCATGAGCTGGAACAGGTGCAGGAGGGCAGGGGAGGAAGGGGCCACGAGGCAGAGGCTCTGCCCCATCGCCCACACCACTGTCTCCTCTGGAGCCAGAGGAGTCTAAAGCGATGGACAGGAGAGGTGGTGCAAAGCTTTAGGAGCCGATTTCCTAGAAAAAATGGAATTGGAAGAGGCTGGAGTTGAGCAGCTCTTGGCTCTGTGATCCAAATCAAATTACTGCTGGCCTTCCCCATTTTTGCCCTACTGAAATCTGCAGGGTTGTAGAGGTTGGGTCACAGGCCCACGGGGCTTCCCTTTACCTGGCATTCACCGACCTGTAGCTATTTCTTAATTACTCATTCTCCCCCGTTGCTACGCTGCAGGCTCCCTGAGCCAAAAGAAGGTGCCTTACTCATTTCTGTACCTCCAGTGCCTGTCTTAGTAAATGTGTAATGAATGAGTGAGTAAATAAATGAATCAGCGAAGATTCCACCTCAAGTTTCAGGGGAGAGGCAGGGCAAAAGGACAGGCGCCAGTTGTCAGAAGACCTCGTTTGCTGTTGTCAGGGTTTGGGTTTTATTCCAGAGGTCACAAAGAGTTAACGGGGGGGGGGGGGGCAATGTTAAGTTTAGGGTGTTAAAAAGATTCTTTGGTATAAGTATGTGCATTGCAACTTTTAAATTCATAGCCAACATTCTGAATTTTTGTGTTTTGCTTTGGGTTTGGTTTTCTTTTTTAAGATTTTACTTATTTATTTGAGAGACAAAGAGAAAGAAAACAAGCAGTGGGGAGGGGCAGAAGGAGAGGGAGAGAGGACTCCCAGCTGAACAGGGTGCCTGATGTGGGACTCGATCCCAGGACCCTGGGATCATGACCTGAGCTGAAGGCAGATGCTTAACCAACTGAGCCACCCAGGTGCCCCTGGGTTTGGTTTTCAATCGGAAAACTAATGAACCCACCAATGCTGAATACATTTTGACCTTAAACATCTCTGGTTTATCGTCCACCGAAGACCTAGAATTTGTATCAATTAACTTGCTTTCACTTAGGATATGTGACCTGGTTTCAGCCATGTAGTAGAACATGTATTTTCAAAATTTTGAAAAAATGTAATAGAGAAATATGCTAAGAGATGTCAACTTGTTGCCTCTGAGAGGCAGGTTTTCCGCTTCCATTATAATTTTGTGTTTTGTCCAGATTTTCTCTCTTGTGCATGTGCCCTGAGACTTTCTGGAATTGCCTGCCCCACCCCTCAGCACCTCGCCTGGAACCTCCCAGGTAATCAACCCAGTAACACACGAGCTGCCACGTCCGTGTAGCACGACCACAGCATGGGCTGCGGTGGATCGATGCGGACCCTGGGATAAAACGCACCAAATCAAAGTCCTTCCCCAGCTTTTTGGAAATGAAACTAAGCTGTCTGTCTCCAGGTGGCTGAAACAGAAGGTGTGGGAGCTTGAGAACTGAGGCAGCTGGATGGGGCTGGAACAGAGAAGAAAGAACCGTTTCCCAAAAAGGGACAGAGCCAAGAGCGGGGCCAGAAAGAATCCTGCTGTGTTGCAGGCTCTGGCTTCCAAACCCCATGAGGCCCTACCAAGTTCCTGTCTCCTGGTTCTGGGAGCTACCCCAGGATCCGTAATTGTCTCTCTTGCATAAGCTGGATCCAGTGGGATTCCCTCCGGCTGCACTCCAGCTAATTATAATTAATAGCAGTTGCTTTCCTTTGAAATTCAGAAAAAGAAATCTTGAGAATATGATTACATATCATTTAAATTTCTGCACATCCCAGCCTCACCTCTAATTGCAGAGCTATACTTTTGCAGCTGTGACTAACTCACCAAGCCTTTCTCGGAGGGATTTCCCTTAGAATGAAAGAAGGAAGACCAGTGTTTTCCGGTCTACAAGTGGAGCGACTCACTCTAATGGGTCTTGCCACCATCACCTGCTTTCCCATGCAGTCTCGACCAGGACCCGCCTTTGGATGGGCAACCATGAGAGGAACACAGCCAGGCATCCACCCTACGAGTTAGCCCCGAGTTAGCAGGGGCAGAGCAGGTGTGAGAAGCCTGGGTCTGAATCCCACCTCTACTCCGTCTGGACCAGTGAGTGTATATATTACTAACTTCCCTACCCTTAATGTCCTGATCTAAAATGATGCAAATAATGGACATCTGCCTTCTAGAACTTGACGGGCGATCTAATGACTTAGCGCCTGTGATCTCATTTAGCAGGGTTCCTGGTGCACCAAAGGCCATAAAGGATGGCTCACCTTGTCAATAATGTTTCTCATCTTCTTGGTTCTTCCTTAATTTCCACTTTCACAAGAACATGCCTTACTCCTATATCCTCATAACTACCATGTCTCCTTGAGTTGCACACTCTGCCCAGAGCATGCAGGTTTTGTGCAACACAACAGAAGGGTATCAGTCAGCTTACACTTAGGCTGCAGGAACAAACATTCTCTCCTAAACTTGGGTGGATTACAGCCGCAAAGATTCATTTCTAGCTTACAAGTTGCGTTCGTGTCAGCCCACGAATGCAGTACCTCTCGCCCCACGCCTCTTCATTCCAGAGCTAAAAACCAGTCCCTGTTCAGGACAAACCTGACTCATAACAGAGGGGAAAGAGAGAAAGGAAAACACCTTAAAACATTCAAGAGAGTCAGTGCACACCACTTCCACTGACATTTTATTGGCCAAAGCAAACCAGCAGGCCAAACCTTCTATCAGTGGGAAATACAATTTTCCTGCATGGATGAATTCAAGAAAATATTTTGAACAAATAATAGTCTTTCTCCACCTGGTTTAGGGACTCTCTGGCTGGACATGCAGGAAGACATTTAACTTTAATGTCTCAGGTACTGATTGCCTCCGGGTGGGGGAAGTGGGAGGAACAACTTAGTTTCATCATTTGGCTCTGTCCTTTGGTGTTTATCTCATTGGACACCAGGGACCCTGGTAACAACTAATAGTTAATTCCAGCTAGCATAAGAATGTTCACATCGTGAAAATTAGAAGGAGATAGTCTAAAATCAAATTTTGCTTTTTCTCTGACATAATTTTTTGTATGTTCCAGCTTTTCCAGAATGAGTATGTATTCAATAAATAAGACTTTGTGCAAAAACAATGAGTACTGTTACACTAAAAATAAATAAATTAAAAATAAATAAGTAAATAAGACTTTATATATACATATATATGTATGTATAAATAAAATGCATATAAATATATATATAAAATATACACAAATATATATATACAAATAAAGATAGATAGATAGATGTGGATAGAGGCCCTTCTGACCTGCAGAAGAAGAGGACATATCCCTCTGAGAAGGCTGCAGATGTCATCCTTGGGTGCAAACAAGTCAGAAGTTCCTTCCTTAAACCCTCATTCCCCAGTATCTCACCCAGGTTCTGCCTTTGTAAATAGATCAACATCTGATCTTCTGACATTGTTTTAGTATTTGGAAACTGTCATTGCACTGACTCCATCTTGGTCTTAGAAAGCAAAGGTCTGATGGACAACGGGTGGGGTCCTTCCATTCATCATCCTGTCATCATGGAAGAAAAGTGAATATTCAGACCCTCTGACTTTGCAAAGGATGCAAGTTCTCAGGGCAGACAGTGGTGTATTCAAATGGTCTGATCTTCAGCAAGTCTGTTGGTGTCTCTGAGATTCAGGCTCCTTATTATATAATTGGAAACTATAACACTTACTTCATAGAGTTTGTAAGAATAGAAGGAGTCATCTTTGGAACTATATAATATGTTTATGCCTAACCCATAATTAGTAGCTAGCATAATATGGTTCTACAGGTATCACAACATCATGGTACAAACCACTATGCAAGGAAATGTCTCTAGCCATCTATAGGTATGAACAAAACCAGACGAAAAGGCACCTATAATTTTTCTATCCACCCCACCACTTAATAACCAGGAAGTTCTCCTTTGCATCCAACCTAAATTTTCCCATTTCAGCTAAACCCACAAACCAGAACCCTGCCATGTTTGTTTGTTATGGTCCTGGTTGGGAATCAGTCCGGGTCATGGAAAGAGCATTGGCCACAGAGTCACAAATGTCTGCTCTGCAGTAGCTTAACTCTTGGCATGCCACTAAACTCTCTCGAGCCTCAATTCGGCACTTTTACAAATATTATCTGCCTTAGAATCCTGTTCCGACAACTATTTGGAGGTGCCCCATGCATTGCATTTGGTCCATAGAAAGTATGCATTGAATGTGAGTTCCTTTCCATTTCTTTCTAATGGATTTTACCATTTAAGGAAAAACATATTTTTTTAAACTCAGGGCTTTCTTTTTTCCAGCTCATTATTTTTATCCAGGACCATTATAGCTATTAAGTGTTTTGGGTTTCTCTCTCTCCAGAGACATTTTATGATGCCAATTAGAGGTGCAAGTATACGAAGATTAAAAAGTAATGACTAGCAAAGTGAACAGCAGATTTCCACTCTCGACACCCAGTTTGCTGCTACTGAGGCTCATTTCTGAGTACCTAACTCTCTATGAAGAAAAACAAGAAAAAAAAAAAACTGTGGGGTCAAGGGAATATCATTAAGACTTTACAATTCGGGATCATTTGAAGACCGTCAGGGATAGGGATGACCACTGTTAAGCAGATAACCCGTTTTCACTAGGACTGCACAAGCCATAGGGCCATTCTTTCTTAGGATAGAAATGTGACAACAGGAAAATAGTAGCCAAATCGTAGGGAGTTGGGAAGGCTGAGTCACCAATGGGAATAACCAAAGTCAGGGTCCAGTTTTACATTCACGGGTCTCCTCCATTTTATTCTGTAAAGAATTCTATAAATTAGAATTCTATAAATTAGAAATATAAATTCTATAAATTAGTTTTTCTTATTCTATAAAGAAGTTTCTCAATAAATGTGTGAATTCACTGCTGAATCAGTCCCTGCTCATGTGGATGAAATTATATTGAGTTTTCCTTTCAATTTTTTGCTTTTCTACCTCTTGGGACCATTCTCTACCTCCTCCTGTCCAGGGACCACAGGAGTAAGAATGAAATGATTTAACTTAATTTCAAGCCCACAAATAAGTTTCCTATACTCTGAAAACCACTTTTCTTCCTCTGAATGGGATCAGTAATGCCTGCGTGCGGGACCTTATCCATTCCAGCCATCACTCGCTCATGTCCTGTCTCCCTCGGGATTAATGCAGCCACAGCCCGTCTAGCTTCCCAAGCCCTAGATGAGAATCACTGCTCTCCTCCCCAGCCCACACCGTCCGGTCTCCAAGCTGTCGCTGGTATGTTTTTCAAAAGCAACACCATCTGGCATGCTAACCACCTCCATAGTTCTGTCCATAGTAGACGGAACTAACCGACCTCCACAAGGAAATCTGGAGCAGGTCTTAAGGAAAGACATGCTGCCTACCCACAACCCAACATCCCGGCACTTCCAGTCCCAGCCATATGGCGCAATTCCCCCCCAAACCTCCAGGTCGATGTGTGTGCCCCTGATAATTCTTATTTATTGAAGGAGAATCACCTTAGAAATATATGTTTCCATGATATCTACACTGCCCATTCCAGGTTTGGTTCAGGACTTGTCTCAAAACACTCTGCCCTTACAGGTGTCCAGGGGTTTCAGCCACTGTGGATTATATAGCTCCCATGCTGGCCTGAGCTCACTGGGACAATCCCTTCTGTCTGAGCACCCTTGGAGCCTAACACGGCATGCAACAACCGCAGGCACCATAGTCGTGGTTCAGGAAAGAGCGAAACATTTTGCATATTTTGCAAAATGTTGCACGCTCTACAGAAATACAGTAAAAGACTGAATAACCCAGATTCTGAAGTGGTAAGCATTCAGAAAATCACCCTGGGTGCACGCTCTCAGATCGTCACTTTTTTGGCAGAGGGGGTGGGGGGTAATTACTCTACTTATTGAACAGCTGAACTGGGTAGGATATAATTTACAAAACAGCCTGCCTGGGGCATAGTCTATCATTCCTCCCTTCCCCACCTGTGAATACCCTCTCACGTAGAACATTACGCTTTAAGGTCCCTTTCAGGAATAATTAGGGTCCTAGAGTAACATTTAAACTTCATCCCACACCAGGGCCATCCATCAGGGCTGACTTGGGAACCAGCAATAAGAAAATGAAACTAGTGAGTTCTTGTGCTCGGCAGGCTGCTGGTCTTCCCCAGCATCTGTCTGGATGGTCAGCTGTCTCTCTCCTCTCCGTATATGCACCCCTCCCTCGTCTCTACATCCGGTTTCCTGGAGCCCAGCTCTCTTGCCCTCCCATCCTCTAACCCACTGACCCTCCCCATGAATCACTAGGTCACTGGACAGGTCCTTCTTCCTCCATGAATGGGCTTGCACTTCTCTTTTGAGTGTGAGGGTCAAGCTCATCCTTTGTCCTCAACTCTGGGGTTCCATCCAAATTCTGAAAAGAGCTTCTTTTGTTATAAATCACACTTCTGTGATATCAGAGAACAAAACAGACAGGAAATTTGCTTTGACAAGTGGCACATAATGATGGTGTGTTCTGTTAAGCCACAAACAAAGGTCTATGATGTCACAGGTCCGGTGGCCACAATCCCTATAGATGGGGGGGCGGCCTCTCATCAGCAGGAATGGTGAGTGTTTGACATTTCTAAGATATGTATTGGTAATAATGGAAATGTCAAATTAAATTAAATGTTAAATTGCATTTGTGCACATACATGGGTGTGCAAATATCTAATGAGCTAGAGAAACTTGTCACAGCACAGGGCCGTAATGTGGTTAAAAAAGCTTTAACTCTAGAAATACTAGTAACACAGAAAATGCCATGTTCTGGGCACTCCAGAGATGTGCCCTTCTGTTGGATTCACAAAGGAACTCAGGGCCCCAGAGAAGAGAGCCATGATCCTGTGCCAGGTGGGCAGGTAGGAAGCCTTCACAAAGGGGATGGGACTTTGAGGCTCAGGAAGATTTCTCTGAGGCGATAGGGAAGAAAACACAGGCCCAGGAGCAGCTTGAGTTGAAGAAGAGGAACAGACAAGGTGCTGGCATGGTGGGGCCCGTCTTGCAGTCGTGGGTGATGGAGAAGAGATGAAAACAGCACTGTCTGCATCCTGGGTCCACTAGACCCAAGACCCTGTTTCCCACATCTTCTTCCATCTGGTCCCCTAGCAGCCCCCTGAGGGTATGAACAGCCCCTTTCTTTTTCGATGAGGAATAACATTTAGAGAGGTTAGTTGACCACTGATGATAGCAAAGCTGGAATTAGAACCCAGAGCCATAGTTCATGGTCCTGTGGGCTTCTCAGCATGCCATGCACAATGGGGCAGAGGTGGACACACACCACCAAGCAGTGATCTGGTCCTTGGGAAAATCTGACTTTCCACATGGGGTCCCTTCCCCTTTTGGCTTGTCAGGACCAAAAAACTGCCTGTCCTCACTGCTGGGGAAACATGCAGGTGTCAGGAGCAGCCTGGCTGGAAAACAGCCAAGGTTGGCCTTGATCTTCAACTTGGAGACACAGAAATCCCTGATCTCAGGAATGAGTGGAACAGGTATTTGCACCTGATAGGAGGTTGGGGATCTAGGCTGCGCTCCAGCTATTCTGGTCCCCAAGAATCACTGTTGGATGACTTGATCCCCGAAAGTTTCAAAATCCTGAGCAACTTTACAAAATTCTCCCTGTGGCCCCAAATCTCCAAGCCCCTTGAGGCACATTTGCTCAGGCTTGAGAATGGCCTGCACATGAGAAAACTGTCTCAGGAAAAAGCCCAATATTACAAGGTCAAAGTCAAGAGAGGTCCTTCTCTGGGGACAGCTCAGACACTTCCCAAAGTCAGAGTATCCCTCTCTAGGAGCAAGGCCTATATTTTGTTCCTTTAAAATGAAGAGTGAAAAACACCCAGATTCTCAGAGCAGCATAATCGCCAAAAGGTGGAGCAATGCTAGTGTCCGTGGACACTGTACAGAGAGACAAAACGTGGGGCTCACATGCGATGGAGTGTTAATCAGTCCCTGAGAGGAAAGGAACTCTGATACACGTGATGCAATGACCCTGAGGACATTATGTCAGCTGAAATAAGCCAGGCCTGAAAAAAACTATATGATTCCATGCTGTGAGGTACTTAGAAGAGTCAGATTCTGGCAGAAAGTTGAATGGTGGCTGCCAGGGGCAGGCGAGGGGAGATGGGGAATTAATGGGGACAGAGTTTCCATGCTACCAGATGACAAGCGTCCTGGAGGTGGACAGTG